>NC_081762.1:35858553-36163553 GCF_963082965.1 Carassius carassius
AATTGATTAGTTCATCTAATGTAATGAAATGAAATGTAATGAAATGTAATGAAAATGTTATGTGTTACTTCCCCAACACACCTAGTACTTACGCAAACGTTGATCACACTAAAGACAATACAAAACTAAAATGCTATAAGATACAGAAAAAAAAATTCCTTCTTTACCTGGGTCTTCAGTCTGTGATTAGCTCACCTCACCTCTCATCTGACAAGAAGTCCTCGGGTTTAAGTCATTCCTTAATCACGTGACAGCCCCATACGCAAAACTAACGCAGTCTTGAGCCGGAAAGAGAATTGATTAGTTCATCTCATGAGTCTTTCGGGTCTCGGGTCGAGTTTGACTCGTTCCTTAATCACGTGACAGCCCCATACGCAAAACTAACGCAGTCTTGAGCCGGAAAGAGAATTGATTAGTTCATCTCATGAGTCTTTCGGGTCGAGTCGTTCCCTAATCACGTGACAGACCCATACGCAAAACTAACGCAGTCCGAGCCGGAAAGAGAATTGATTAGTTCATCTCATGAGTCTTTCGGGTCTCGGGTCGAGTTTGACTCGTTCCTTAATCACGTGACAGCCCCATACGCAAAACTAACGCAGTCTTGAGCCGGAAAGAGAATTGATTAGTTCATCTCATGAGTCTTTCGGGTCGAGTTTGACTCGTTCCTTAATCACGTGACAGACCCATACGCAAAACTAACGCAGTCTTGAGCCGGAAAGAGAATTGATTAGTTCATCTCATGAGTCTTTCGGGTCTCGGGTCGAGATTGACTCGTTCCTTAATCACGTGACAGACCCATACGCAAAACTAACGCAGTCTTGAGCCGGAAAGAGAATTGATTAGTTCATCTCATGAGTCTTTCGGGTCTCGGGTCGAGTTTGACTCGTTCCTTAATCACGTGACAGCCCCATACGCAAAACTAACGCAGTCTTGAGCCGGAAAGAGAATTGATTAGTTCATCTCATGAGTCTTTCGGGTCTCGGGTCGAGTTTGACTCGTTCCTTAATCACGTGACAGCCCCATACGCAAAACTAACGCAGTCTTGAGCTGGATAGAGAATTGATTAGTTCATCTCATGAGTCTCTCGGGTATCGGGTCGAGTTTGACTCGTTCCTTAATCACGTGACAGACCCATACACAAAACGAACGCAGTCTTGAGCCGGAAAGAGAATTGATTAGTTCATCTCATGAGTCTTTCGGGTCTCGGGTCGAGTTTGACTCGTTCCTTAATCACGTGACAGCCCCATACGCAAAACTAACGCAGTCTTGAGTCGGAAAGAGAATTAATTAGTTCATCTCATGAGTCTTTCGGGTCGAGTTTGACTCGTTCCTTAATCACGTGACAGACCCATACGCAAAACTAACGCAGTCTTGAGCCGGAAAGAGAATTGATTAGTTCATCTCATGAGTCTTTCGGGTCTCGGGTCGAGTTTGACTCGTTCCTTAATCACGTGACAGACCCATACGCAAAACTAACGCAGTCTTGAGTCGGAAAGAGAATTGATTAGTTCATCTCATGAGTCTTTCGGGTCTCGGGTCGAGTTTGACTCGTTCCTTAATCACGTGACAGACCCATACGCAAAACTAACGCAGTCTTGAGCCGGAAAGAGAATTAATTAGTTCATCTCATGAGTCTTTCGGGTCGAGTTTGACTCGTCCCTTAATCACGTGACAGCCCCATACGCTATTTCTGACATTTTCTGTCACTGTGTTTTTGTTACTGTTTGTTGAGGATCTGTGGTTTGTTATTATTTTTATAAATAAATAAAACCCTGTTATAAATAAAATATTGATTTATTTGTCTTTTTGACTGTCTATCGGTAAATAAACTCTAGGCTATATAATAATATAATAATTCAAGCTTACAATAAAAAGTATTTATACTAGTTTGTTCATTTTTACTCCAATTTTGAGTTTGCTGGTATAATAATTGCTTTTCCTAGGCAGACTTGACATATTGGTGTAATATATGTATAAGAAGATTGCTCAAAAAAGGACATAATGACATATACATTAAAAGCAAATAAAATTTGAATTTGAATTATTAATGTTAGTTTAAAACATTAAGGTTATGATAACTTCAGCTTTAACAGTTTTAACCCAGCTCAGAGTGAGGAGGATACTTCAGATCCAGTGCAGGGGCCATGTTTTGGGAAGACTTTGACGAGAGGGTAGCAAGCTTGAGGCCTTCTGCTCCCTCTTCTAAGACCTCAGATGCTATAAAGGTGCAGGCCTACCTTGCAGAGCCACTCTTACCCCGCACATCAGACCCTCTGGCCTGGTGGAGGAGATGTTCACCAGTATACAAAAGCCTTTCTGAAGTCACAAAGACAAGACTTTGCATTGTGGCCACATCTGTGCCATCTGAAAGAGTTTTTCTAAAACTGGGCAGATTATCTCAGATAGAAGAAACAGACTCAGCCCATCCAAGGTCAGGGAGCTTGTTTTTTTTAATGCAACATGCCTTAAAGCAAGTCCTAAAAATATAGCCACAGTGTGTTATTTATTTTAAAGCTTATTTATTTTTATTTATTTAGAAAAAGACTAGCTTGTTGTGCAATATTTTTGTTGTTGTTGTGATTTTAAAGGTAATTTGTTATTGTTATAAGGCTCCGTAGCTTTAGTATCTCTTCATTTTCATTTATTTTTATTTAAATGGTTTACAATTATTTGGGGAATAGTTATCCTCTTTGATATAAAGTTTTTATCTTGGCACAAAAGTGTTATTTATTTTAAAATGTATTAATTTTAAGTTATTATATAAAAAAAGCAAAGCTTGTTGTGCAATATTTAGTTTTTCTTTTTTTATATTGTACTTTTAAAGTTCATTTGTTAAGGTTATTAGACCCTGTGGCTTTATTATCTTTTAATTTTAATTTTATTTTTAATTATTTACTTTTTTATTATTTTGATTTATTTTGGAATAGTTGTCCTCTTTGTTACAAAGCTTTTCTGGCACAAAAATAAACAATAAACAATAAACAACAATTCAAAAATATGTACACAGTGTTTTTTAATGTTTATAAAGTGTCATATGTTACAAAAGTATGGTTTATACAGACAATCTGATTTAATAATTACTCCAGCCAATGTTGTCACATCACGGGACAAAAGAACGAACAACCCGAAGAACCGAAAGATGAACTAATCAATTCTCTCTCCGGCTCAATACTGCATTCTTTTACTGTCTATGGTTTTAGCGTATGGGGCTGTCACGTGATTAAGGAATGACTCGACCCGACCCGAAGACTCATGAGATGAACTAATCAATTCTCTTTCCGGCTCATATTGCATTGGTTTTAGCGTATGTGGCTGTCACGTGATTAAGGAACGAGTCAAAAACCCGATAGACCCGAACTATGAACTAATCAATTCTCTTTCCGGCTCAGACTGCATTGGGTTTAGCGTATGGGGCTGTCACGTGATTAAGGAGCGAGTCAAAAACCCGATAGACCCGAACTATGCACTAATCAATTCTCTTTCCGGCTCAAGACTGCATTGACTGACAGGTGATTCACTACTACTAGAACAGAACCTATAGGATAATGCGCATGCGCGACTGAACGAATCACTCCCCGAGACGACTCTTTCTTCCCGAGTCACATTAAAGATTCGTTCAAAATGAACGAATCGTTCAAGAACGACACATCACTACCGTGCATGCACACTGGTGTCCTCGTGGGTCCAGGAAGGGTGCGTTGAGGGACTCCCGCGCCACCAGAGACGTGAGCTGCTGGACCCGCGATCCGGATGGGAACCGCACCCGTTTACACGGCCGATGCCGGGCCGTCTATCCCCTGCCAGCGCCGCGGCCAACGAGAGTGATGCGGCCGCTAGAGGAAGCCACCGCCCCTCGCGCCCCGGACCGAAGAGGGGAGTGCGTGCGGCCGCCGGACTCCGCCCCTTACCTGGACCCTTCCTCCATGAACACTGCCCGACCCACACGAACCTCACAGCACAACGAGGACACCAAATTCCCTGTTTATTTTTGGACACTCTTCCCCTTTGGCCACCTTTATTCCCGGTTTTATTTGATTTTCTGTTAATAAAAGCCTCTCCGAGGCCTGACGCCATGCCCACTGTGTCTGTCTTGTGCTCCTCCCGCCACAGTACTTATGAAGTTATGTGCATTTCTAAGAACGAATTCAAGCAGGATAAATGTCAAGCCTGTGCCTGAGCCTGTGTTTATATTTTCTCTAAACTACATGGTATTAAACCATATTTTAGATTTGACACATTTAAAAGGTGTGCAGTATTATATTATATGAATTATGCGTTATATTATTCAAAAGAAATTGTGGTTTACTTTGAAATTCTTGCATGTTTTATTAATTATTCCCTTTATTTTAATAAAACATGAGGCACTGTATAATTTAGTTCCCATTATTTAGGCCTAATTACCCTAAAACAAGAAACAAATAAATTAAACCTGCACGTTTTAGCTAAATCTTTGAAACTTTAAAGAAGGGATTGATTAATAAACCGTCCTCACGATTAAACTCTCATTATAATCAACAAAATGCACACAATGTAAAAAATAACTATAACTGTCTCAGACTCGCTCCAGTCAGAATCACTCCGCTCCGCTCATACTCTGTTCGGCAGCACGTCTCTGTCTCAGACTCGCTCCTCGCTCCAGTCAGAATCACTCCGCTCCGCTCATACTCTGTTCGGCAGCACGTCTCTGTCTCAGACTCGCTCCTCGCTCCAGTCAGAATCACTCCGCTCCGCTCATACTCTGTTCGGCAGCACGTCTCTGTCTCAGACTCGCTCCTCGCTCCAGTCAGAATCACTCCGCTCCGCTCATACTCTGCTCGGCAGCACGTCTCTGTGTCAGACTCGCTCCAGTCAGAATCACTCCGCTCGGCTCATACTCTGTTCGGCAGCACGTCTCTGTCTCAGACTCGCTCCAGTCAGAATCACTCCGCTCCGCTCATACTCTGCTCGGCAGCACATCTCTGTGTCAGACTCGCTCCTCGCTCCAGTCAGAATCACTCCGCTCCGCTCATACTCTGCTCGGCAGCATGTCTCTGTCTCAGACTCGCTCCAGTCAGAATCACTCCGCTCCGCTCATACTCTGCTCGGCAGCACGTCTCTGTGTCAGACTCGCTCCTCGCTCCAGTCAGAATCACTCCGCTCCGCTCATACTCTGTTCGGCAGCACGTCTCTGTCTCAGACTCGCTCCAGTCAGAATCACTCCGCTCCGCTCATACTCTGCTCGGCAGCACGTCTCTGTGTCAGACTCGCTCCTCGCTCCAGTCAGAATCACTCCGCTCCGCTCATACTCTGTTCGGCAGCACGTCTCTGTCTCAGACTCGCTCCAGTCAGAATCACTCCGCTCCGCTCATACTCTGCTCGGCAGCATGTCTCTGTCTCAGACTCGCTCCAGTCAGAATCACTCCGCTCCGCTCATACTCTGCTCGGCAGCACGTCTCTGTGTCAGACTCGCTCCTCGCTCCAGTCAGAATCACTCCGCTCCGCTCATACTCTGTTCGGCAGCACGTCTCTGTCTCAGACTCGCTCCAGTCAGATTCACTCCGCTCCGCTCATACTCTGCTCGGCAGCACGTCTCTGTCTCAGACTCGCTCCAGTCAGAATCACTCCGCTCCGCTCATACTCTGCTCGGCAGCACGTCTCTGTGTCAGACTCGCTCCAGTCAGAATCACTCCGCTCCACTCATACTCTGCTCGGCAGCACGTCTCTGTCTCAGACTCGCTCCAGTCAGAATCACTCCGCTCCGCTCATACTCTGCTCGGCAGCACGTCTCTGTGTCAGACTCGCTCCAGTCAGAATCACTCCGCTCCTCTCATACTCTGTTCGGCAGCACGTCTCTGGCTCAGACTCGCTCCTCGCTCCAGTCAGAATCACTCTGCTCCGCTCATACTCTGCTCGGCAGCACGTGTCTGTGTCAGACTCGCTCCTCGCTCCAGTCAGAATCACTCCGCTCCGCTCATACTCTGCTCGGCAGCACGTCTCTGTCTCAGACTCACTCCTCGCTCCAGTCAGAATCACTCCGCTCCGCTCATACTCTGCTCGGCAGCACGTCTCTGTGTCAGACTCACTCCTCGCTCCAGTCAGAATCACTCCGCTCCGCTCATACTCTGCTCGGCAGCACGTCTCTGTGTCAGACTCGCTCCAGTCAGAATCACTCCGCTCCGCTCATACTCTGCTCGGCAGCACGTCTCTGTCTCAGACTCGCTCCAGTCAGAATCACTCCGCTCCGCACATACTCTGCTCGGCAGCACGTGTCTGTGTCAGACTCGCTCCTCGCTCCAGTCAGAATCACTCCGCTCCGCACATACTCTGCTCGGCAGCACGTCTCTGTGTCAGACTCACTCCTCGCTCCAGTCAGAATCACTCCGCTCCGCTCATACTCTGCTCGGCAGCACGTCTCTGTCTCAGACTCGCTCCAGTCAGAATCACTCCGCTCCGCTCATACTCTGCTCGGCAGCACGTCTCTGTCTCAGACTCGCTCCAGTCAGAATCACTCCGCTCCGCTCATACTCTGCTCGGCAGCACGTCTCTGTGTCAGACTCGCTCCAGTCAGAATCACTCCGCTCCACTCATACTCTGCTCGGCAGCACGTCTCTGTCTCAGACTCGCTCCAGTCAGAATCACTCCGCTCCGCTCATACTCTGCTCGGCAGCACGTGTCTGTGTCAGACTCGCTCCTCGCTCCAGTCAGAATCACTCCGCTCCGCACATACTCTGCTCGGCAGCACGTCTCTGTCTCAGACTCGCTCCAGTCAGAATCACTCCGCTCCGCTCATACTCTGCTTTGCAGCACGTCTCTGTCTCAGACTCGCTCCAGTCAGAATCACTCCGCTCCGCTCATACTCTGCTCGGCAGCACGTCTCTGTCTCAGACTCGCTCCAGTCAGAATCACTCCGCTCCTCTCATACTCTGTTCGGCAGCACGTCTCTGTCTCAGACTCGCTCCTCGCTCCAGTCAGAATCACTCTGCTCCGCTCATACTCTGCTCGGCAGCACGTGTCTGTGTCAGACTCGCTCCTCGCTCCAGTCAGAATCACTCCGCTCCGCTCATACTCTGCTCGGCAGCACGTCTCTGTCTCAGACTCGCTCCAGTCAGAATCACTCCGCTCCGCTCATACTCTGCTCGGCAGCACGTGTCTTTGTCAGACTCGCTCCTCGCTCCAGTCAGAATCACTCCGCTCCGCTCATACTCTGCTCAGCAGCATGTCTCTGTCTCAGACTCACTCCTCGCTCCAGTCAGAATCACTCTGCTCCGCTCATACTCTGCTCGGCAGCACGTCTCTTTGTCAGACTCGCTCCAGTCAGAATCACTCCGCTCCGCTCATACTCTGCTCGGCAGCACGTCTCTGTGTCAGACTCGCTCCAGTCAGAATCACTCCGCTCCGCTCATACTCTGCTCGGCAGCACGTCTCTGTCTCAGACTCGCTCCAGTCAGAATCACTCCGCTCCGCACATACTCTGCTCGGCAGCAAGTCTCTGTCTCAGACTCGCTCCAGTCAGAATCACTCCGCTCCGCTCATACTCTGCTCGGCAGCACGTGTCTGTGTCAGACTCGCTCCTCGCTCCAGTCAGAATCACTCCGCTCCGAACATACTCTGCTCGGCAGCACGTCTCTGTGTCAGACTCACTCCTCGCTCCAGTCAGAATCACTCCGCTCCGCTCATACTCTGCTCGGCAGCACGTCTCTGTCTCAGACTCGCTCCAGTCAGAATCACTCCGCTCCGCTCATACTCTGCTCGGCAGCACGTCTCTGTCTCAGACTCGCTCCAGTCAGATTCACTCCGCTCCGCTCATACTCTGCTCGGCAGCACGTCTCTGTGTCAGACTCGCTCCAGTCAGAATCACTCCGCTCCACTCATACTCTGCTCGGCAGCACGTCTCTGTCTCAGACTCGCTCCAGTCAGAATCACTCCGCGCCGCTCATACGCTGCTCGGCAGCACGTCTCTGTGTCAGACTCGCTCCAGTCAGAATCACTCCGCTCCACTCATACTCTGCTCGGCAGCACGTCTCTGTCTCAGACTCGCTCCAGTCAGAATCACTCCGCTCCGCTCATACTCTGCTCGGGAGCACGTGTCTGTGTCAGACTCGCTCCTCGCTCCAGTCAGAATCAATCCGCTCCGCACATACTCTGCTCGGCAGCACGTCTCTGTCTCAGACTCGCTCCAGTCAGAATCACTCCGCTCCGCTCATACTCTGCTCGGCAGCACGTCTCTGTCTCAGACTCGCTCCAGTCAGAATCACTCCGCTCCGCACATACTCTGCTCGGCAGCACGTCTCTGTCTCAGACTCGCTCCAGTCAGAATCACTCCGCTCCGCTCATACTCTGCTCGGCAGCACGTCTCTGTCTCAGACTCGCTCCAGTCAGAATCACTCCGCTCCGCACATATTCTGCTCGGCAGCACGTCTCTGTCTCAGACTCGCTCCAGTCAGAATCACTCCGCTCCGCTCATACTCTGCTCAGCAGCACGTCTCTGTGTCAAACTCGCTCCTCGCTCCAGTCAGAATCACACCGCTCCGCTCATACTCTGCTGAGCAGCACGTCTCTTTCTCACACTCGCTCCAGTCAGAATCACTCCGCTCCGCTCATACTCTGCTCGGCAGCACGTGTCTGTGTCAGACTCGCTCCTCGCTCCGGTCAGAATCACTCCGCTCCGCACATACTCTGCTCGGCAGCACGTCTCTGTGTCAGACTCGCTCCTCGGTCCAGTCAGAATCACTCCGCTCCGCACATACTCTGCTCGGCAGCACGTCTCTGTGTCAGACTCGCTCCTCGCTCCAGTCAGAATCACTCCGCTCCGCTCATACTCTATTCGGCAGCACGTCTCTGTGTCAGACTCGCTCCTCGCTCCAGTCAGAATCACTCCGCTCCGCTCATACTCTGCTCGGCAGCACGTCTCTTTGTCAGACTCGCTCCTCGCTCCAGTCAGAATCACTCCGCTCCGCTCATACTCTACTCGGCAGCACGCCCCTGTATCAGACTCGCTCCTCGCTCCAGTCAGAATCACTCCGCTCCGCTCATACTCTGTTCGGCAGCACGTCTCTGTGTCAAACTCGCTCCTCGCTCCAGTCAGAATCACTCCGCTCCGCTCATACTCTGCTCGGCAGCACGTCTCTTTGTCAGACTCGCTCCTCGCTCCAGTCAGAATCACTCCGCTCCGCTCATACTCTGTTCGGCAGCACGTCTCTGTGTCAAACTTGCTCCTCGCTCCAGTCAGAATCACTCCGCTCCGCACATATTCTGTTCGGCAGCACGTCTCTGTCTCAGACTCGCTCCTCGCTCCAGTCAGAATCACTCCGCTCCGCTCATACTCTGTTCGGCAGCACGTCTCTGTGTCAGACTCGCTCCTCGCTCCAGTCAGAATCACTCCGCTCCGCTCATACTCTGCTCGGCAGCACGTCTCTGTGTCAAACTCGCTCCTCGCTCCAGTCAGAATCACTCCGCTCCGCTCATACTCTGTTCGGCTGCACGTCTCTGTGTCAAACTCGCTCCTCGCTCCAGTCAGAATCACTCCGCTCCGCTCATACTCTGCTCGGCAGCACGTCTCTGTGTCAGACTCGCTCCTCGCTCCAGTCAGAATCACTCCGCTCCGATCATACTCTGCTTGGCAGCACGCCTCTGTATCAGACTCGCTCCAGTCAGAATCACTCCGCTCCGCTCATACTCTGTTCGGCAGCACGTCTCTGTGTCAAACTCGCTCCTCGCTCCAGTCAGAATCACTCTGCTCCGCACATATTCTGCTCGGCAGCACGTCTCTTTGTCAGACTCGCTCCTCGCTCCAGTCAGAATCACTCCGCTCCGCACATATTCTGTTCGGCAGCACGTCTCTGTCTCAGACTCGCTCCTCGCTCCAGTCAGAATCACTCCGCTCCGCTCATACTCTGTTCGGCAGCACGTCTCTGTCTCAGACTCGCTCCTTGCTCCAGTCAGAATCACTCCGCTCCGCTCATACTCTGCTCGGCAGCACGTCTCTGTGTGAGACTCGCTCCAGTCAGAATCACTCCGCTCCGCTCATACTCTGCTCATCAGCACATCTCTGTGTCAGACTCGCTCCTCGCTCCAGTCAGAATCACTCCACTCGTCTCATACTCTGCTCGGCAGCAAGTCTCTGTCTCAGACTCGCTCCTCGCTCCAGTCAGAATCACTCCGCTCCGCTCATACTCTTCTCGGCAGCACGTCTCTGTGTCAAACTCGCTCCTCGCTCCAGTCAGAATCACTCCGCTCGGCTCATACTCTGCTCGGCATCACGTCTCTGTCTCAGACTCGCTCCTCGCTCCAGTCAGAATCACTCCGCTCCGCTCATACTCTGCTCGGCAGCACGTCTCTGTCTCAGACTCGCTCCTCGCTCCAGTCAGAATCACTCCGCTCCGCTCATACTCTGCTCAGCAGCACGTCTCTGTCTCAGACTCGGTCCTCGCTCCAGTCAGAATCACACCACTGCTCTCATACTCTGCTCGGCAGCACGTCTCTGTGTCAGACTCGCTCCTCGCTCCAGTCAGATTCACTCCGCTCCGCTCATACTCTGCTCGGCAGCATGTCTCTGTGTCAGACTCGCTCCTCTCTCCAGTCAGAATCACACCGCTCCGCTCATACACTGCTCAGCAGCACGTCTCTGTCTCAAACTTGCTCCTCGCTCCAGTCTGAATCACTCCGCTCCGCACATACACTGTTCGGCAGCACGTCTCTGTGTCAGACTCGCTCCTCGCTCCAGTCAGAATCACTCCGCTCCGCTCATACTCTGCTCGGCAGCACGTCTCTGTGTCAAACTCGCTCCTCGCTCCAGTCAGAATCACTC
Source organism: Carassius carassius (assembly GCF_963082965.1). Taxonomy (NCBI): domain Eukaryota; kingdom Metazoa; phylum Chordata; class Actinopteri; order Cypriniformes; family Cyprinidae; genus Carassius; species Carassius carassius. Next base: position 35,869,340 of record NC_081762.1, read on the forward strand.
CGCTCCGCACATACTCTGCTCGGCAGCACGTCTCTTTGTCAGACTCGCTCCTCGCTCCAGTCAGAATCGCTCCGCTCATACTCTGTTCGGCAGCACGTCTCTGTCTCAGACTCGCTCCTCGCTCCAGTCAGAATCACTCCGCTCAGCTCATACTCTGTTCGGCAGCACGTCTCTGTCTCAGACTCGCTCCTCGCTCCAGTCAGAATCACTCCGCTCTGCTCACACTCTTCTCGGCAGCACATCTCTGTGTCAAACTCGCTCTAGTTAGAATCACTCCGCTCCGCTCATACTCTGCTCGGCAGCATGTCTCTGTCTCAGACTCGCTCCTCGCTTCAGTCAGAATCACTCTGCTCCGCTCATACTCTGCTCGGCAGCATGTGTCTGTGTCAGACTCGCTCCTCGCTCCAGTCAGAATCACTCCGCTCCGCTCATACTCTGCTCGGCAGCACGTGTCTGTGTCAGACTCGCTCCTCGCTCCAGTCAGAATCACTCCGCTCGGCACATACTCTGCTCGGCAGCACGTCTCTTTGTCAGAATCACTCCGCTCCACTCATACTCTGTTCGGCAGCACGTCTCTGTCTCAGACTCGCTCCTCGCTCCAGTCAGAATCACTCCGCTCAGCTCATACTCTGTTCGGCAGCACGTCTCTGTCTCAGACTCGCTCCTCGCTCCAGTCAGAATCACTCCGCTCTGCTCACACTCTTCTCGGCAGCACATCTCTGTGTCAAACTCGCTCTAGTTAGAATCACTCCGCTCCGCTCATACTCTGCTCGGCAGCATGTCTCTGTCTCAGACTCGCTCCTCGCTTCAGTCAGAATCACTCTGCTCCGCTCATACTCTGCTCGGCAGCATGTGTCTGTGTCAGACTCGCTCCTCGCTCCAGCCAGAATCACTCCGCTCCGCTCATACTCTGCTCGGCAGAACGTGTCTGTGTTAGACTCGCTCCTCGCTCCAGTCAGAATCACTCCGCTCCGCTCATACTCTGCTCGGCAGCACGTGTCTGTGTCAGACTCGCTCCTCGCTCCAGTCAGAATCACTCCGCTCCGCTCATACTCTGCTCGGCAGCACGTCTCTGTCAGACTCGCTCCTCGCTCCAGTTAGAATCACTCCGCTCCGCTCATACTCTGTTCGGCAGCACGTCTCTGTCTCAGACTCGCTCCTCGCTCCAGTCAGAATCACTCCGCTCTGCTCATACTCTTCTCGGCAGCACATCTCTGTGTCAGACTCGCTCCAGTTAGAATCACTCCGCTCTGCTCATACTCTGCTCGGCAGCATGTCTCTGTCTCAGACTCGCTCCTCGCTTCAGTCAGAATCACTCTGCTCCGCTAATACTCTGCTCGGCAGCATGTCTCTGTGTCAGACTCGCTCCTCTCTCCAGTCAGAATCATACCGCTCCGCTCATACACTGCTCAGCAGCAGGTCTCTGTCTCAAACTTGCTCCTCGCTCCAGTCAGAATCACTCCGCTCCGCACATACACTGTTCGGCAGCACGTCTCTGTGTCAGACTCGCTCCAGTCAGAATCACTCCGCTCCGCTCATACTCTGCTCGGCAGCACGTGTCTGTGTCAGACTCGCTCCTCGCTCCAGTCAGAATCACTCCGCTCCGCTCATACTCTGCTCGGCAGCACGTGTCTGTGTCAGACTCGCTCCTCGCTCCAGTCAGAATCACTCCGCTCCGCTCATACTCTGCTTGGCAGCACGTCTCTGTGTCAGACTCGCTCCTCGCTTCAGTCAGAATCACTCTGCTCCGCTCATACTCTGCTCGGCAGCATGTCTCTGTCTCAGACTCGCTCCTCGCTTCAGTCAGAATCACTCTGCTCCGCTCATACTCTGCTCGGCAGCATGTGTCTGTGTCAGACTCGCTCCTCGCTCCAGTCAGAATCACTCCGCTCCGCTCATACTCTGCTCGGCAGCACGTGTCTGTGTCAGACTCGCTCCTCGCTCCAGTCAGAATCACTCCGCTCCGCTCATACTCTGCTCGGCAGCACGTCTCTGTGTCAGACTCGCTCCAGTCAGAATCACTCCGCTCCGCTCATACTCTTTTCGGCAGCACATCTCTGTGTCAGACTCGCTCCAGTCAGAATCACTCCGCTCGGCTCATACTCTGCTCGGCAGCACATCTCTGTCTCAGACTCGCTCCTCGCTTCAGTCAGAATCACTCTGCTCTGCTCATACTCTGTTCGGCAGCACGTCTCTGTGTCAGACTCGCTCCTCACTCCAGTCAGAATCACTCCGCTCCGCTCATACTCTGCTCGGCAGCACGTCTCTGTGTCAAACTCGCTCCTCGCTCCAGTCAGAATCACTCCGCTCCGCTCATACTCTGTTCGGCAGCACGTCTCTGTGTCAAACTCGCTCCTCGCTCCAGTCAGAATCACTCCGCTCCGCTCATACTCTGCTCGGCAGCACGTCTCTGTGTCAGACTCGCTCCTCGCTCCAGTCAGAATCACTCCGCTCAGATCATACTCTGCTTGGCAGCACGCCTCTGTATCAGACTCGCTCCAGTCAGAATCACTCCGCTCCGCTCATACTCTGTTCGGCAGCACGTCTCTGTGTCAAACTCGCTCCTCGCTCCAGTCAGAATCACTCCGCTCCGCACATATTCTGCTCGGCAGCACGTCTCTTTGTCAGACTCGCTCCTCGCTCCAGTCAGAATCACTCCGCTCCGCACATATTCTGTTCGGCAGCACGTCTCTGTCTCAGACTCGCTCCTCGCTCCAGTCAGAATCACTCCGCTCCGCTCATACTCTGTTCGGCAGCACGTCTCTGTCTCAGACTCGCTCCTTGCTCCAGTCAGAATCACTCCGCTCCGCTCATACTCTGCTCGGCAGCACGTCTCTGTGTGAGACTCGCTCCAGTCAGAATCACTCCGCTCCGCTCATACTCTGCTCATCAGCACATCTCTGTGTCAGACTCGCTCCTCGCTCCAGTCAGAATCACTCCACTCGTCTCATACTCTGCTCGGCAGCAAGTCTCTGTCTCAGACTCGCTCCTCGCTCCAGTCAGAATCACTCCGCTCCGCTCATACTCTTCTCGGCAGCACGTCTCTGTGTCAAACTCGCTCCTCGCTCCAGTCAGAATCACTCCGCTCGGCTCATACTCTGCTCGGCAGCATGTCTCTGTCTCAGACTCGCTCCTCGCTCCAGTCAGAATCACTCTGCTCCGCTCATACTCTGCTCAGCAGCACGTCTCTGTCTCAGACTCGCTCCAGTCAGAATCACTCCGCTCCGCTCATACTCTGCTCAGCAGCACGTCTCTGTCTCAGACTCGGTACTCGCTCCAGTCAGAATCACACCACTCCTCTCATACTCTGCTCGGCAGCACGTCTCTGTGTCAGACTCGCTCCTCGCTCCAGTCAGATTCACTCCGCTCCGCTCATACTCTGCTCGGCAGCATGTCTCTGTGTCAGACTCGCTCCTCTCTCCAGTCAGAATCACACCGCTCCGCTCATACACTGCTCAGCAGCACGTCTCTGTCTCAAACTTGCTCCTCGCTCCAGTCAGAATCACTCCGCTCCGCACATACACTGTTCGGCAGCACGTCTCTGTGTCAGACTCGCTCCTCGCTCCAGTCAGAATCACTCCGCTCCGCTCATACTCTGCTCGGCAGCACGTCTCTGTGTCAAACTCGCTCCTCGCTCCAGTCAGAATCACTCCGCTCCGCACATACTCTGCTCGGCAGCACGTCTCTTTGTCAGACTCGCTCCTCGCTCCAGTCAGAATCGCTCCGCTCATACTCTGTTCGGCAGCACGTCTCTGTCTCAGACTCGCTCCTCGCTCCAGTCAGAATCACTCCGCTCAGCTCATACTCTGTTCGGCAGCACGTCTCTGTCTCAGACTCGCTCCTCGCTCCAGTCAGAATCACTCCGCTCTGCTCACACTCTTCTCGGCAGCACATCTCTGTGTCAAACTCGCTCTAGTTAGAATCACTCCGCTCCGCTCATACTCTGCTCGGCAGCATGTCTCTGTCTCAGACTCGCTCCTCGCTTCAGTCAGAATCACTCTGCTCCGCTCATACTCTGCTCGGCAGCATGTGTCTGTGTCAGACTCGCTCCTCGCTCCAGTCAGAATCACTCCGCTCCGCTCATACTCTGCTCGGCAGCACGTGTCTGTGTCAGACTCGCTCCTCGCTCCAGTCAGAATCACTCCGCTCCGCTCATACTCTGCTCGGCAGCACGTGTCTGTGTCAGACTCGCTCCTCGCTCCAGTCAGAATCACTCCGCTCCGCTCATACTCTGCTCGGCAGCACGTCTCTGTGTCAAACTCGCTCCTCGCTCCAGTCAGAATCACTCCGCTCCGCACATACTCTGCTCGGCAGCACGTCTCTTTGTCAGACTCGCTCCTCGCTCCAGTCAGAATCACTCCGCTCCGCTCATACTCTGTTCAGCAGCACGTCTCTGTCTCAGACTCGCTCCTCGCTCCAGTCAGAATCACTCCGCTCAGCTCATACTCTGTTCGGCAGCACGTCTCTGTCTCAGACTCGCTCCTCGCTCCAGTCAGAATCACTCCGCTCTGCTCATACTCTTCTCGGCAGCACATCTCTGTGTCAGACTCGCTCCAGTTAGAATCACTCCGCTCTGCTCATACTCTGCTCGGCAGCATGTCTCTGTCTCAGACTCGCTCCTCGCTTCAGTCAGAATCACTCTGCTCCGCTAATACTCTGCTCGGCAGCATGTCTCTGTGTCAGACTCGCTCCTCTCTCCAGTCAGAATCATACCGCTCCGCTCATACACTGCTCAGCAGCAGGTCTCTGTCTCAAACTTGCTCCTCGCTCCAGTCAGAATCACTCCGCTCCGCACATACACTGTTCGGCAGCACGTCTCTGTGTCAGACTCGCTCCAGTCAGAATCACTCCGCTCCGCTCATACTCTGCTCGGCAGCACGTGTCTGTGTCAGACTCGCTCCTCGCTCCAGTCAGAATCACTCCGCTCCGCTCATACTCTGCTCGGCAGCACGTGTCTGTGTCAGACTCGCTCCTCGCTCCAGTCAGAATCACTCCGCTCCGCTCATACTCTGCTTGGCAGCACGTCTCTGTGTCAGACTCGCTCCTCGCTTCAGTCAGAATCACTCTGCTCCGCTCATACTCTGCTCGGCAGCATGTCTCTGTCTCAGACTCGCTCCTCGCTTCAGTCAGAATCACTCTGCTCCGCTCATACTCTGCTCGGCAGCATGTGTCTGTGTCAGACTCGCTCCTCGCTCCAGTCAGAATCACTCCGCTCCGCTCATACTCTGCTCGGCAGCACGTGTCTGTGTCAGACTCGCTCCTCGCTCCAGTCAGAATCACTCCGCTCCGCTCATACTCTGCTCGGCAGCACGTCTCTGTGTCAGACTCGCTCCAGTCAGAATCACTCCGCTCCGCTCATACTCTTTTCGGCAGCACATCTCTGTGTCAGACTCGCTCCAGTCAGAATCACTCCGCTCCGCTCATACTCTGCTCGGCAGCACGTCTCTGTGTCAGACTCGCTCCAGTCAGAATCACTCTGCTCTGCTCATACTCTGTTCGGCAGCACGTCTCTGTGTCAGACTCGCTCCTCACTCCAGTCAGAATCACTCCGCTCCGCTCATACTCTGCTCGGCAGCACGTCTCTGTGTCAAACTCGCTCCTCGCTCCAGTCAGAATCACTCCGCTCCGCTCATACTCTGTTCGGCAGCACGTCTCTGTGTCAAACTCGCTCCTCGCTCCAGTCAGAATCACTCTGCTCCGCTCATACTCTGCTCGGCAGCACGTCTCTGTGTCAGACTCGCTCCTCGCTCCAGTCAGAATCACTCCGCTCAGATCATACTCTGCTTGGCAGCACGCCTCTGTATCAGACTCGCTCCAGTCAGAATCACTCCGCTCCGCTCATACTCTGTTCGGCAGCACGTCTCTGTGTCAAACTCGCTCCTCGCTCCAGTCAGAATCACTCCGCTCCGCACATATTCTGCTCGGCAGCACGTCTCTTTGTCAGACTCGCTCCTCGCTCCAGTCAGAATCACTCCGCTCCGCACATATTCTGTTCGGCAGCACGTCTCTGTCTCAGACTCGCTCCTCGCTCCAGTCAGAATCACTCCGCTCCGCTCATACTCTGTTCGGCAGCACGTCTCTGTCTCAGACTCGCTCCTTGCTCCAGTCAGAATCACTCCGCTCCGCTCATACTCTGCTCGGCAGCACGTCTCTGTGTGAGACTCGCTCCAGTCAGAATCACTCCGCTCCGCTCATACTCTGCTCATCAGCACATCTCTGTGTCAGACTCGCTCCTCGCTCCAGTCAGAATCACTCCACTCGTCTCATACTCTGCTCGGCAGCAAGTCTCTGTCTCAGACTCGCTCCTCGCTCCAGTCAGAATCACTCCGCTCCGCTCATACTCTTCTCGGCAGCACGTCTCTGTGTCAAACTCGCTCCTCGCTCCAGTCAGAATCACTCCGCTCGGCTCATACTCTGCTCGGCAGCATGTCTCTGTCTCAGACTCGCTCCTCGCTCCAGTCAGAATCACTCTGCTCCGCTCATACTCTGCTCAGCAGCACGTCTCTGTCTCAGACTCGCTCCAGTCAGAATCACTCCGCTCCGCTCATACTCTGCTCGGCAGCACGTCTCTGTGTCAGACTCGCTCCTCGCTCCAGTCAGATTCACTCCGCTCCGCTCATACTCTGCTCGGCAGCATGTCTCTGTGTCAGACTCGCTCCTCTCTCCAGTCAGAATCACACCGCTCCGCTCATACACTGCTCAGCAGCACGTCTCTGTCTCAAACTTGCTCCTCGCTCCAGTCAGAATCACTCCGCTCCGCACATACACTGTTCGGCAGCACGTCTCTGTGTCAGACTCGCTCCTCGCTCCAGTCAGAATCACTCCGCTCCGCTCATACTCTGCTCGGCAGCACGTCTCTGTGTCAAACTCGCTCCTCGCTCCAGTCAGAATCACTCCGCTCCGCACATACTCTGCTCGGCAGCACGTCTCTTTGTCAGACTCGCTCCTCGCTCCAGTCAGAATCGCTCCGCTCATACTCTGTTCGGCAGCACGTCTCTGTCTCAGACTCGCTCCTCGCTCCAGTCAGAATCACTCCGCTCAGCTCATACTCTGTTCGGCAGCACGTCTCTGTCTCAGACTCGCTCCTCGCTCCAGTCAGAATCACTCCGCTCTGCTCACACTCTTCTCGGCAGCACATCTCTGTGTCAAACTCGCTCTAGTTAGAATCACTCCGCTCCGCTCATACTCTGCTCGGCAGCATGTCTCTGTCTCAGACTCGCTCCTCGCTTCAGTCAGAATCACTCTGCTCCGCTCATACTCTGCTCGGCAGCATGTGTCTGTGTCAGACTCGCTCCTCGCTCCAGTCAGAATCACTCCGCTCCGCTCATACTCTGCTCGGCAGCACGTGTCTGTGTCAGACTCGCTCCTCGCTCCAGTCAGAATCACTCCGCTCCGCTCATACTCTGCTCGGCAGCACGTGTCTGTGTCAGACTCGCTCCTCGCTCCAGTCAGATTCACTCCGCTCCGCTCATACTCTGCTCGGCAGCACGTCTCTGTGTCAAACTCGCTCCTCGCTCCAGTCAGAATCACTCCGCTCCGCACATACTCTGCTCGGCAGCACGTCTCTTTGTCAGACTCGCTCCTCGCTCCAGTCAGAATCACTCCGCTCCGCTCATACTCTGTTCAGCAGCACGTCTCTGTCTCAGACTCGCTCCTCGCTCCAGTCAGAATCACTCCGCTCAGCTCATACTCTGTTCGGCAGCACGTCTCTGTCTCAGACTCGCTCCTCGCTCCAGTCAGAATCACTCCGCTCTGCTCACACTCTTCTCGGCAGCACATCTCTGTGTCAAACTCGCTCTAGTTAGAATCACTCCGCTCCGCTCATACTCTGCTCGGCAGCATGTCTCTGTCTCAGACTCGCTCCTCGCTTCAGTCAGAATCACTCTGCTCCGCTCATACTCTGCTCGGCAGCATGTGTCTGTGTCAGACTCGCTCCTCGCTCCAGCCAGAATCACTCCGCTCCGCTCATACTCTGCTCGGCAGCACGTGTCTGTGTTAGACTCGCTCCTCGCTCCAGTCAGAATCACTCCGCTCCGCTCATACTCTGCTCGGCAGCACGTGTCTGTGTCAGACTCGCTCCTCGCTCCAGTCAGAATCACTCCGCTCCGCTCATACTCTGCTCGGCAGCACGTTTCTGTGTCAGACTCGCTCCTCGCTCCAGTCAGAATCACTCCGCTCCGCTCATACTCTGCTCGGCAGCACGTGTCTGTGTCAGACTCGCTCCTCGCTCCAGTCAGAATCACTCCGCTCCGCTCATACTCTGCTCGGCAGCACGTCTCTGTCAGACTCGCTCCAGTTAGAATCACTCCGCTCCGCTCATACTCTGTTCGGCAGCAAGTCTCTGTCTCAGACTCGCTCCTCGCTCCAGTCAGAATCACTCCGCTCTGCTCATACTCTTCTCGGCAGCACATCTCTGTGTCAGACTCGCTCCAGTTAGAATCACTCCGCTCTGCTCATACTCTGCTCGGCAGCATGTCTCTGTCTCAGACTCGCTCCTCGCTTCAGTCAGAATCACTCTGCTCCGCTAATACTCTGCTCGGCAGCATGTCTCTGTGTCAGACTCGCTCCTCTCTCCAGTCAGAATCACACCGCTCCGCTCATACACTGCTCAGCAGCACGTCTCTGTCTCAAACTTGCTCCTCGCTCCAGTCAGAATCACTCCGCTCCGCACATACACTGTTCGGCAGCACGTCTCTGTGTCAGACTCGCTCCTCGCTCCAGTCAGAATCACTCCGCTCCGCTCATACTCTGCTCGGCAGCACGTGTCTGTGTCAGACTCGCTCCTCGCTCCAGTCAGAATCACTCCGCTCCGCTCATACTCTGCTCGGCAGCACGTGTCTGTGTCAGACTCGCTCCTCGCTCCAGTCAGAATCACTCCGCTCCGCTCATACTCTGCTTGGCAGCACGTCTCTGTGTCAGACTCGCTCCTCGCTTCAGTCAGAATCACTCTGCTCCGCTCATACTCTGCTCGGCAGCATGTCTCTGTCTCAGACTCGCTCCTCGCTTCAGTCAGAATCACTCTGCTCCGCTCATACTCTGCTCGGCAGCATGTGTCTGTGTCAGACTCGCTCCTCGCTCCAGTCAGAATCACTCCGCTCCGCTCATACTCTGCTCGGCAGCACGTGTCTGTGTCAGACTCGCTCCTCGCTCCAGTCAGAATCACTCCGCTCCGCTCATACTCTGCTCGGCAGCACGTCTCTGTGTCAGACTCGCTCCAGTCAGAATCACTCCGCTCCGCTCATACTCTGCTCATCAGCAAGTCTCTGTCTCAGACTTGCTCCTTGCTCCAGTCAGAATCACTCCGCTCCGCTCATACTCTTTTCGGCAGCACATCTCTGTGTCAGACTCGCTCCAGTCAGAATCACTCCGCTCGGCTCATACTCTGCTCGGCAGCACATCTCTGTCTCAGACTCGCTCCTCGCTTCAGTCAGAATCACTCTGCTCTGCTCATACTCTGTTCGGCAGCACGTCTCTGTCTCAGACTCGCTCCTCGCTTCAGTCAGAATCACTCTGCTCTGCTCATACTCTGCTCGGCAGCACGTGTCTGTGTCAGACTCGCTCCTCGCTCCAGTCAGAATCACTCCGCTCCGCTCATACTCTGCTCGGCAGCACGTGTCTGTGTCAGACTCGCTCCTCGCTCCAGTCAGAATCACTCCGCTCCGCTCATACTCTGCTCGGCAGCACGTGTCTGTGTCAGACTCGCTCCTCGCTCCAGTCAGAATCACTCCGCTCCGCTCATACTCTGCTCGGCAGCACGTGTCTGTGTCAGACTCGCTCCTCGCTCCAGTCAGAATCACTCCGCTCCGCTCATACTCTGCTCGGCAGCACGTGTCTGTGTCAGACTTGCTCCTCGCTCCAGTCAGAATCACTCCGCTCCGCTCATACTCTTCTCGGCAGCACATCTCTGTGTCAGACTCGCTCCAGTCAGAATCACTCCGCTCCGCTCATACTCTGCTCATCAGCAGGTCTCTGTCTCAGACTTGCTCCTCGCTCCAGTCAGAATCACTCCGCTCCGCTCATACTCTTCTTGGCAGCACATCTCTGTGTCAGACTCGCTGCAGTCAGAATCACTCCGCTCCGCTCATACTCTTCTCGGCAGCACATCTCTGTGTCAGACTCGCTCCAGTCAGAATCACTCCGCTCCGCTCATACTCTGCTCATCAGCAGGTCTCTGTCTCAGACTTGCTCCTCGCTCCAGTCAGAATTACTCTGCTCCGCTCATACTCTGGTTGGCAGCACGTCTCTGTGTCAGACGCGCTCCTCGCTCCAGTCAGAATCACTCCGCTCCGCTCATACTCTGCTCATCAGCAGGTCTCTGTCTCAGACTTGCTCCTCGCTTCAGTCAGAATAACTCTGCTCCGCTCATACTCTGGTTGGCAGCACATCTCTGTGTCAGACTCGCTCCAGTCAGAATCACTCCGCTCCGCTCATACTCTGCTCATCAGCAGGTCTCTGTCTCAGACTTGCTCCTCGCTCCAGTCAGAATCACTCTGCTCCGCTCATACTCTGGTTGGCAGCACGTCTCTGTGTCAGACTGGCTCCTCGCTCCAGTCAGAATCACTCTGCTCCGCTCATACTCTGCTCGGCAGCACGTCTCTGTGTCAGACTCGCTTCTCGCTCAAGTCAGAATCACTCCGCTCCGCTCATACTCTGCTCGGCAGCACGTCTCTGTGTCAGACTCGCTCCTCGCTCCAGTCAGAATCACTCTGCTCCGCTCATACTCTGCTAGGCAGCACGTCTCTGTGTCAGACTCGTTTCTCGCTCCAGTCAGAATCACTCCGCTCCGCTCATACTCTGCTCGGCAGCACATACTCTGCTCTCTGTCTCAGACTCGCTCCTCACTCCTCGCAAAACAAATATCTGGATCGTTCTCAGATTTTTTCCCTTAATATCTTAACCTCTTAGCCTGCACCCCGACGCCCTTGTCCTGAAAGCCACTCAACTTGCACGTGTCAGTGTTTATGAATAGATTAAATGAAACGGGACAAATTTAATCTTGACAAACTATGTATCATTATAAAGATATAAGCTTTAAGCATCGACGACAGATCGCGGTTTTTCAATGGAAAGCTTATAAAGACTGTATTTGCTACATTTATGTAAGCAGTACACATAAAAAACATGAACATTAGAAACACTGTACATACCAGATCCGTCCTAATAACGACTCGTTTCCTAAGTATATAATAATTATAATTACTGTTAACCCACAGTAACAAATTTTAATGGATTCATCGCCTATTTTCGTTTGCTGAATGTGTTTTTTTGGGGGGGCGGGGGGTTTAAAGAGTCTAGGGATGTGCCGTTATCAAATTTTTCCTGTTGCGATTAATTGCTCATGCTTTTATCACGGTTAACAGTATTATCATGGTATTGAAATTTAGTTTTAAAAAGTGCTCAAAATATAGTATAATAGGTTAAATAACTTTTTTTTCTAATAACAAAACTGAACATTTAAATAAAATAAAACAATAAAGAAAAATATATAAAGTTAAAAGTTTTGCACAGATTACAGTGCAAAAGAACTATGAAGACCCATAGGTATCACTTTACAATCTCATTAGTTAACCATTAACATTCACAATAGCTACATTTGCTACAGAAGTTATTAATCTTTGTTAAAAAAAAAGTTTTAGTTCATGTTAGCTCTTTAAATAATATAGTTGCAACTTTACATTTTAACGTGTTATTAAATATTGGAATACCTAAGATTAATGAATGTTCAGAAGAATTTGTCATTGGCAGTTTATATTAACCAATGAATTAACTAATGTTCAAAATGAAGCCCTGATGTAAAGTGTGAATTAACAATAAAAAATCAAAACATTTTCAAACAAGGCTATATCTATGACATGTTGTAGTCCAGATTAAAATATCATATTAAGTCATAATACTTAAGTATTTTGGCACTGTGATGAACATCATAGCAAATACACAAATCTGAATGGCTATTTAAAATTCTCTGCAGTTTAGCGCCATCTGCTGTCAGAGAGTGAATGTGCTTTCATTCAGCACGTCTCTCACGTGCTCCTCATGTGCTTCTCATGGGTGCTTGTTTACATCAGTCTTTCAAGCAGCATACAGCGGTGTTGTGCATTTTGACCAGTTGATGGGAATAGTATTATTAGAATAAATTCCAAATTCAGAATAATTTGTAATATAATTATTTGCGGTATTTAAAAGTGCCCACGATAACAATACCGTGCATATTCATTACCGTGATATATCGCATTACCGAATACCAGCACAAGTCTATTAGAGTCCCAGCCTCAAAGTATGGAGGAATTATTGGGTCAGAATATAAACTAAAAGTCTAAAACTAAAAGTCTTAAACCAAAACTAAAAATCTAAATTTGAAACTTAAAGTCCAAGTCGAAAATTAATTTGGTATTTAGGATTGGGCATTTGGTATTTAGGATAGGGAATTTTGTATTTAGGATTGGGCCTTTTCTATTTAGGGTTGGGCATTTGGTCATTTAGCCATTTAGGATTTAGGATTGGGCATTTGGGGATTTAGGAATGGGAATTTGGTATTTAGGATTGGGCATTTAATCATTTAGCCATTTAGGATTGAGGATTGGGGATTTGGGGATTTAGGATTGGGCATTTGAAGATTGAGAATTGGGCAATTGAGGATTGTATGCAAATTAGGAGGCGTGGCCCAAATACTGGAGGCTGGGTTTGAAATGGCTGGTGCGCAGAGGCAATTTATGGACAGCAGAGGGAGCTCCCAGTGCTAATGAGAACACTAACTTCAACTTAATGACAGCTTTGTAACATTTGTGGCCTCGAACACAAAGTCACCAGTGAAAGGAGTGCTATCAGTCTGACGATGAGAAAACAGACAGGTAAAATGCTAACATTAGCTACTGGTAATATAAGCGGATATTGCTAATATTCTTTAGTAGGGAATTATTATATTCCTCAATCTTAAATGGCTAAATGATTAAATGCCCAATCCTAAATATCAAATTCCCAATCCTAAATCCCTAAATGCCCAATACTAAATCCTAAATGGCTAAATGACCAAATGCCCAACCCTAAATAGAAAATGCCCAACCCTAAATACCAAATAAATTTTTCGACTTGGACTTTGTTTCAAATTTAGATTTTTAGTTTTGGTTTAAGACTTTTAGTTTTAGACTTTTAGTTTATAATCTGACCCAATAATTCCTCCATATCAAAGGAGACAACAGAGCAGTGGATTTATTAATTTATTTACTGTATATTAATGCTGCCATACAGATCTAAAATAAACATGCAATTTATTTTCCCAGCTGTTTAACTTCACAGACATAATCGACTGTTTGTGTAACTCACATGTTTTTTGTTTTTTTTGTTGTTGTTTTTCTTTAACATAAACTTGTGTGTGAATGACAATTTAGAGACTTTCTATGAAGCCTGTATTTAGAATGCATTATATGGGTATTCTTAAGGCATGATAATGAATGCATAATGGATTATTTAAAACAAACACTTAAAATATGTTTTATCATCTCATGAATATTCATAAGAACAGTTTTTATTATAATATTTACTTATTTTTTAACACAATGAACACATTGCACCCACTTTTACAATGGATTATATATTATATATATAATATATTATATATTTCATAGTTATAGTTATTCATAGTTGCCATTTTCATATGCTACTTTACTTAAAGTGGTCCAAGTCCACTTATAAGTAATAGTAGTAATAATAATGATAATAATAATTACATTGTTTTTCTCTCAAAAAGCCATAAGATATATCTGATCAGATGAATGTGTATTATGACACATTTGCTTTGAACTTTTTTTATTGTATTATCAGTTTGATTATTTTCATGGTTCCCTTTAGACAGCTGTTGATAAGTAACTGTGTAACTACATGTCGACTAGCGGTCATTAGAGTCTGCTACTGTAAATATACGCTAACACTTTATTTTAATGATCAACCAACATATTGATTAAGGGGACCATCAAAATAAAATGTAACCATATAAAGCATTGCATTTTTTTTTCAGATGTAGTATTAAGCTCACATCAATTAATTAAAATTAGCTCCACAGAAACACTCAACATCTAACCACTCACAAGCTGTAGTAAGATACTGTATAGATCTTAAACAATGTCAATATATGACACAGTCCATTATACTGTAAATGAAGTAGATTTAATTTGGAGTTCATTGTGTGTTATAAATAATCATACTGTTAAACGTATAACCACAAATACATAAGCATTATGATGTATTATAATTGTTGTTATGATTATTCATGAATTGATATAACATATTATACGTTTTTTTATAATGCATTATGCCTTCATTATAATGCATTAAGAATACCCTTGTAATGTTTTATAAATACGGGCTTCATAGAAAGTGTTACCGAATTTAGTTTAGCACTCACATGCTGCGACAGCTGCATTCTGTACGTGTGCACTCAGAAAACCAAACTAATATGGTTTAAAAGCCTGATTTCACCATGATAAACATGAAAATCAGAACCAAAACAGATGTTTTTTTAGCAGGTTCGAGCTGTAATGAGCAGCTCTGTTCTGGAAAAGAGAGCTGGGAACAGCAGCTCATTTGCATTTGAAGAGAAATGTACAATAACAGCCTGTTTCTGCTTCCATTCAAAATATGCATTTTCAAAATGATATAATAAATGATCTGTGGAGTATTTTGAGCTGACACATTCTGGGGACACTTGAGACTAATATTACATGTTGTAAAGTGGGAAAAATATTTCTCCTTTAACTATGCATTTAAAATGATTTTCAAACAATTAAAAGACATGACAAATGAAACATGTAATGTGTTTGTTTAATCAGGAATCAGATCTTTCAAGAATAATTGAGTGGCTCTTAAAACAGCCTTTGTGTTGTTAGTGGCAGAAGGGCTCTCGTACAGCTACAGTGGTTGGTGCCTAGTCTGCTTGCATGTTTAAGTGCAGGATTGTGCTGTTCCTCATGTGGGACAGGAGTTTCTACTGTGGAGATCCACCTCTGGAAGATATTAAGGGCCACTGTTGCTTTCACAATGGCATTTACGTTTGCAGGGCTCACTCTAATCACCCAGTAGTAGATTCTCCATGCTCCAAAGAGATTCTCAACTACTCTTCAGGCTCATGAAAGGTGGTAGTTGGAGATCCTCAATGGTTAGAAGAAGTTTCTTCCAGGATAGGGCCTCAGCACATTCCTCCTTGTGATACAATGTTAATATAGATAGAGATACAGGTTACAACTGAATATAAAACAATAATAAAAAACATTTTACAGTGTCAAGGGATAGTTTACCCAAAAATGAAAATGTGTCCTTGTGACATCTGTGCTTCAACCATAGTTTTTTAAAGCTTTTGGTGCACAAAGAAAACAAAAATGTGACTCCTGTGAATGCAAGCGATGCATGTCCATGCTGTCCTCTCCTCATAAACAAGGCCCAGCATACGTGTTCACCATAAGCATGCATCATGGTACTTTTCAAAATGCCGCTAGGGTGATGTGGAGGAGAAGAATTGTTGAATAAAGTTGTTAGATTTGTTTTCTTTGCCCACAAAAAGTATTTTTGTAACTTAATAAAATTACGGTTGAACCACTGATGTCACATGGACTATTTTACCGATGTTCTTGCTATGTTTCTGTGTCTTGATCGTGGTAATATCCTTGCTGTCTATGCAGGGTCCGAGAGCTCTATCTTAATTTGCATTCCGAAGATGAACAGATGTCTTACGGAATATCAAAATAATTAATTGCTCATTTTTAATTAAAATTTAAGTCCTAAAAACAAAGGAAATGGTGTTTGAATTCTAGTGGAGGACAAATGCTGTTTTGTCATTGACTATTATACGTCAGGACATTGAAAATGTCTCTACCATCACTACCACCTCTGCAACATTAAAATTGGATGACAACCAACCACAAGGTATTATTTAAAAATCCCATTAAAGGCTTATTTCTTAAGACAGCTTAAAAAGTTTGGTGCATCTAAAGTTGGTATGTTGAATTTTCATAGAGCTGTCATTGAAAGCTTGCTGACTTTCTTACTTATAGTGTGGTTGGGCAGCTCCACAGCTCAGCAGAGAAGTCAGATCAGTAACATAACTCGAGCTGCTTTGAAAATGATTGGTTGTGATCTTCCCACTATTGATAAGATCTATGTCTCACATTCGCAGAAACAAGGTTTAAAAATTAGGAAAGACTTTCTTTGAGTACACTTAATTGGCCTTTAATTTAAATTATATTATCTGCAAGTGCATTTTTTTAAAAGTATACTTTTAAGATTTGAAGTACACAAAAGTACACTTTTAATACAATTAAGCACACTTCTTTCCACAAGAGAATCAAGACGAAAAAGGCAAAAAATGTAAAATGCCATGAATATTTAGTTTACTGCCTCAGTGTTTATTTTTGCTGTCTATAGATTGTAAAATCCAAAGTATTTGCACCCACGGAACATGAAACATGATTGAGGATGATGTAGAAATCGCTGTTGTTGGCATTGGATGCCATTTTCCTGGAGGTAATTCTTATCAATTTACAGTGTTTCATTACTTGTTCATGTTATGATTTTGGCCTAAATTATATTTACATTGTATGTTCTCGCCTAATTTAGGTGAGGGACTTGAAAACTTCTGGAGAGTCCTCCTCCATGGAGAGAACTGTGCAGTTCAGATACCAAATGACAGGTTTAATCTGTCTCAATGGTATGATTCAGATGAGAGTAAAGCAGGGAAGACATACACAGCAAAGGCAGCACTTATTGATGGGTAAGACTTCTATTTATCCGTCATCATTAAAAGGACTTATGATGTTCAATTATATTTGCCAAGTTCAAAAATGGTAAAAATTTAATTTATACATTTGCGTTTATAAATCTGTCTGTCGGCTGACAGCTGTTGGGAAAAAGCAAAGGGGGTTGGTTCTCCCTGTACATAAATGACAAGTGGTGCAGACAGCACACAGTTTGGGAGAAAATCTGTAACCCTGATATAGAACTGTTATGTGCAAGTCTCAGGCCATTCTATCTACCACGTGAGTTTAGTAACATCCTTATTTGCTCTGTTTATGTACCACCCAACAGTAATGCCTCACGAGCTGCGACACAGGTGGCAAATTGTGTTTATGAACAATTACAGCGCACCCCAAATGCACCCCTTTTCATCATTGGAGATTTTAATCATTGTAATTTAAACACTGCACTTCCAGGTTTTGAACAGTACATTAAATGTGATACCAGGAAGAATAGGACTTTGGACAAATGCTATGGAAATTTAAAACATGCATATACAGTCATAGCTAAACCGCCCTTGTCTAACTCTGACTGTAATACTGTTCATCTGATTCGTACACAACAGCTTTAAAGAATTGTAAATCCTTGGTAAAAACTATTAATGTATGGTCAGAAGACAGCACAGAAGACAGCACCCCCAACTGCTCCCTGGCACCGCAGCATAAATGGCTGCCCACTGCTCCGGGTGTGTGTTCACAGTGTGTGTGTGTGTGTGTGTGTGTGTGTGTGTGTGTGTGTGTGTGTGTGTGTGTGTGTGTGTGTGTGCGTGTGTGTGTGTGTTCACTGCTCTGTGTGTGTGCACTTTGGACGGGTTAAATGCAGAGCACAAATTCTGAGTATGGGTCACCATACTTGGCTGAATGTCATGTCACTTTCACTTTCAAACACTGAAAGGCTGTTTTTTTTGCACAGACTGGGATATTTTCTCTAAGGAGCTAAGCCTGGATAATGCCACAGTAACTACCACAGAATACCAAAAAATCCTGTGTTTATACTGTGATTTCAAAATGGAAAATAAAAGTTTACCCCAACAACAAGCCTTATATCACAAAGGAGGTGAAGGACTGTATTAATAGGAAAAAAACAAGCATTTAAGATCAGAGATCACTTACAACTTAAAACTGTACAAAAAGAGTTGAACTAGAAACTCCAAGAAGCAAAGGAACATCACAGGGGGTTAATAGAGGAAAACCTACAAACTATAAACTCTTTGAAAACTATGGGACTCGATGAAAATAGCCACCAATATGCAACTTACTAAGACATCTTTGCATGTTGTAGATGAACTGGAAAAAGCAAATGAGTTGAATTATTTTTTGTTTGACAATAGTGATTTTTCAGTTGAATGTGATATTGTGCTTGATAGTATTGCTATTGATGATACTGATCACTTAATCGATCGATTAATCAGATAAATGTTTTGTGTGTTTTTAAACAACCAAAACAAATAATGCATAACAAAAATAATGTGGCTGTAAAATGATCAAGCATTTGGTTTTGATTCCAACTCGGTGTTCATCTTCAGTTCTCTCTTCACAGCAGTTCAGTCAGTGTACTGTTTGAGTAAATGAATTACTCCGGGATATTAATTTGTTTTAACTCAGAGGGAGTGTCAGCCACATTAAACAAGTTAACAGCTTAAGTCATTTGTGGATTAATGCGTATTGGACACGCGAACCGTTTAAAACGATTCAGTTCGATTTGGTGAACTGAATGATTAGTTCGTGAACCGGATATCCAGACTGATTTGAACTCTCTCACACAACAGACACGGAAGAGAAGACAATGCTGAATAAAGTCGTCGTTTTTGCTATTTTTGGACCAAAATGTATTTTCGATGCTTCAGAATATTCTAACTGACCCTCTGATGTCACATGGACTACTTTGATGATGTTTTTCTTACCTTTCTGGACATGGACAGTATACCGTACACACAGCTTCAATGGAGGGACTCTCGGACTAAATCTAAAATATCTTAAACTGTGTTCTGAAGATAAACGGAGGTCTTACAGGTTTGGAACAACATGAGGGTGAGTTATTAATGACATAATTTTGCTATCTGGGTGAACTAACCCTTTAAATTGTATTTTTTAATAATTACAATTGTAAATATACAGTTGCCTATGACAATGATTTTACTAATACAGTTGTTTGATTGATTTTATAGTGTCAAGCATTCAGAAATGACACAAAAGACAATTTAACTAAAATAAAACCAAGGATTAGTTTTTGTAAGGGTTGTGATTTACTTCTAGAGACAATTATAGAGGAAATTATAGAGGCTACAAATTAAAGATAAAGTGGATATTTAAATTAATTGTTTTGTCGATATTAAACAAGGATTTGATCATCCTATAAGTGTTAAAACCACAATTATCAGGACTTTTAGTGCTCTTTGTAGGCATTTGTAATAATAGCCTATTTGATGTACATAGTTTATTTTGTATTACATTATGTATTTTAACAGTGAAAATTAACCAATCATTATTGCCTCGTTGTTTTTTATAATGCATTTTATAGCATTTTAAAAGGTCTTTGTTCACTTAGGTCTGTTTTTATTACCACAAAAATATTATCTGAATGCTTCGTAAATTATTTGAAGCGATTTAAAGTATCAAAGCCATGGTTAATCTGTAGTTACCTTGCTACAAGAACCATGTTTTGTTTTGTTTTTATTCGTATTAAAATAATGGTTAATTTTCTGAAGGGAACATGGAAACTCAGAGAATATCAAGGCAGATGCAGCGGTGATATTACTAAAACACGTTATTTACTTAATGTTATCAAATCCAAAAAAGTTTAACAGGATTATAAACGTAGGCTACCTAAACGTAGGCTTTTTTCTTTTTCTTATCTCGGCGCCGGACTACTGTTGTCTTTTCCCAGGTATAGTTGTCCATCAGTTCTGATCATTTGCACTCAGCATGAAACCAATACAGTCTGAGCAAGAAAGAGAATTGATTAGTTCATCTCATGAGTCTTTCGGGTCGAGTCGTTCCTTAATCACGTGACAGACCCATACGCTAAACCATTGCAGTCCGAGCCGGAAAGAGTATTGATTTGTTCATCTCATGAGTCTTTCGAGTCGAGTCGTACCTTAATCACGTGACGGACCCATACGCTAAACCAATGCAGTCCGAGCCGGGAAGAGAATTGATTAGTTCATATCATGAGTCTTCGGGATGAGTCATTCCTTAATCACGTGACAGACCCATACGCTAAACCAATGCAGTCCGAGCCGGAAAGAGAATTGATTAGTTCATCTCATGAGTCTTTCGGGTCGAGTCGTTCCTTAATCACGTGACAAACCTATACGCTAAACCAATGCAGTCCGAGCCGGAAAGAGAATTGATTAGTTCAACTCATGAGTCTTTCGGGTCGAGTCGTTCCTCAATCACGTGACAGACCCATACGCTAAACCAATGCAGTCCGAGCCGGAAAGAGAATTGATTAGTTCATCTCATGAGTCTTTCGGGTCGAGTCGTTCCTTAATCACGTGACAGACCCATACGCTAAACCATTGCAGTCCGAGCCGGAAAGAGAATTGATTTGTTCATCTCATGAGTCTTTCGAGTCGAGTCGTACCTTAATCACGTGACGGACCCATACGCTAAACCAATGCAGTCCGAGCCGGAAAGAGAATTGATTAGTTCATCTCATGAGTCTTTCGGGTCGAGTCGTTCCTTAATCACGTGACAGACCTATACGCTAAACCATTGCAGTCCGAGCCGGAAAGAGAATTGATTAGTTCATCTCATGAGTCTTTCGGGTCGAGTCGTTCCTTAATCACGTGACAGACCTATACGCTAAACCATTGCAGTCCGAGCCGGAAAGAGAATTGATTAGTTCATCTCATGAGTCTTTCGGGTCGAGTCGTTCCTTAATCACGTGACAGACCCATACGCTAAACCATTGCAGTCCGAGCCGGAAAGAGAAATGATTTGTTCATCTCATGAGTCTTTCGAGTCGAGTCGTACCTTAATCACGTGACGGACCCATACGCTAAACCAATGCAGTCCGAGCCGGAAAGAGAATTGATTAGTTCATCTCATGAGTCTTTCGGGTCGAGTCGTTCCTTAATCACGTGACAGACCTATACGCTAAACCATTGCAGTCCGAGCCGGAAAGAGAATTGATTAGTTCATCTCATGAGTCTTTCGGGTCGAGTCGTTCCTTAATCACGTGACAGACCCATACGCTAAACCAATGCAGTCCGAGCCGGAAAGAGAATTGATTAGTTCATCTCATGAGTCTTTCGGGTCGAGTTGTTCCTTAATCACGTGACAGACCCATACGCTAAACCATTGCAGTCCGAGCCGGAAAGAGAATTGATTTGTTCATCTCATGAGTCTTTCGAGTCGAGTCGTACCTTAATCACGTGACGGACCCATACGCTAAACCAATGCAGTCCGAGCCGGGAAGAGAATTGATTAGTTCATCTCATGAGTCTTTCGGGTCGAGTCGTTCCTTAATCACGTGACAGCCCCATACGGTAAACCAATGCAGTCCGAGCCGGAAAGAGAATTGATTAGTTCATCTCATGAGTCTTTCGGGTCGAGTCGTTCCTTAATCACGTGACAGCCCCATACGGTAAACCAATGCAGTCCGAGCCGGAAAGAGAATTGATTAGTTCATATCATGAGTCTTTCGGGTCGAGTCGTTCCTTAATCACGTGACCGACCCATATGTTAAACCATTGCAGTCTAGAGGTGGAAAGAGAATTGATTAGTTCATCTCATGAGTCTTTCGGGTCGAGTCGTACCTTAATCACGTGACCGACCCATATGTTAAACCATTGCAGTCTAGAGGTGGAAAGAGAATTGATTAGTTCATCTCATGAGTCTTTCGGGTCGAGTCGTTCCTTAATCATGTGACAGCCCCATATGCCTAAACCAATGCAGTCCGAGCCGGAAAGAGAATTGATTAGTTCATATCATGAGTCTTTCGGGTCGAGTCGTACCTTAATCACGTGACAGACCCATACGCTAAACCATTGCAGTCCGAGGTGGAAAGAGAATTGATTAGTTCATATCATGAGTCTTTCGGGCCGAGTCGTACCTTAATCATGTGACAGCCCCATATGCCTAAACCAATGCAGTCCGAGGTGGAAAGAGAATTGATTAGTTCATCTCATGAGTCTTTCGGGCCGAGTCGTACCTTAATCACGTGACAGACCCATATGCCTAAACCAATGCAGTCCGAGGTGGAAAGAGAATTGATTAGTTCATCTCATGAGTCTTTCGAGTCGAGTCGTTCCTTAATCACGTGACAGACCCATACGCTATTCTGACACTGTGTTTTTGTAACTGTTTCTTCAGGATCTGTGGTGTGTTATTATTTTATAAATAAAACCCTGTTATAAATAAAATATTGATGAATTTGTTTTTTTGACTGTCTATCAGTAAATAAACACTAGGCTATATAATAATATAATAATCCAAGCCTACAATACAAAGTATTTATAGCCTAGTTTGTTCATTTTTAATCAAATGTTGAGTTTGCTGGTATAATATTTGGTTTTACTAGGCAAACTTGACATTTTGGTCTAATATATGTACAAGAAGATTGCTCAAAAAGGACATAATGACATAAATTAAAAGCAAATAACATTTTGAATCCTAAACAAGTAACACTACAGTTCTTATAATCCACTGTAAAAAATAAAAAATCAAACAGAAAAAATCAAATCTCTCCTTTATCAAAGTGATTTCACCATCATATGGACAAAATTTAAAGCATACACAGAACTCACGGCAACCTGTCAAAATAAAAGTCTGATTTAGTTTAAAGACAAGCATTTGCTAGAAATGTATTGTTATTGCTCAGCAGAATGTACATGGCCTACTACAACTAAAAAGAAACAAACATTTTTTTAAAGGAATTATCACACAATATCTCTTCCATGTTTTAATTTTAATAGTAAATCCCCTTTGTTTACCAAAAATAAAGTTTGCTTAATTTTAAGTAAATAAAAGATAAATTAAATGCGTGTTTTATGCCTTCATTTGATAAGTAGAAAACTTTAACACAACAGGATTTATGAGGGGAAAAAAAGCTACTGTAAGAAAACAATTAATAAAATAAGTTGTTTTTATGTAATTAAATAATTAGACATGCTAAAACACAGAATTAGGTAACAATAAAACATATGGTGAAGAAAAAATAAAACATTTCATAGGGCCCTAAACATGTAATTTTTGTTTAACTTTTAATAAACTGATGTAATGTATAAGGTTCCTGATTTATGTATTATTGAAAGGCTTTTATGTTTAAACTAGGGATGCACTGAAAGGAAAATTCTGGTCTGAAACTGAAAATTCTAGATGCACTTGGCCAAAAAAACTAAACTTAAAATGGTTTGTAATGATTATCCATTATTTTATTTAATAATACAAAGTAATTTTTTGCACCTAATTTCTGAACTCAAAGTTGCTGGCCATGCAAGAACTGGGATGTTTTCAACTTCCAGGAATTGTGTACAGGCTCTGCATTATCATGCTGCAACATGAGGCGATATTCATGGATGAATGGCACAACAATGGGCCTCAGGATCTCGTCACAGTATCTCTGTGCATTCAAAATGCCATCAATAAAATGCACCTGTGTTCATTGTCCATAACATACACCTGCCCATACCATAACCCCACCACCACCATGGGCCACTCGATCCACAACACTGACATCAGCAAACCGCTCACCCACACGATGCCATACATGCTGTCTGTCACCTGTCCTGTACAGTGAAAACCGTGATTCAACCGTGAAGAGAACAACTCTCCAAAATGCCAGACACCATCAAATGTGAGCAGAAATTATTTGGTTCTCAGTCAATCTTGAAGGTGAAGATGCTGGATGTCTAGGCTGGTGTGGTTACACGTGGTCTGCGGTTGTGAGGCCGGTTGGATGTACTGCCATATTTTCTGAAATGCCTTTGGAGATGGCTTATGGTAGAGAAATTAACATTAAATTCACCGGCAACTACTCTGGTAGACATTCCTGCATGCCAGCATGCCAATAACATTCTCCCTCAAAACCTGCAACATCTGTGGCATCGTGCTGTGTGATAAAACTGCACATTTTAGAGTGACCTTTTCATTGTAGCCAGCCTAAGGCACACCTGTGCAATAGTCATGCGGTCTCATCAGCATCTTGATATGTCACACCTGTGAGGAGGATGGGTTATCTCGGCAAAGGAGAAGTGCTCACTAACACAGCTTTAGACAGATTTGTGAATAATATTTGAGAAAAATAGGCCTTTTGTGTACATAGAAAAAGTCTTAGATCTTTGAGTTCAGCTCATGAAAAATGGAGACAAAAAAAAAGTTTTGCATTTATATTTTTGTTCAGTGTAAAAAACACAACATACTTTTTACTTAAAGTAACAGTAAAATTGGACATATTTAATATATTTTAATATAAATATATTTAAATGTTTAAAATTTACATTTTTAACGTAATTAACAGATGTTATGTATAAAAAAATGTTAGCCTGAATGCACTGTAAGTCGCTTTGGATAAAAGCGTCTGCTAAATGCATACATTTTACTTATTTAAATTTATTAGTATCATTACAATACAGCATTTATTAATTTTAGTGAATGTTAATTTCAACAATTACTATTGTGCTACTATTGTGCATGTTAACAGTTAATGCACTCTGAATTAACGGACTAACAGTGAACAATAGTATTCTCAATAACTTACATTAGGAAAAATGAATAAATACTGTAATATATGTATCGTTCATGTTAGTTAATAGGCTACATTAAAGGGTTAGTTTACCCAATAATCAAAATTATATCATTAATAACTCACCCTCATGTCGTTCCAAACCTGTAAGACCTCCGTTTATCTTCAGAACACAGTTTAAGATATTTTAGATTTAGTCCGAGAGCTCTCAGTCCCTCCATTGAAGCTGTGTGTACGGTCTACTGTCCATGTCCAGAAAGGTAAGAAAAACATCATCAAAGTAGTCCATGTGACATCAGAGGGTCAGTTAGAATATTCTGAAGCATCGAAAATACATTTTGGTCCAAAAATAGCAAAAATGACGACTTTATTTAGCATTGTCTTTTCTTCCGTGTCTGTTGTGAGAGAGTTTAAAACAAAGCAGTTTGTGATATCCGGTTCGTGAACGAATCATTCGATGTAACCGGATCTTTTTGAACCAGTTCACCAAATCGAACTGAATCGTTTGAAATGGTTCGCATCTCCAATATGCATTAATCCACAAATGACTTAAGCTGTTAACTTGTTTAATGTGGCTGACACTCCCTCTGAGTTAAAACAAATTAATATCCCGGAGTAATTCATTTACTCAAACAGTACACTGACTGAACTGCTGTGAAGAGAGAACTGAAGATGAACACCGAGCCGAGCCAGATAACGAACAAAAGATTGACTTGTTCATAAGTCAAGAATCGGTTGCATCGGTTTTCGGATCACCTATAGTTCTTTCAGACAGTTCGATTCAATAAACTGGTTGAAGAAAACGGTCCACCAGTTCTTTTGCGCTCGACGTAATGACGTAATATGCGATGATTGCTCTTGATTCAAGCCTTCGGTTTACCCGCGCTCATAACATTAGCACAGAATCAGTTCAGAATCAATCATCAAAAGAATCAGTTCGGTTCAGACGCTCTGTGTGTCATTCTGCTTCACGCTGAATCACACATGCGCAGTATCATCAGCTCCTCGGTTCTCGACTCGGACGTGTCTGACAGAAACGGTTCTTGACTCGAGAAAAAAAAAAGTTGTGTTTTGAACTCTCTCACAACAGACATGGAAGAGAGAAGACAATGCTGAATTAAGTTGTAGTTTTTGCTATTTTTGGACCAAAATGTATTTTCGATGCTGCAAAATATTCTAACTGACCCTCTGATGTCACATGGACTACTTTGATGATGTTTTTCTCACCTTTCTGGACATGGACAGTAGACCGTACACACAGCTTCAGTGGAGGGACTGAGAGCTCTCGGACTAAATCTAAAATATCTTAAACTGTTTTCCGAAGATAAACGGAGGTCTTACAGGTTTGGAACGACAGAAGGGTGAGTTATTAATGACATCATTTTCATTTTTCGGTGAACTAACCATTTACCTAACACTGCCTAATGCATGCAACGCCAAATCCGGCCCGCCAGAGATTTCCATACGGCCCCCAGAATAATACTGAATTCAGGAATAGCCTTGTAAGAGGAAAAAGTTTAGGGCTGGTTAGAATACCATTTTTTGAGCTTCGGTAGTAATGAACATCGACTATTCGAAGCATCGGAGAGAGAGAATCTGTGTCTGTATGTCCGTTTGCATTTTTATTATTTCGAGAACCGTTCATCCAATCGACTTCACAAGGGAGTGTAGTGTCGCATTTGATGCAATATAGATGGACACGCAAGACGCGACACATTCAGATTTAATAAACTTTTAGTAAACTACAGTCAAAACAGCGCGAGCGGGAAGCAGCGCACCTCACGCGGGCAGGGCTTGGTCCAAGAACGGACACTGCACTAGTGATATAAAATGCATACACACAGGTCTGTTAAATTAAGCCATACTTTTAAGGTAGTCTAATATTTTTCTGACTAACAAATTGGCACAGTAAAGGGTAGATTTAAATAAAGAAAAAGCAATTATGTACTGGTTCAGCAAGTCACGGAAGATTTCATTTATAAAGGACTGGAAAACAGCGGGTGCGTTGGCAAGGTCGGCATGACCTGATACTCATAGTGCCCCCTAGTGGTGAGGAAGGCAGTCTTCCACTCGTCGCCCTCTTTGATGCGAATAAGGTTGTATGCACTTCGTAGGTCCAGTTTGGTGTAAACCCTTGCTTCTCAGAGCTGTCCCAGAGCTGAAGGGACCAATGGCAAAGGGTAGCGGAATTTTATTGTGACATTGTTTAATCCCCGATAATCAATCTAAGTCCTCCGTCCTTTTTCTCCACAAAGAAGAACCCTGCTGCAGCTGGAGAAGTGGAAGGTCGGATGAGTACTGAACTCAGGGCCTCATCAATATAATCCTCCATGGCTTGGGATTCTGTACGAGACAAGGGATACACACAAGTCTTGGGAGGCATGGCATTGGGGAGTAAATCAATACTACAGTCCCAGGGACGATGAGGTGGTAGTTGTGTTGCCTTAGTTTTGCTAAAGACCTCTGCTAGGTCATCGTAACAGGGGGAATATTGACAGTCTTGGTACTTGAGGGACTTTCAACACTAGTGATACAGCATGGCTGGGGGACTGACGAGAAACAGCGATTTTCACAAAAGGCTGACCACTTGGTCAACTCACCCTGATGCCAGGACAGGACGGGGTCGCGAATGGACAGCCATGGGAATCCGAGGATGATTTCATGTTTAGGAGAGTTAACGACATAGAAGGATATGGACTCCTGGTGAAATAACCCCACTTGCAACGTAAGTGTCTTGGTTTGTTGAATTATTCCAGTTCCGATTGCTGTGTCGTTGATGGCTTTGATCTTAATGGGTGGGTTACATGGTTGGATGGGTAAGTTATACTTCTTGACGATATCTTCATGAATGAGATTTAATGCAGCTCCGGAGTCGATCATTGCTGTCAATGAGATGGACAGTTCTTCAGTTTTCAAGGTAAGGGGTAGTTTGAAGGATTGATTATTTGGTATTGACAAGTGTTCCATATTTACCAAAATGGGCTTCTGGGCCTTGTGTGGACCTCTCTGACAACGATGGCCTGGTTCACCACACTAGAAAGAGATATGGAGATGGCATCACCGTGCTCGTTCACTTTCCGAAAGTTTGGTAAAGTTGACTTGCATGGGTTCTTCGAGCATTATAGTTTTAATTACAGTCGGGATAACAGGCAGTATTTCCTTCACATACCTTCCTCGTCTGTCTCATCAAATTATCCATCCTGATTGCAAGTTTGACGAAGTCAGTAAACGATGAATTTTCTCCTTTACATACAAGCTCTGCCTGGAGATCCGTGTTGAGGCTACTCTGGAATACGGCTTTTAGGGAAACGTCATTCCACCCACTCTGAGCAGCGAGGGTGTGAAACAAGATGGCGTACTCTGCGACTGTTCTGTTTCCTTGCAACATTTGCAGAAGTTGAGTTGATATATCCTTGCCCCCTGCGGGATATTCAAACACTCCTCGAAGTTGTTGCAGGAAATAGTCAAAGGATCGTCTGAATCTCATGTCAATATCCCAATCAGCTGCAGCCCAGTCAATCGCTTTCCCAGACAACAAGGACATTATGACGGCACATATCTTTTCGTCAGAGTTAAACTTGTCTTCCTGATTGTCGAAATAAATCTTCACTTGACGAATAAAGCCCCGACATCTATCAGCAGAACCATCAAATTTATCGGGTAGTGCAAAACTCACCGCTCTAGGCGTGGTTGATGGAAGTGACTGGATGTAGCTCGTCAAGTGCTCGTTGACTGCTTGAAGTTTACTCAACTGATCTTGGTACCCCTTTAAGACTTCACTTTGATAAGCGAACGCCGCTTGCATGTTAGTAACTTCTGCTGGATTCAGTTGAGGCGAAGTATGTAACGAAGAGGCTGAGGCAGAATGTGAACCCATTTGCAGGAGTTAATTAAAGGAAGATCTTACAATCAGAGTCGTGTAACCAGGCAAAGTGTCAATACCGTAAGGGCAGTCCGATCTTTCAACATACACAGTGGTTATCCAGTAGGCAGAGAGGAGTAGGCAGGCGAACAGGTCAAACAAAAACATCAGTCCAATCAAGCAGTAAATCCAAAGGGCAATCCTAGAGACGTGAACGAGGTAACAGGCAGAATCGTGAACAAACAGGCAGTCAGAATACTCACAAGGAAAACGCTTGGTAAGGCAGGTAAACTGGCAATACTTCGCAGTGAAGTAACATGCTGGCACATGTTAAATAGTCCCAAACAGGAAATGACTGTAGAAGTAGAGGGAGTGGTGAACAGTCAATACTCTGGTGAGGGCTCCCTCTGCTGATGTGGCGTTACAATTTAACATTAGATGAATTAAAGAACACCATAAAATCACTTAAAGGGGGTAAATCACCCGGCCCTGACGGAATTCCTTGTGAGGTATATAAAACATTTAACAATCTATTGGGACCTTATATGCTTAGAATGTTCTTCCAGGCTTTTGAGGTGGGACGACTACCTCAGTTGTTTAATGAAGTGATAATCACAGTTCTACCTAAGAAGGGCAAGGATCCAGAGGAGGTAGGAGGGTATAGGCCAATATCTCTCATTAATGTGGACCAAAAAATTTTAGCAAAGACATTAGCCACTTGACTTAATACACTTTTAGGAAAACTAGTGGATCCTGATCAGACTGGATTTGTTTCAGGTCGTAGTTCTTTTAATAATCTTCGTCGTTCTTTAATATTTTATACTGTTCCCAAACTAATCAATCTGATCTGGTGATCTTGTCCTTAGATGCTGAAAAGGCTTTTGACCAGGTTGGGTGGACTTACCTCTTTGCTCTGCTACAGAAATTCCAAGTAGGATAGAAATTCATCACTTGGCTTAAAATTGTATATAAAAACCCTAGGGCATGTATACTCACAAATAGAATTTTATCACCATCTTTTGCTTTATTTAGGGGTACCCGACAAGGCTGCCCACTTTCCCCCCTTCTTTTTGCCCTTGCCATTGAGCCTCTAGCGGAAACCATGCGCTCTGATGACAGAACTCATGGGCTCTGTACTAAAACAACTATAAATAACATTTCTTTACACGCAGATGACGTCTTATTATATGTGACTAAACCCGTGTCTAGTTTCCCTGTACTTTTAAAAGTGATTGAACAATATGGCTAATTTTCAGGCTATAGAATTAATCTAAACAAAAGTGAACTTATGCCAGTTGGGCTTAAGGATCTTTCACAAGTTTTCCCCAGTTTGGTTTAAAATAGCTAAAGACAGATTTACCTACCTAGGAATTGTTATAAACAGGAAATATAGCTTGCTACAAGAAGCCAACTATGCCTCCCTATTAGAAAAAATAAAAAGAAATATTCAGTTTTGGAGGACTCTTCCCATTTCGTTAATCGGCAGAAAAAATGCCATCAAAATGATTTTTCTCCCGCACTTATTATATTTGTTACAAAACATCCCTCTATTTCTTTCAAAATCCTTTTTTAAGCAACTAAATTCAATTATTTTACCCTTTATTTGGAATTATAAAAACCATAGAATTAAACAACTACATCTCTCCAAACCTAGAAATGTAGGGGGTCTAGCCTTTCCAGACTTCTGCTGCAATTACTGGGCGGCTAACCTTAGAATTGTATCAATAATACTAAATGATAAAAGTGGACAACTTGACTGGCTCAGACTAGAACAAGACGAATGTACCCCGTACAATCTCGGTGCTGTGATTCTTTCAGCAACAAGCTGTAAAAAAGAAATTTACGGAAGCTGTCCTGTCATTAGCAGTGTTATTCGTATTTGGAAACAAATTAGAATGCATTTTGGAGTGAAGACGTTACCTTTACTAACTCCCATAGCCTGCCTCAGGGACTATTTTGGTAAAGGAAAAATTATTTCCTGCATTTATAATACTCTCCTGGTTTCCCACTTACCTGCTACATTTTCAATCAAAAGTTTATCGGAGGAAGAATTAGGGTCAGAAATTTCCAATGAGTTATGGGCGGATAGCTTGGAAGAGAACTCCAGACACTACCTTATCCAATTCAAAATCTTGCACAGACTACAATACTTAAAGAAAAAATTGTCTAGAATATTTCCAGGTGTCTCTCCAAAATGTGATAAATGCAGGACGGCTGATGCGACTCTGATAAGTGAAGTGACATTGAGCCAAGTATGGTGACCCATACTCAGAATTTGTGCTCTGCATTTAACCCATCCGAAGTGCACACACACACAGAGCAGTGAACACACACACACACACTGTGAGCACACAGCCGGAGCAGTGGGCAGCCATTTATGCTGCGGCGCCCGGGGAGCAGTTGGGGGTTCGATGCCTTGCTCAAGGGCACCTAAGTCGTGGTATTGAAGGTGGAGAGAGAACTGTACATGCACTCCCCCCACCCACAATTCCTGCCGGCCCGGGACTCGAACTCACAACCTTTCGATTGGGAGTCCGACTCTCTAACCATTAGGCCACGACTTCCCCTTAACAGCTTCCCCTTCCTCTGCTTCACAGCTATGCATTGTGTCCCAGTCTTCAAAGCTTTTTGTGCAAGATTTTTGGTGTCATCTCTATAATTATTATGCAACATTGAACCCGACAAGTTTTTAATCGTGTTTGAAGAACAAGTTTCAAGAAATGAGCTATGTCTGTCCAAGTATCAACAACGATAACTTTCCTATGGACTTTTAACAGCCAAAAAGCTTATTTTAACATTCTGGAAAAATAAACTGCCACCTCCTTTCCAGATGTGGCTTGACGAACTCACAAACACATTACATTTGGAGTGTATACGGCTTTGTCTAATGAATAAGAGACTACAGTTTTCTAAAACTTTGGAACCCTTTATAAAGTATTTAGGGGAAGAAGGCAGATGAGACTTGAAAGAAAGGGATGTTGACGTAATTTGATTTGGACCTAGATCCAATCCGCCTCTGGCCTGTTTTTTTTTGTTTGTTTTATGTATTTTTACTGATTTTTGATATTCTTCCCTATGTGGCGCATACCAGGCAGACAGAGTGGGTGGGTGGGAGGTTAGGTGAATGGTCGGTGGGGTGGGGGGTTGTAGAATTGTTTTGTTTTAGGACTATCTGCATAGTATGTTAGAAAATATGTGCACATGTCTGCATGTACAGTGTATACTTAGTTTGTATGTGTAGGATTGTGATGTTTATTTTGTATGCACTGCAGGTGTATGTACAAATATATAGTTGCAGAAAGAACTATAACTTGGTTAGACTTTGTATAAGGAAAATTAGGAGGAACTTCTGATTTTAATTATGTTAAGCTTATCTGTATTCTATATTTTTCTCCAATAAAAAAAAGTTTAAGTATATCATATGTATTATTACTCAGCATCAAACAAACAATATACATTTTATTTTCAGTGATTAAACAAAACGAAAAATTAGAAAAATATAAAATAATACCAGTTATCGTCCATTTCAATCAATCCATAGTTCCATTGAGAATGTCTTGTGTGTTAACCGTGAACATATTCTGAGTTGACTGAATTACTCCGTTATGAGACCAGCATACCTCTAGTAAGCAAGGTTTGGGTTAATCAACAGAGTGTTCAGGATTTTTTTTCTGACATTCAGCCAAGTATGGTTACCCATACTCAGAATTTGTGGTCTGCTTTTAACCCATCCAAAGTGCACACACAGAGCAGTGAACACACACACACATAAACACACAAAACTAATTTGTCCATTGTTAGATCTTAGTTCTTAATGATGTTATGACATGATACATGGCATATGTAGACATTTAAGTAAGCCAATAGTGAGTGAAGTGACATTCAGCCAAGTATGGTGACCCATACTCAGAATTTGTGCTCTGCATTTAACCCATCCGAAATGCACACACACAGAGCAGTGAACACACACACACACACCCGGAGCAGTGGGCAGCCCTTTATGCTGCGGCGCCCGGGGAGCAGTTGGGGGTTCGATGCCTTGCTCAAGGGCAGCTAAGTTGTGGTATTGAGGGTGGAGAGAGAACTGTACATGTACTCCCCCCACCCACAATTCCTGCCGGCCCGGGACTCGAACTCACAACCTTTCAATTGGGAGTCCGACTCTCTAACCATTAGGCCACGACTTCCCAATATTTAAAGACTTTAAATGTATTATTTTGTTTTAACTGTATAGGGTAATATTTATGTCACACATTTGCATGATGTGAGCTTCTTTCAATTAAAATGCTTCAGTATTATATTTTTCCATCCTATCAGCGATGATAATGATTCTGAAAGAAAATGCACCCTTTGTCTACTGATTCTATAATAATGAACGTAACTTTCATGCACCTGACTGACAGATAAACCTTGCACTCTTATTTCAAAGTTGTTGATAATCTTGTGGCTATTTTAACAGCTTCCTTTGCACCTAACCCCATTACCTTTTATTCTGTGTAGCTTGAACGAGTTTGACCACAAGTTCTTTGGCATTTCTAATGCTGAAACAATCACCATGGACCCTCAGCACAAACTTCTGTTGCAGTGCACCTACAGAGCATTAGAGGATGCTGGGATTCCAATGGAAAAGGCCAGTGGAATGCGAACAGGAGTATTTTTGGGTAACATTCGAGTTAAATATAATATACATTAAAAAAGTAATTTTTGATGTCTTTTCATCTCAGTGAAAAAGTTTATGGCCTTGCTGCATAAGAACCTTCGGAGCTACCTCTGGTTAAGATGCGTTGCTAGGTAGCAGATAGATTTCCTCCAAGATTTCCCAGTTCACAAGAGGGATCTTACTTGTGCTGACCTCAGTATGTGCTAATGTGCTTTAATTCCTTTAGCTCACCGTACCAATAGTTATGCTGAAATGTTGCTTGTCAAAGCCTATTGTTGCCTTGAGGAAGGCTCTTCACCTCAGGTTGCTATTGATAAAAACAGTGCAGTGGCTATGGATAGAAACATATATCACCAGCTAACATGTTTTTTGTTTGCTTGTTTTTCAGGCCTAATGAACAGAGACTTTGAGCTGGCAAGTGTGAGGATCAATCCGAAACACATAGATCACACCAATGCCACTGGTGCTGCTATGAGCATAGCTGCCAACCGCATCTCATACATCTTCAACTTCACTGGCCCCTCACTATCCATTGACTGTGCCTGCTCTTCATCCCTCGTCGCCCTTCACTTAGCTACTCAAGCCATAAAACAAGGTAGTCTTCAAAAATATGTATGCAAACCCTGTGGATCAACCTATGTGACGTGACATTAAACCAAGTATGGTGACCCATACTCAGAATTTGTGCTCTGCATTTAACCCATCCAAAGTGCACACACACAGAGCAGTGAACACATACATGGAGCATTTATGCTGCAGCGACCGGGGAGCAGTTGGGAGTTCAGTGCCTTGCTCAAGGGCACCTAAGTCGTGGTATCGCCAGCCCGAGACTCGAACTCACAACCTTAGGCGTCATACTCTCTAATCACTATGCCACGATAATTTTTTTTTATTTGCACATTTTAATAAGATTGCACATTGTATAATGTATGTGTACTAACATAAAGTACTGTGCTAAAGACTAGGGATGTAATGATTCACTCAACTCACCATGTGATACGATTCACAATACTGATTTTAATGATACGATTCTCAAATTTTTTTTTTTACAAAATGAGATTTAAGACAAATTCAAAATTAGAAATTCTTCTTTTATTTTGGTATGCTGGGACAAAATGTTTAAAATTTCTTTGTGTAATTAAAAATGTAAAATAAAACTAAACTGATTTAAAAAAAAAAAAAAAACCCTAATTCAAATAAATAAATAACAAAATAAATATGTTGATATAAATAAACGAAGGCTTTGTCTGTGCTCTTTCCATTTAAAATTAGAGGCAACCCCTGTATTTTAATTACAATAAATGCAGCATACATGCAGTATACATGCAGCATGAGAAGTTTTTAATCTAAATGAGATTGTATAATTCTGAAAATTGAAGCAACCTGGTCTGACTTTAGTGTTATGAAAATATACTACACAAAATATATCTAAATGAAACAAAAACAGCAGATGAGCTGAATAAGAAGCAAATTCACCCTCTGACAGCAGGTGGCACTTATGAAACACCAATGATACAGTTTGTCCTTGGGTACCGCTTTAACAAAGCAACCCTGTGTTATGAACCCTACAAATACATTAGACAGAGGCAAAAAGTCTCAACTTTTCTAAAGACAGTCATCTTATATTTGTATCAATTTTCTGCCAGCTCACAGTGCATCGTTACATCCCTAGTAAAGACATTAGATGTATCATTTGTGTTTTGCTTTTGAATTAAATCAAACAAATTATTAGCCATTAGGGTTCCCCCACCCCCTTAAGTTTTGTGTTTATTTGTACTCCACTCAACAGGAGATTGTGATATG
Organism: Carassius carassius; assembly: GCF_963082965.1. Taxonomy (NCBI): domain Eukaryota; kingdom Metazoa; phylum Chordata; class Actinopteri; order Cypriniformes; family Cyprinidae; genus Carassius; species Carassius carassius. Next base: position 35,904,133 of record NC_081762.1, read on the forward strand.
GCCTTGTGTGGTGGTGTGACCTGCATATTGGAGCCGACCCTTTTTGTAACACTCTCTAAGGCAAAAATGATCTCCTCTGATGGAACGAGTAAGCCGTTTAGCAGCAAAGCAAATGGATATGGCAGAGGAGAAGGATGTGGGGTCATTCTATTAAAACCGCTAAAAAAAGTAAATAAAAAGATTGTTTCATATAAATTTAGCACTGTGACAGCAATGTACCTCATGATAATCTACTGTAAGAAACACCCATATGTTGTTTGGATTTTAACAGGCTCTTGAAGACCATGATCATATTTGGGGTATCGTCATCAAAACTGCAGTAAATCAAGATGGCCACAGCGTTAGTCCAATCACCAAACCATCCATGGTACAGCAGCAGGAGCTGCTTAGAAAAATCTACTCAACAGAGACTGATCTGACTAGTGTCCAGTACATTGAGGCTCATGGGACTGGGACTCCAATTGGAGATCCAATAGAGGCAGGTAGCATATCAAAGGTCATTGCCAAAGCAAGACCTCAAAAGTCAGGACCACTCATCATTGGTTCTGTTAAAAGCAATATTGGACACACGGAATCTGCTGCAGGTGTTGCAGGGCTCATAAAGGTTCTTTTGATGATGCAGCATGAAACCATCGTGCCATCATTGTTCCACTCCATGGAAAACTCCAGCATAGATATTGAATCTCTCAATATGAAAATCCCCACCACAGCAGAAAAATGGATCAGTGACCACAGAGGAGAGAGGTTGGCAGGAATCAATAATTTTGGGTTTGGTGGAACAAATGCACATGCTCTTGTCAGACAATATGTGCAATCAAAAAAGCCAAAAACTCAGCTGATAAGCAAATCCCATCAGTATTTTGTGGTCTCAGCAGCCTCAGAAATATCCATGAAAAATATTATTGAAGATACTGCAGAACAGATCAGTTCAGGGAAAATATTGGATCTACAGGCTTTACTCTACACATCCGCATGTAGAAGAAGTCACTTGAAACACAAATACAGGAGAGTATTTCAAACAACATCATTAGCAGATCTGCAAGAGAAACTTTCTGCTTCTGTAGAAAGAAAAATTGTAACGTCTAGGACAGATTCATTAGTTTTTGTGTTTTGTGGCAATGGTGTTACATATCAGGGTATGTGCAAGCAGCTCCTAAAACAAGAGCCAGTTTTCAGAGAGGAAATCATGAAGATTGAAACACTGTTACGAAGCTATAGAAGTTTAAATCTGATAGAGATGCTTGAAAGTGAGTATGAGAAAAGTGCAGAGCTGTCTGATCCAAAGATTGTCCAGCCTCTTCTGTTTGCTATTCAGGTTGCTGTTGTTAAACTTCTGAAACATTGGGGCATCAGTCCTGATGCTGTATTGGGGCACTCTATTGGAGAGGTTGCTGCAGCTCATTGTTCCGGATTACTGTCACTTGAAGATGCAGTGAAAGTCATCCACTATCGCAGTTCTTTGCAATGCACTGTGACAGGAGGGAAGATGTTGGTAATCAGTAATATGGCTGTTTCTGAAGTCTTGAAAATTCTTGAAAAATTTCATTCAGGAACGGTTTGTCTTGCTGCTTATAATAGCCCTCAGTCTTGCACCGTCTCAGGAGATGCAGATGACATTGACAGGTTGCATCAGAATTTGAAAAACTCAGCCACTGGAAAAGATTTGTTCCTTCGCATTTTAGATGTACCTGCAGCATACCACAGTCACAAGATGGATCCCATTTTATCCAAAGTGAAAGAGAGTATAGACTCATTGCAGGCACATCATTTGGAGACAGAACTGTTTTCAACAGTTACAGGTGTTAGTTTGGGTTCCTCAGATTTTATTAGTGGTGAATACTGGGCAAAGAATGTCAGAGAACCAGTTAAATTTGAACAAGCTGTAAAGTCAGCAGCTAAAAACAAAAGGAGTGTGATATTTGTTGAAATTGGTCCAAGAAGATCTTTGCAGAGGTACATCAGTGAGACCTTGGGAAATGATTTTACAGTGATTCCCTCAGTGCAGCCTGATAAAGACCATGAGACAATGCTTGCAGCTGTTTCCAAACTGTTTGAATTCGGGGTCAAAGTGGACTGGGAAATGTTCTACAAAGGTTTTGAGACTGAACCAATTCCCCACCCACGATATCAGTTTGATGACGTGAAGAGTGATATCTTTGCTTTGAATATGCAGTTGATCAGTCCCACTGGCTACCATCCAGTAGCTACACAAATGGGTACAGACAGTTCAGTGTTCAGCTGTGATTTATCATCTGAATCATTGGCCTTCCTGCAAGAACACAAACACAGTGGTGTTTCTATAATTCCAGGGGCGTTTTATGTAGAGTTGGGCTTAGCAACGTATATGGAAAATGTAAAACCTAAGGTTCCACTAAGTTCCCTGCAGCTCAGCGTAAAATTCCAGAGTCCATTCGTTTTCACCCAGAAGGCCCAAGAAATAAATGTACAGCTGGATCATTCAGACCATTTGGCTGATAACACATGCAATTTCAAAATACAGTCTACTTCTGCAGTCTACGCATTTGGCACAGTCGAAGCAAAACCAGGTAGGACACCTGAAGAACAGTTCATTTCATTAGATTGTATTTCCAAAAGATGCACATTCCACATGACTACTGAAGAGCTCTACAAACTTCTAAGTCAGGCAGGATTTGAGTATGGGTCTGTCTTCAGAAATAATGCAGATGTTTATTGTGGGGAAGAATTTAGAGAGGCTATATCTGTTGTGGAGGTCTCAAAGGAATTACTGCCTCAATTACACAACTATCACATTCACCCTGTGGTCTTGGATTACGTCATGCAACTTGTTCTTGCAACTGTAGGGGGTGTATCAACAAGACCCCAATATCCTGCACAAATAGGCAGCCTGACCGTATTTGAACCATTGCAAGAGGAGATGGTCGTATATCTGAGAGCAGTACATGTTGGAGAAGATGATTTTGACGTTTGTGGCTGCTTAGCTAACAAACACGGTAGGGTGTTAGTTGAACTGAAGCATGTAAGGATCATAATGCTTGGAAGTCGTCCCCAAGTAGTCAAGGAGTACTTCTTCCACAACAATTTCAGTGTCATCTCTGAAGTTTCCGAATTTGATACACAGATTAAAGCATTGGTATTTTCTGACCAGGTAGGGATTTCTAAAGCTTTGCAACAGTACTTGGACCCAACATCTAGATATGTGTCTTCTTCAAAAGGTAACATACTGTTAGAAGATGGAGTTGAATTCCTTTTGTCAAAACTAAAAATTTCAAATGTAAAGAAATACTTCCAGGAAATTTTGTTCATGTGGGGTGATTCAGACCAAACCTCCTTTGAATCAGAGAAAGTCTTAGACAGTATGGTAGGGTGTTGTGAGATTTTCCGAAAACTTGTCCAATATCTTAAAGCACTTGATTTCCCAGGTGTTATCAGAGTAATAACCTATAGGTCATCTGAGACCTTAGTGGACCACATAAACCCTGGGTTTGTTCTGTCTGGCATGACAAGAGCATGTGCAGCTGAGTTGCCAGAACTTTCCTTCCAGCTGATTGACATGGGTTCTACGTCTTTTGAAAACATCAATGCTTTTGTTCAGGTCCTCAGATCATACCCCTGTAACAAATACCCAGAGCTAGTAGTGAAAGAGGGCAAAATTCTCCAACCCGAAATCACCCACACACATTTGCCAACCATGCCAATCTCTTCAAGAAACCTTCATATGTTGGATGAAGAAGTCTTCATCTTGCAAACATCTGACCCATATAAAATGGCAAATGTGTCAGCGGCTCAAATGGATAAATCCATTAACCCGATTAAAGAAAAAAACATTGAGCTTCATCTCAGTAAAATCTGTGTTCATTCATCAGATTACTTTCCAGTCAGTATTTCTGACCTGAATTATGGTCAGACATTGTATTGGAACAAGCACACAAATGAAAACCATAAGCTCTTAGCCCTTGACTTCAGTGGCACTGTCACAGCTATAGGTAAAGATGTCAGGAAATTTAAAGTTGGTGATCACATTGTGACTTGTTACCCTGTGGTTGCCACTTCTAAAGTAGTTCTCCCTGCATCTGTTTGCTACAAAGCAAAAAGTATTTCATTCTTGGACAAAATCCCTTGTGTCTCTTACATGGTACTGGCTTGGCAGATCTTACATGAGGCTTTGCCCAAAGCTAAACAGCAATGTAAACTGGGTATTTTCTCCACTGTTCCTGACTCAGCTTTAATGAATGTGTTAATTGCTATTGCAAACAAATCAGGATGGAATGTCAGAGTTAGCACGCAGGCTGATCAGCTGTCTTGTGATTTTTCTGAGGTTGTGGGAGCTGTTCTTCTACCTCCTTATAATGTAGAAACTGCAGAAAGAGCTAGCAGTATTAGAGGCATCAAAGACATTGTTCTTGTCTATGACAACAAGACAGAATTTCCATTCAATACTACAACATTCCAAGGTACTAATGAGGAAGCCCGCTTCCATGCCCTCCTCATGTCCCAGATAATGCAAAAAGGGTCTCTGCAAACGCAAATGCCACAGATCTATCGCTGGTTGAAATCCATGCATTTGGACAGAAATTGGTTGTCTTTTGACACAACAGTTGCTCAAAGAGTGAATTATCAAGACACTGGTCTTCTGTCTGTAAAAGAATCCCAATCATACTTCAGATGCCACATCCTACCCATTATCATTCTGAACAGTAAAGCCAAGAACCAGCTATCTGACATTCCAGTGGTGCCCAGACACAGTCTATTCAAGGCAAATTCAGTCTACATTGTCACAGGTGGTCTAACAGGGTTGGGCTTTGAGACAGTAAAGTTCATTGCTCAGAAAGGAGGAGGAAACATTGTAATTCTGTCTAGGAGTAACCCAAACCCTCTGATGCAACAAGAGATAAGTCAGGTCAGTTCCCATTATGGTTCTGTCATTAAATCTCTGCCGTGTGATGTTTCTGTATCTAAGCAAGTGGACCAGACAATCGATAATATTGGAAAACTATTTCCATCCTGTCCCATCAAAGGGCTATTCCACAGTGCAGTTGTCTTGCACGATGGGTTGATTGAACGTCTTGACAAAACTCTTTATGAGAAAGTCATGAGGCCAAAAGTGAATGGAGTGATAAACCTTCACCGTGCTACCATACAGTGTAATCTGGATTACTTTGTTTGCTATTCCTCCATTGCTGCCTTCATTGGCAATGCCTCACAAACTAATTACGCTGCGGCTAATACATTCTTGGACACCTTCTGTCAGTATCGCAGAAACATTGGGCTTTCTGGACAGTCCATTAATTGGGGAGCTTTGAATCTTGGTCTTTTGTTGAACAAAGACCATATCCAAAAATTTCTGGAGGCAAGGGGAATCATGCTTTTGGAGATTCCAGAAATCCATGAAAGTCTTGAGCAGTGCCTCGTAATCAACAAACCTCAACAGGTCGTATGCAAATTCAATTTTAAACACAACTGGAATAACGTTCTCAGTCAGAACAAAACACTGAATGTACGCTTGTTCAAAATAGCACAGGAAGCTATTAGTAAAGCTGGAGTGAATTTCACTAGACCTGAACAACCCAAGAAATTATCTTCACCACGTGATTATCTGAGGTTCATGATTAGTGAAACGACTGGTATTGAGATGGATGAGCTGAATGATGATGTTCATCTTTTAAATTTAGGCATTGATTCAATGTTAGCCATGACTCTGCAGAATCTTATCTTCAATGAAAGTGGTGTGAATGTCCCTCTAGTTACTTTGTTGGATCCAAATAGCACACCGGCAACTCTCATTAAAATCCTTGAGGAACACTGTGTAGATGGATATCAGAGTGAAGATGAGATATATTCCACATACTTATGATTTGTGATTTGTATTTCTTTAAAGTAGCCTTGTTGTAGCCTCTGATGTGATGTGAAATGGTGTATAGTTAGTAATATGGTACTCAATTACGCAATGCTATTTACTCAAATTCATATACATTAAAAAGGTGGACTTAACATAATTAAATGGACTTAACATTTTAATTCATGAAGTAATCCTAGTAATAGTAGTAGTAAGATTTATAGTAATTTCAAAATACATTGTTTTGTATGCTTTATGATGTTTAAAGTACTGTCTACAATGACAATGGTAAAGATATGTTAATTGACTATTTAGTACTAGTACTTCATGTATAGACTGAGGCTTTCTGTATTAAGAACTAGCATCATGATATTTTACAAAGAAAATGTTGATTCGGTAGCGCAAAATGAGATATTAATATGATACGATCGCAGTAAAACTACAATAGAAGTAGTAACTGAAGTAGTACTAAAGTACTGTTGTGATTTTGACTGTAATAGTATATAATGTGTCTGTGAATATATACAGCAATCTTGTTACCCAAGGCAAATATCAAAAATAAAGAAATGCAATGCTAAAAGGTTGTCTCTTTTTATTTACATTTTCATTATATAGGGAGTTGTGGCCTGATGGTTAGAGAGTCAGACTCGCAATCGAAGGGTTGTGAGTTCGAGTCTCGGGCCGGCAGGAATTGTAGGTGGGGGGAGTGCATGTACAGTGCTGTCTCCACCCTCATGAATTCTGAGTACGGCTCAACATACTTGGCTAAATGTCATGCCACTTGTTCATATTCATGATTTTTATTTATTATGCAGCTTAGTTCTAGGGCCAGTACTTCATACGTGGACCAATCCATTATCTTACTGTTGACAATTTGACATGATTCAGGATTCTTAGGTTCTTTGAAGCTCATCCTGGAGTTTTTGTCAAAGCAATGGGTCTGTAAGCTCAAACGCACTCATGAGCATTTTATTTAATCTAAACAGGATAAGATTGCCTCTTTTAAGGCTTGGTTTTAAAGACAGTGCTTAGATTAAGAGAAGATTAGGCATTAATTAAATTAGGACATTTAAGTAACTTTTATAAAAGTTTCTTATATAAAAAAATTAAATAAAACATTACTGGTGTACATCTTAAGAAAAAGCACCGAAATTTTAAGAAACGTGAGTGGAAGTTGCTTTCAGTTAAAACAGCTCAAACATGCATTTATGTCTTTTTGGTTAACGTCAGCTGAAGAACTTGGGTGTGGTTTGTGACAGTGTGTTGAAATTTGACAAACAGATAAAGTTGTCAAAATTAGCTATTTCAATTTGACAATGTTTTCTAAGATTAAGCATTTTTTATCTTGTAAATATCTGGAAAAGTTTATTTGTGTGTTTATCTTCTCGAGGTTAGACTGTTGTAGCTCACTTTATGCCCAAAATTAATTTCAATTTTCAATTTCAATTTCCACCAGGCTGACCAAAATGCTTTACAGAAGAGCAAGAATTTTACACAAACACAGAAAACAGACCAGAATTCTTTTTTTACCCACCCAATTAAACATTTAACATCACAGTAGTGAACACACTAAGGAAAACAAGTAGGTTTTTAGCAAGGACTTAAAAATAGACAAGGAAGTAGCCATTCTAATCTCTAAAGGCAGGGTGTTCCAGAGTCATGGCCCTGCCACCGCAAATGCACGCTCCCCTCTACGCTTTAGTCTAACATGAGGGACCACCAACAAAGCCTGGTCACAGGATCATAGGCTCCTAGATGGAGTATAATAAAGATGAAGAAGTTCAGATAGATGAACAGGAGCTTTTTTATGTAGGGATTTATATACAAAGAGGAGAATTTTTAAGTATATTCTCTGACAGATCAGCAACCAGTGTAGGGATCTAAGAATTGGAGTGATGTGTTCATGTTTACGACACTTTAAAAGAAGTCTGGCCACAGCATTTTGAGAAAGCTGAAGTCGCGCAATTTGAGATTTAGATATACTATATTTTAAAGAATTGCAGTAATCTAGATGTAACAAACATGTGAACAGCCATTTCTAGAGTTTTAGGAGTGAGAAAGTTTTTAATTTTAGACAGTAAATGAAGCTGATAGAAACTGGACCCAATAATAGAAGAGATATGTCTAGCAAATTTTAAATGCTGGTCAACGATAATAACTAGGTTCTGCATCCGTGAGGATCTAAAAACAGATAAACTTTCTAGCTCAGGGTTTATAAAACAATTACCTCGGTCTTGTCTTTATTTAGGAAGAGGAAATTTTGGGCTAGCCATAATTTAACCTCGCAGTGGAGTTGTTTTTCTTGATTGGTAGATAGATTTGAGTGTCATCTGCATAGAAATTAAAAGACACAACATGTTTTCGTAGAATAGAGCCCAGAGGTAGCAAGTAAAGAAAAAATAGAGAGGGAGCTAAAGTAGAGCCTTAAAATAAAATCTGGGCCAGACTACAGGTGGTTCAAAATTCAGCCAAAAGATGGATAATGTCACACCCCAGGACTGTTTGTTGTTTCCTTTCCCCATGTGCTCAGTGTGACCTAGTCTCCAGTTCATTATGTCATTTTTTTCAGGTGTTTCTAGTTAATTAGCTTCATTTGCCAACCTATTTAATTTGTGTTAAGTTAACGGTTTTCTCTCCAGTCTACTACATGTGATCATGCCTGCCTGTCCTGTGAATTATCCTTGTGTGGCTTTATTAATCCTTAAACACGTCCATGTACTGTGAAAGATGCTGTGAAAGGGCTATGAAAGTATGTGGCGAGCCGTCTCCTGCTCTCGGCTCTGTTTATTGTTTGGTTGTTTTTATGTGTCCTCCTGTCCACCAACTATGGTGAGTCTCTCACATACGATCATCAGAATCTCTTGGAAATTCATAATTTCTGTGTAGGTATCTTGGATGCAAATTTGAGCATTTTCACAGACCACACACGGGACTCTCTTACAGAATGTCCTGGCCTTCCTCCGGCAACTACCTCTGGACAGTACTCCAAAAAAGTGTTGTAGAAGACACGGGAAACCAGTGGTGGACGAAGTACACAAATCAAGTACTTGAGTAAAAGTACAGATACGTATAATAATATATTACTCAAGTAAAAGTACTCTTTACTCAAGTGAAAGTTCAAAAGTACTTGATTTTTTTAATGTACTTAAGTAAAAAAGTACAAAAAGATAGATTTAGCTATTTTACTACTTAAAATTTTATATTAGCACATTTTTTTTTTTATAATCCTACTGCTCAAAATACCCGGGATTTTCCCAAAATAACCATTATATGAAGTCAAGATATATTTTTGTTGTTGATATGGACTACGTTGACGAGAGTAATGTTACACTCTGATGTACCTGAGAGAAAACCGATTTGACCATCTGATCTTCACCAGCAAGAAAAAAAAGTGTTTTAAAGTTTGTTGTTTTGTAAAACATCACAGTTTTATATGATGGGAATGAGGTCTGAAATTAGGATGAACATTTTAAGGAAAATATAATTCTATTTTCATAATGATTTGGTTACTTCTCAAACCTTGTCTGTGGTGTAAAAACACCCCTGGCCAAATGCCCCCAGAGGACATCACTTCCCACTTTGATAATTACTGTAGTTAGCATGTTCTAAACATCACATGCTTTCTTTTTCCCTCAGATGTTATCTATCTAGGTGGCTGAATAAAAATATTTGGAATTTTTTTTTTAAAAATTACCTCAACGCAGCCAGCATTGATATGTGGGCCCCATATGGGTTATACACGGGCAGCATGGATTCCATGTGGGCATGGGCTGAAGATGGGCAATTGTTTTAAGTATCAGGAGTGAAAAAGTCCTCAAAAAGTTCTCCACTTGGGCTCAAGTTATTGAGCGTCTCAAAAGTGCAAAATCCAAAATAAACTTGGTTAAATATGTGCATTATTCCATAAAAACAGTAAAACTGTGATATTTTACATGTATAGTTTATGTAAGCAAATATATTAAGTATAGGTTAAGACCATTTTTAACATTCATATGTTTAATATATCTGTTATAAACAAATAAATCTATGACATAAATCTATTTAACTTTGGGTTATTTTTCATAAAGAGCTCAAATTAGCTACTGTGTATTTATACATACATGCAGCATATAATACACAACTTAGATGTATATATATATATATATAGTGCACTTGTCAAGTCAATTCAAGTCACCTTTATTTATATAGCGCTTTAAACAAAATACATTGCGTCAAAGCAACTGAACAACATTCATTAGGAAAACAGTGTGTCAATAATGCAAAATGATAGTTAAAGGCAGTTCATCATAGATAGATAGATAGATAGATAGATAGATAGATAGATAGATAGATAGATAGATAGATAGATTGTTTATTTAGCCACACGACAATGCCGGTGGAATTTGTTTTCGGTACAGTATGTTTAAGCTCTACATCATCATACATTAAAAACAACAAATTGACAATACACTTCACAACATGTAACAATACAAGATACAGTGGGTACATGACCATGCGTAGTGTATGAGAGGAAAAACTAAACTAAAGAGAGGAGTTCAGAGTCCTGATGGCTATGGGGAAAAAGCTGTTTGTGAAGCGTTTGGTCTTGGTAGAGAGTGACCTGTAGCGCCTCCCTGAGGGAAGGAGCTGAAAAAGGTGGTTCGCTGGATGTGAGGGGTCAGAGATGATTTTCTTTGCCCGCTTTACAGTCCGATATGTATAAAGGGAATCGACTGAAGGCAGTGGTACTGCTGTAGTTTTTTCTTTGTTTGGCTGTCTGTGCTACCATACCATACTGTTATTGATGATGTAATGATGGACTCGATGATAGTGGAATAGAACAGAACAAGGAGCTGATGTCTGATCCGGTATTTTTTAAGCTCTCTGAGGAAGTAAAGTCTTTGTTGAGCCTTTGCAATGATTTGATTAGTGTTAGTTGTCCACTTCAGGTTATTGCTAATATGTGTTCCTAGGAATTTAAAGGAGTCAGTGATGGTGATTGAATTGCCATTTATTTGTGTTGGTGTTTTAGGTAAAATGGCCTATGTCTAAAGTCAACAATGAGTTCCTGGGTTTTGGCTGTGTTGAGCTGGAGGTCAACATCATTGAATTCAGTGATGTCATCTCTGTTCAGTTAAATAGTGTCTGTGCATTTATTTGCAATCAAGTCAACGATATCGCTGTAGATGAAGTGACCCCAACTAAGCAAGCCAGAGGCGACAGCGGCAAGGAACCGAAACTCCATCGGTGACAGAATGGAGAAAAAAACCTTGGGAGAAACCAGGCTCAGTTGGGGGGCCAGTTCTCCTCTGACCAGACGAAACCAGTAGTTCAATTCCAGGCTGCAGCAAAGTCAGATTGTGCAGAAGAATCATCTGTTTCCTGTGGTCTTGTCCTGGTGCTCCTCTGAGACAAGGTCTTTACAGGGGATCTGTATCTGAATCTAGAGATCTGGTATTATTTCAGTGTAGCTTGGTAGCTCAGTGGTTAGTGACTGTCATCTCTTACGGTCTACCGTCTTTTAGCGCGTGTTCGAAACCCGGGCAGACACAGACGTTCTTTATTTTTTTATTTATCCAACTAACTTCAGCCGCTGATTTCGGACTTGCATCCTCAGTAGTTCAGACTTTGTGCATTCGACTCGGGAGTGTGATGTCTGCGAGGACTCAGGTCCAGTAATTCTGCAAACAGCAGCGTACTTGATAACATGTCAGCTCGCCTTGACTACTGCAATTTTCCTCACTGTATGATCGCCCGTTTGGCGGCTGAAGTTAGTAGGATAAACAAAAAAATAAAGAACGTCTGTGTCGGCTCGGGTTTCGAACACGCGCTGAAAGACTGTTTGCCGTGAGAGATGACAGTCACTAACCACTGAGCTACCAAGCTACACTGAAGTAGCACCAGATCTCTAGATTCAAGACAGGACTCTCTGCTGTACATCGTGCAGCTGCTGAATCAAGGAGAATTCGTCTAAGACGACTGTACATTTGTGGCTACTGTGGCTTAATTATAAACACTATCGTTAACTCATATTTACCCTAGTAAAAACATATTACATTTTAGTACGATCGTCACTTCCCAATGCAAACACGCCCAATAAAACGGCCCCACCCCTGTCACTTGATTGACAGGTTTCCGTGTAGACGTTGGAAATTCAAATGCAACAAGTATTGCGATTCCATTTGAGTTTTGGCAGTTTACATGCACAGTGCAGAGAGAGTGAAAAGGCAAATGTGGTAATTAATATTGCTATTTAAATATGACAGGCTCATAGCTCCTAAGATATGGGAAACACAATTGCAAACGGACTTTGCATTTCCATTTTAAATTTGGCAGACACTGTGCGTTAACTTAATCGAAAATGAAAACGGTAATGCGCGATTTGCATTTGCGTTTGGATTATGTCACATTTTATTCGTCCACAAATTGAAAACGCAATTGCAAATACAATTTGCAATGCCTTTTGAATAAAGTCCGCAATATCATTCCATAGATATCTCTGTTCTTTTGTAAATCTAAAATAGCTTTCATCTCTCCCTTCGATAAGTTTCTGTTTACTTTGATACCCCAATTGATGTGTTTGTATGCATATAAATCAGCTTTAATGATGTTTGATATTTCTTTGGGGAGGCTGGACAACACTGGCGACCAATCTGAGGCGTGAGTAAAAGGGAGTTTCTTTTTCGAGATACTCTTCCCTTCAAAAAAGGTTTCTAGTTTCAGTCTGCGATGATACGTTTGAAGGTCTTTTAACAATTCTATTCTTTGTGTCTTAAAACCGTGCGGAGTAGGAATAAAAGAGAGTCCTTTCGTCAGCACTGAGGTTTGTTCTACACTGAGAACCAGCGACCGCGAAAGGTTTATAATGAGTTTGTTGGAGCCACCTATTGGGCTTGTGCTGAACGGCAGTTTAACGCTGTCATCCAGAGTTCAAGGATGGCCCTCGCTGTCGCTGGTTTCCAGTGGACACCATCACCCTCAACGTGAAAGAGTGCTGACGGAAGTGCAGGTATGGAATTCAAGTGATTCTTTATATGAGTGTTCAAGTGCTCTAGTATACCCTGTTCCCCCTGGGGGAGGCTCCTCGAAAGGTTGATGAGAGGGAATAGAATCTCTGTCTCAGGCATTCTCTTCTTTATAATACTGTACGCCTTCTGCAATTCAGTGGTGGCTGACATGCGGTATCTCTGTTGTTAAGACCAAACGCAACAATCATTTTTTCTGGTATCGTCTCGAGTATAGCTTTCTCAATCAGCGTGCCCGCATGGTGAATCTTAGCCCCCGGGTAGCTTTCTACCTGCAGATCGGGGCAGTTGGACGCTGGGAACCTAGCTAAGTTTGAGTTGAGCTGATTTTAAGGTTCCAGTCTGTTAGTTTACGTTTCGTATTGATGTGTCGGTTAGGTAAACTCCCTGGAGTCAAGGGTAGCATGGGGACTTTCGTCGTCACCCTCAGTGTTTGAGGTGTCGTGGGTGGTGGTGCCTTGCGCATGCTGGTAAAGATGGGCGCAATTCTGGGAAATTCAGGTGATGAGTTTTCAGATGCTGTTTCCCGATGTTCCGACTCCCCCGATCTGTTGCGCTGCTTCCTTTAAAAATTCATGTAAAAGTGCAGATGGCTCAAGATGTTGATCTGAGTGGTCAGAAAAGAGAAGGTTGCTGGAGTGAGTCGATCCCGTTTTTTGAAAGGGACAAGGATATGAGTCCTCCTCCCCATCAGGAGCCAGAAGGGCCACCACGGGTTCCTCCAACCGCTGGGGGCCGACGAAACCCATCTGTCGGTCCACCTCAGCAGGAACAGGAACCCGTGTGGGCTCCTCCAGAGGGGGCAGGGTGTCCCTGCAGTGCTTCTCTTTACGGGTTTTTTAGTTGCTCTTTGTTCGAGAGGAGGGAGTTCTGTTGCCTGTATGGGCTGGGACTCTATCTCTCGTGTGTTATCCGCCTCTTGAGTCAGAAGGGGTTCAACAGCCTGTATGGGCTGGAGTGTTTCTTGAAGGCCCACCGTGGGGACTTCCTCATCGAGCGGCCAATCTCTGAAGAGATTCAGAGACATTGACATCTCAGTGGACAGACAAGTCACCTCACAGAAGAGAAAAAGAGATAGAATTTCACGCTACTTTCCTCGAGAAAATGACAGAACCGAGGAAAGGCCTCAAAGGTTCACACACAACAATGAGTACATACCAGCCCAGCCGGCACTAAAAAACACGATCAAATCTTTTTATGACATCATCAGATTGGTACATAATTTGAGTAAGGTAACAACTAAAGTGACCGACAACCAACCCATCACTTTCCAGCGACTCACGCAGCTGCTCACAAACACGGTCAGACCAGCGTTCCCTGGGGAGCAGGTTAGAACAATGCTTGAGGGCAATGCGAAAAATTAGTCATTTACCACACAACTTATTCTAGAACAACACTACGAAACTCTGATTGATGAAGCTCTACAAAATGTCCGTACACAGAACAACCACCATGATTGGCCAAAGGCATTTGAGATAGCTGCCGGTTGGGCTAATAGAAATTTTCACAGTCGAATCTCTCTAGAGTCAATTGAGCAGGCGGAAGCTCTCATTACGGCAGAGATGCCACACTCTTCGGTTACAATCAGAACTGAGAATGCATGTGCACCGACCTACGCGGAGGTAGTGACACGGGGTGGACACGCGTCCACCAGTGGTGTAGCTACCACCGCGCAGGCAGCTTGCACCACAGTTTCACCACCACAAGTAACACGCGTGCCTGTCACTACTGCCACACAGGTTGCAAGTGCCACAGTAACATTACCACGTGTAATCACCCCTGACTCACTGATTCGTACTCAGACTACATCGCATACTGTTGAGATTCAGACTTCTCCGGGTTTATTAGTCAGGGGGGATTGGCCGCTCGATGAGGAAGTCCCCACGGTGGGCCTTCAAGAAACACTCCAGCCCATACAGGCTGTTGAACCCCTTCAGACTCAAGAGGCGGATAACACACGAGAGATAGAGTCCCAGCCCATACAGGCACCAGAACTCCCTCCTCTCGAACAAAGAGCAACTAAAAAAACCCGTAAAGAGAAGCACTGCAGGGACACCCTGCCCCCTCTGGAGGAGCCCACACGGGTTCCTGTTCCGGCTGAGGTGGACCGACAGATGGGTTTCGTCGGCCCCCAGCGGTTGGAGGAACCCGTGGTGGCCCTTCTGGCTCCTGATGGGGAGGAGGACTCATATCCTTGTCCCTTTCAAAAGACGGGATCGACTCACTCCAGCGACCTTCTCTTCTCTGACCACTCAGATCAAAATCTTGAGCCATCTGCACTTTTACATGAATTTTTAAAGGAAACAGCACAACAGATCGGGGAGTCGGAACATCAGGAAACAGCATCTGAAAACTCATCACCTGAATTGCACAGAATTGCGCCCATATTTACCAGCATGCGCAAGGCACCACCACCCACGACACCTCAAACACTGAGGGTGACGACGAAAGTCCCCATGCTACCCTTGACTCCAGGGAGTTTACCTAACCGACACATCAATACGAAACGTAAACTAACAGACTGGAACCTTAAAATCAGCAAAACATTCGTCATAATCGGTGACTCAAACTTAGCTAGGTCCAACTGCCCCGATCTGCAGGTAAAAAGCTACCCGGGGGCTAAGATTCACCATGCGGGCACGCTGATTGAGAAAGCTATACTCGAGACGGTACCAGAAAAAAATGATTGTTGCGTTTGGTCTTAACAACAGACAAACCGCATGTCAGCCACCACTGAATTGCAGAAGGCATACAGTATTATAAAGAAGAGAATGCCTGGGACAGAGATTCTATTCCCTCTCATCAACTTTTCGAGGAGCCTCCCCCAGGGGGAACAGGGTATACTAGAGCACTTGAACACTCATATAAAGAATCACTTGAATTCCATACCTGCACTTCCGTCAGCACTCTTTCACGTTGAGGGTGATGGTGTCCACTGGAAACCAGCGACAGCGAGGGCCATCCTTGAACTCTGGATGACAGCGTTAAACTGCCGTTCAGCACAAGCCCAATAGGTGGCTCCAACAAACTCATTATAAACCTTTCGCGGTCGCTTGTTCTCAGTGTAGAACAAACCTCAGTGCTGACGAAAGGACTCTCTTTTATTCCTACTCCGCACGGTTTTAAGACACAAAGAATAGAATTGTTAAAAGACCTTCAAACGTATCATCGCAGACTGAAACTAGAAACCTTTTTTGAAGGGAAGAGTATCTCGAAAAAGAAACTCCCTTTTACTCACGCCTCAGATTGGTCGCCAGTGTTGTCCAGCCTCCCCAAAGAAATATCAAACATCATTAGAGCTGATTTATATGCATACAAACACATCAATTGGGGTCTCATTGAAAACAGAAACTTATCGAAGGGAGAGATGAAAGCTATTTTAGATTTACAAAAGAACAGAGATATCGTCATAAAACCGGCGGATAAAGGTAACTCTAAAGTGATTCTAGACAGAGATCAGTATATTTATAAAGCTAAGAGACAACTAGCTGTGAGTGACCACTATCGGGCTCTTGAAGAACCGATATATACAGAGACCATCGATGAAGTAAGAGAAATTTTAGAAGAAATGTGCTTGAAGAAAATCATTAATGGGGCTCAGAAGGAATATTTAATAGGTAATGGCCCACCTAGGCCTAGAAGATTTTATTTATTGCCTAAAATACATAAGGAACCCAAGGACTGGAGTATCCCCTTTCAGATACCTCCAGGAAGACCTATCGTCTCGGATTGTAACAGTGAAACTTACTATGTTGCTGAGTATCTAGAGCACTTTCTCAACCCTCTTTCTATCAGACACCCCAGTTATCTAAAAGACACATATGATTTTATTTCCAAAATTGGCAGATTAAAAATTCCTCCAAGCACCATTCTCTTTACAATTGATATCGATAGTTTATATACTAACATTGAGACAGAAGTTGGCCTTGAGGCAGTCAAAAAGTTCATGAAAAAATTTCCTGATTCTAAAAGACCCGATGATTACATTTTAAAACTGCTTGAGATTAACTTGACTAAAAACGATTTCGAATTCGACTCCAAATTTTATCTACAAATAAAAGGCACTGCAATGGGCAAAAAGTTTGCCCCCTCGTACGCCAATATATTTATGGCGGACTGGGAAGAGTCTGCTTTAGCCTCAGCAGAGAAAAAACCATTTGCCTATTATAGGTTTCTGGACGACATCTGGGGTGTCTGGACTCACTCGATGGCTGATTTTGTCACTTTTACTGAACATCTGAATACACACCAAACCTCAATAAAGATCAAATTCACAGTTAATGATTCTGAGGTCAATTTCCTGGACGTCGTGTCCTATAAGGGCCCCAACTTCCTCTCCACAGGAAAGCTGGATTTTAGAGTATATTTTAAAGAGACGGATACACACTCACTCTTACATAAACACAATTTCCACCCTAAACACACTTTCAGGGGGATTGTGAAGTCACAATTACTCAGATTTAAACGCATTTGCACAGAACAGATATTTTTCTTTACAGCAACAAACACTCTTTTCAAGGCCTTGAGACAACGCGGATACTCACGCTCTTTCTTGAGAAATATACTTAAATCTTTTGACACATCTAAATCTCTGCCTGCCCCAGACACGACAAACAGGAATAAAATTATACCTTTGGTGACACATTACTCGTGCTTCAGTACACAGCTCAACCAGGCCATTAAATCTAATTTTACACGGTTCTTGACTTCCACAAATTTTCTACAACACCATAAACCTATCGCGGCCTATAGGAGGAACAAAAATATCTTAGATGTTTTAGTACAGAGCAAACTCCCGACTCCTTCACCTAAAGGCCGGATAGGCAAGTGCAAATATTTCATCCCATCGAGATGGGTCAAGAATAGATTTAATGGTCAGGTTTTCAAGTTGTCTCGTTCTCTGTCACATGAGAGTGTAAATTGTATTTATCTCATATACTGTCTCAAATGTCGAAAGCAGTATGTCGGCAAGACCAATAATGAACTGAGAGTGAGAGCATACCAACACGCACACAACATAGTACACAAAATAGAAAAACGCAGGCTCCTGGTTAAACATTTTTTGGCTCATGGCCTCGACTCCCTCCGAATCACAGGGCTCCAAACCAATCCACTATGGTCTCTGAAAGAACGCCTGAGAGCCGAGAGTAGATGGATTAAACGTTTAGATACCCTGCACCCGAGGGGACTGAATGAGACATAATTCTGAGATTTCTTTCTTCTATCTTTCTACTCTTTATTTTGCTACCCTTTTGACTATTTTTTTAGACTTGCACACCTCTTTTCTATGGTCAAACACACCACAACCCTAAACTTAACCGTTAGTAACCCCTATGGCTATACCCACCCTGGCCCTAAACCTACCCGTCAGTAACCCCTGTGGCTATACCCGCCCTGTCCCTAAACTTACCCAACAGTAACCACGGTGACATCACGGCCCTTAACCTAACCACTCTAACCCTGGACTACTCGGGGGTCCGTGTTTGTGAGCTTGGCCTGGCTTGGATCGGCGTTTAGTGGTCAGTGGACGAATGGACCGAGCACAACCAGGTTCAGACCTTAGGTTTGAACCTTGGACGTTTCATTCCCCAAACTAGAGGTATTTCGTATTGCTTGGTGGGAAAGTAACCTATCCTACAGAAAAGCATTAAAAACTGCTAGATCCGATTACTTTTCTTCTCTTTTAGAAGAAAACAAACATAACCCCAGGTATTTATTCAATACAGTGGCTAAATTAACGAAAAATAAAGCCTCAACAAGTGTTGACATTTCCCAACACCACAGCAGTAATGACTTTATGAACTACTCTACTTCTAAAATTGATACTATTAGAGATAAAATTGCAACCATTCAGCCGTCAGTTACAGTATCACATCAGACAGTGCACTATAGACCCCCTGAGGAACAGTTCCACTCATTCTCTACTATAGGAGAGGAAGAATTGTATAAACTTGTTAAATCATCTAAACCAACAACATGTATGTTAGACCCTATACCATCTAATCTCCTAAAAGAGGTACTTCCAGAAGTCATAGATCCTATTCTGACTATTATTAATTCCTCATTGTCATTAGGATATGTCCCCAAAACCTTCAAACTAGCTGTTATTAAGCCTCTCATCAAAAAACCACAACTTGACCCCAAAGAACTAGTTAATTATAGACCAATCTCGAATCTCCCTTTTCTGTCCAAGATACTAGAAAAGGTGGTATCCTCACAATTATATTCCCCTCTTAGAGAAAAATGGTATATGTGAGGATTTCCAGTCAGGATTTAGACCGTATCATAGTACTGAGACTGCTCTCCTTAGAGTTACAAATGATCTGCTCTTATCATCTGATCGTGGGTGTATCTCTCTATTAGTTTTATTGGATCTTAGTGCTGCGTTTGACACAATTGACCACAACATTCTTTTGCATAGGCTTGAACACTTTGTTGGCATCAGTGGAAGTGCATTAGCATGGTTTAAATCATACTTATATGACCGCCATCAGTTCGTAGCAGTGAATGAAGATGTATCATATCGATCACAAGTGCAGTATGGAGTACCTCAAGGCTCAGTACTAGGGCCGCTACTCTTCACGCTTTATATGTTACCTTTGGGAGATATCATCAGGAAACATGGTGTTAGCTTTCACTGTTATGCTGATGATACTCAGCTCTATATTTCTTCGCGGCCTGGTGAAACACACCAATTTGAAAAACTAATGGAATGCATTATCGATATAAAAAACTGGATGACAAGTAATTTCTTACTGCTAAATTCTGAAAAAACAGAGGTGTTAATTATAGGACCTAAAAACTCCGCTTGTAATAACCTAGAACACTGTCTAAGACTTGATGGCTGCTCTGTCAATTCTTCGTCATCAGTTAGGAACCTAGGTGTGCTATTTGATCGCAATCTTTCCTTAGAAAGCCACGTTTCTAGCATTTGTAAAACTGCATTTTTCCATCTCAAACATATATCTAAATTACGGCCTATGCTCTCAATGTCAAATGCAGAAATGTTAATCCATGCATTTATGACCTCAAGGTTAGATTATTGTAATGCTTTATTGGGTGGTTGTTATGCACGCTTAGTAAACAAACTACAGCTAGTCCAAAATGCAGCAGCAAGAGTTCTTACTAGAACCAGGAAGTATGACCATATTAGCCCGGTCCTGTCAACACTGCACTGGCTCCCTATCAAACATCGTATAGATTTTAAAATATTGCTTATTACTTATAAAGCCCTGAATGGTTTAGCACCTCAGTATTTGAATGAGCTCCTTTTACATTATAATCCTCTGCGTCCGCTACGTTCTCAAAACTCAGGCAATTTGATAATACCTAGAATATCAAAATCAACTGCGGGCGGCAGATCCTTTTCCTATTTGGCGCCTAAACTCTGGAATAACCTACCTAACATTGTTTGGGAGGCAGACACACTCTTGCAGTTTAAATCTAGATTAAAGACCCATCTCTTTAACCTGGCTTACACATAACATACTAATATGCTTTTAATATCCAAATCCGTTAAAGGATTTTTAGGCTGCATTAATTAGGTAAACCGGAACCGGAAACACTTCCCATAACACCCTATGTACTTGCTACATCATTAGAAGAATGGCATCTACGCTAATATTTGTCTGTTTCTCTCTTATTCCGAGGTCACCGTAGCCACCAGATCCAGTCTGTGTCCAGATCAGAGGGTCACTGCAGTCACCCGGATCCAGTACGTATCCAGACCAGATGGTGGATCAGCACCTAGAAAGGACCTCTACATCCCTGAAAGACAGCGGAGACCAGGACAACTAGAGCCCCAGATACAGATCCCCTGTAAAGACCTTGTCTCAGAGGAGCACCAGGACAAGACCACAGGAAACAGATGATTCTTCTGCACAATCTGACTTTGCTGCAGCCTGGAATTGAACTACTGGTTTCGTCTGGTCAGAGGAGAACTGGCCCCCCAACTGAGCCTGGTTTCTCCCAAGGTTTTTTTCTCCATTCTGTCACCGATGGAGTTTCGGTTCCTTGCCGCTGTCGCCTCTGGCTTGCTTAGTTGGGGTCACTTCATCTACAGCGATATCGTTGACTTGATTGCAAATAAATGCACAGACACTATTTAACTGAACAGAGATGACATCACTGAATTCAATGATGTTGACCTCCAGCTCAACACAGCCAAAACCCAGGAACTCATTGTTGACTTTAGACATAGGCCATTTTACCTAAAACACCAACACAAATAAATGGCAATTCAATCACCATCACTGACTCCTTTAAATTCCTAGGAACACATATTAGCAATAACCTGAAGTGGACAACTAACACTAATCAAATCATTGCAAAGGCTCAACAAAGACTTTACTTCCTCAGAGAGCTTAAAAAATACCGGATCAGACATCAGCTCCTTGTTCTGTTCTATTCCACTATCATCGAGTCCATCATTACATCATCAATAACAGTATGGTATGGTAGCACAGACAGCCAAACAAAGAAAAAACTACAGCAGTACCACTGCCTTCAGTCGATTCCCTTTATACATATCGGACTGTAAAGCGGGCAAAGAAAATCATCTCTGACCCCTCACATCCAGCGAACCACCTTTTTCAGCTCCTTCCCTCAGGGAGGCGCTACAGGTCACTCTCTACCAAGACCAAACGCTTCACAAACAGCTTTTTCCCCATAGCCATCAGGACTCTGAACTCCTCTCTTTAGTTTAGTTTTTCCTCTCATACACTACGCATGGTCATGTACCCACTGTATCTTGTATTGTTACATGTTGTGAAGTGTATTGTCAATTTGTTGTTTTTAATGTATGATGATGTAGAGCTTAAACATACTGTACCGAAAACAAATTCCACCGGCATTGTCGTGTGGCTAAATAAACAATCTATCTATCTATCTATCTATCTATCTATCTATCTATCTATCTATCTATCTATCTATCTATCTATCTATCTATCTATCTATCTATGATGAACTGCCTTTAACTATCATTTTGCATTATTGACACACTGTTTTCCTAATGAATGTTGTTCAGTTGCTTTGACGCAATGTATTTTGTTTAAAGCGCTATATAAATAAAGGTGACTTGAATTGACTTGACAAGTGCACTATATATATATATATATACATCTAAGTTGTGTATTATATGCTGCATGTATGTATAAATACACAGTAGCTAATTTGAGCTCTTTATGAAAAATAACCCAAAGTTAAATAGATTTATGTCATAGATTTATTTGTTTATAACAGATATATTAAACATATGAATGTTAAAAATGGTCTTAACCTATACTTAATATATTTGCTTACATAAACTATACATGTAAAATATCACAGTTTTACTGTTTTTATGGAATAATGCACATATTTAACCAAGTTTATTTTGGATTTTGCACTTTTGAGACGCTCAATAACTTGAGCCCAAGTGGAGAACTTTTTGAGGACTTTTTCACTCCTGATACTTAAAACAATTGCCCATCTTCAGCCCATGCCCACATGGAATCCATGCTGCCCGTGTATAACCCATATGGGGCCCACATATCAATGCTGGCTGCGTTGAGGTAATTTTTAAAAAAAAAATTCCAAATATTTTTATTCAGCCACCTAGATAGATAACATCTGAGGGAAAAAGAAAGCATGTGATGTTTAGAACATGCTAACTACAGTAATTATCAAAGTGGGAAGTGATGTCCTCTGGGGGCATTTGGCCAGGGGTGTTTTTACACCACAGACAAGGTTTGAGAAGTAACCAAATCATTATGAAAATAGAATTATATTTTCCTTAAAATGTTCATCCTAATTTCAGACCTCATTCCCATCATATAAAACTGTGATGTTTTACAAAACAACAAACTTTAAAACACTTTTTTTTCTTGCTGGTGAAGATCAGATGGTCAAATCGGTTTTCTCTCAGGTACATCAGAGTGTAACATTACTCTCGTCAACGTAGTCCATATCAACAACAAAAATATATCTTGACTTCATATAATGGTTATTTTGGGAAAATCCCGGGTATTTTGAGCAGTAGGATTATAAAAAAAAAAATGTGCTAATATAAAATTTTAAGTAGTAAAATAGCTAAATCTATCTTTTTGTACTTTTTTACTTAAGTACATTAAAAAAATCAAGTACTTTTGAACTTTCACTTGAGTAAAGAGTACTTTTACTTGAGTAATATATTATTATACGTATCTGTACTTTTACTCAAGTACTTGATTTGTGTACTTCGTCCACCACTGGTTTCCCGTGTCTTCTACAACACTTTTTTGGAGTACTGTCCAGAGGTAGTTGCCGGAGGAAGGCCAGGACATTCTGTAAGAGAGTCCCGTGTGTGGTCTGTGAAAATGCTCAAATTTGCATCCAAGATACCTACACAGAAATTATGAATTTCCAAGAGATTCTGATGATCGTATGTGAGAGACTCACCATAGTTGGTGGACAGGAGGACACATAAAAACAACCAAACAATAAACAGAGCCGAGAGCAGGAGACGGCTCGCCACATACTTTCATAGCCCTTTCACAGCATCTTTCACAGTACATGGACGTGTTTAAGGATTAATAAAGCCACACAAGGATAATTCACAGGACAGGCAGGCATGATCACATGTAGTAGACTGGAGAGAAAACCGTTAACTTAACACAAATTAAATAGGTTGGCAAATGAAGCTAATTAACTAGAAACACCTGAAAAAAATGACATAATGAACTGGAGACTAGGTCACACTGAGCACATGGGGAAAGGAAACAACAAACAGTCCTGGGGTGTGACATTATCCATCTTTTGGCTGAATTTTGAACCACCTGTAGTCTGGCCCAGATTTTATTTTAAGGCTCTACTTTAGCTCCCTCTCTATTTTTTCTTTACTTGCTACCTCTGGGCTCTATTCTACGAAAACATGTTGTGTCTTTTAATTTCTATGCAGATGACACTCAAATCTATCTACCAATCAAGAAAAACAACTCCACTGCGAGGTTAAATTATGGCTAGCCCAAAATTTCCTCTTCCTAAATAAAGACAAGACCGAGGTAATTGTTTTATAAACCCTGAGCTAGAAAGTTTATCTGTTTTTAGATCCTCACGGATGCAGAACCTAGTTATTATCGTTGACCAGCATTTAAAATTTGCTAGACATATCTCTTCTATTATTGGGTCCAGTTTCTATCAGCTTCATTTACTGTCTAAAATTAAAAACTTTCTCACTCCTAAAACTCTAGAAATGGCTGTTCACATGTTTGTTACATCTAGATTACTGCAATTCTTTAAAATATAGTATATCTAAATCTCAAATTGCGCGACTTCAGCTTTCTCAAAATGCTGTGGCCAGACTTCTTTTAAAGTGTCGTAAACATGAACACATCACTCCAATTCTTAGATCCCTACACTGGTTGCTGATCTGTCAGAGAATATACTTAAAAATTCTCCTCTTTGTATATAAATCCCTACATAAAAAAGCTCCTGTTCATCTATCTGAACTTCTTCATCTTTATTATACTCCATCTAGGAGCCTATGATCCTGTGACCAGGCTTTGTTGGTGGTCCCTCATGTTAGACTAAAGCGTAGAGGGGAGCGTGCATTTGCGGTGGCAGGGCCATGACTCTGGAACACCCTGCCTTTAGAGATTAGAATGGCTACTTCCTTGTCTATTTTTAAGTCCTTGCTAAAAACCTACTTGTTTTCCTTAGTGTGTTCACTACTGTGATGTTAAATGTTTAATTGGGTGGGTAAAAAAAGAATTCTGGTCTGTTTTCTGTGTTTGTGTAAAATTCTTGCTCTTCTGTAAAGCATTTTGGTCAGCCTGGTGGAAATTGAAATTGAAAATTGAAATTAATTTTGGGCATAAAGTGAGCTACAACAGTCTAACCTCGAGAAGATAAACACACAAATAAACTTTTCCAGATATTTACAAGATAAAAAATGCTTAATCTTAGAAAACATTGTCAAATTGAAATAGCTAATTTTGACAACTTTATCTGTTTGTCAAATTTCAACACACTGTCACAAACCACACCCAAGTTCTTCAGCTGACGTTAACCAAAAAGACATAAATGCATGTTTGAGCTGTTTTAACTGAAAGCAACTTCCACTCACGTTTCTTAAAATTTCGGTGCTTTTTCTTAAGATGTACACCAGTAATGTTTTATTTAATTTTTTTATATAAGAAACTTTTATAAAAGTTACTTAAATGTCCTAATTTAATTAATGCCTAATCTTCTCTTAATCTAAGCACTGTCTTTAAAACCAAGCCTTAAAAGAGGCAATCTTATCCTGTTTAGATTAAATAAAATGCTCATGAGTGCGTTTGAGCTTACAGACCCATTGCTTTGACAAAAACTCCAGGATGAGCTTCAAAGAACCTAAGAATCCTGAATCATGTCAAATTGTCAACAGTAAGATAATGGATTGGTCCACGTATGAAGTACTGGCCCTAGAACTAAGCTGCATAATAAATAAAAATCATGAATATGAACAAGTGGCATGACATTTAGCCAAGTATGTTGAGCCGTACTCAGAATTCATGAGGGTGGAGACAGCACTGTACATGCACTCCCCCCACCTACAATTCCTGCCGGCCCGAGACTCGAACTCACAACCCTTCGATTGCGAGTCTGACTCTCTAACCATCAGGCCACAACTCCCTATATAATGAAAATGTAAATAAAAAGAGACAACCTTTTAGCATTGCATTTCTTTATTTTTGATATTTGCCTTGGGTAACAAGATTGCTGTATATATTCACAGACACATTATATACTATTACAGTCAAAATCACAACAGTACTTTAGTACTACTTCAGTTACTACTTCTATTGTAGTTTTACTGCGATCGTATCATATTAATATCTCATTTTGCGCTACCGAATCAACATTTTCTTTGTAAAATATCATGATGCTAGTTCTTAATACAGAAAGCCTCAGTCTATACATGAAGTACTAGTACTAAATAGTCAATTAACATATCTTTACCATTGTCATTGTAGACAGTACTTTAAACATCATAAAGCATACAAAACAATGTATTTTGAAATTACTATAAATCTTACTACTACTATTACTAGGATTACTTCATGAATTAAAATGTTAAGTCCATTTAATTATGTTAAGTCCACCTTTTTAATGTATATGAATTTGAGTAAATAGCATTGCGTAATTGAGTACCATATTACTAACTATACACCATTTCACATCACATCAGAGGCTACAACAAGGCTACTTTAAAGAAATACAAATCACAAATCATAAGTATGTGGAATATATCTCATCTTCACTCTGATATCCATCTACACAGTGTTCCTCAAGGATTTTAATGAGAGTTGCCGGTGTGCTATTTGGATCCAACAAAGTAACTAGAGGGACATTCACACCACTTTCATTGAAGATAAGATTCTGCAGAGTCATGGCTAACATTGAATCAATGCCTAAATTTAAAAGATGAACATCATCATTCAGCTCATCCATCTCAATACCAGTCGTTTCACTAATCATGAACCTCAGATAATCACGTGGTGAAGATAATTTCTTGGGTTGTTCAGGTCTAGTGAAATTCACTCCAGCTTTACTAATAGCTTCCTGTGCTATTTTGAACAAGCGTACATTCAGTGTTTTGTTCTGACTGAGAACGTTATTCCAGTTGTGTTTAAAATTGAATTTGCATACGACCTGTTGAGGTTTGTTGATTACGAGGCACTGCTCAAGACTTTCATGGATTTCTGGAATCTCCAAAAGCATGATTCCCCTTGCCTCCAGAAATTTTTGGATATGGTCTTTGTTC
Source organism: Carassius carassius (assembly GCF_963082965.1). NCBI lineage: Eukaryota > Metazoa > Chordata > Actinopteri > Cypriniformes > Cyprinidae > Carassius > Carassius carassius. The sequence continues at coordinate 35,930,714 of NC_081762.1, forward strand.
AACAAAAGACCAAGATTCAAAGCTCCCCAATTAATGGACTGTCCAGAAAGCCCAATGTTTCTGCGATACTGACAGAAGGTGTCCAAGAATGTATTAGCCGCAGCGTAATTAGTTTGTGAGGCATTGCCAATGAAGGCAGCAATGGAGGAATAGCAAACAAAGTAATCCAGATTACACTGTATGGTAGCACGGTGAAGGTTTATCACTCCATTCACTTTTGGCCTCATGACTTTCTCATAAAGAGTTTTGTCAAGACGTTCAATCAACCCATCGTGCAAGACAACTGCACTGTGGAATATCCCTTTGATGGGACAGGATGGAAATAGTTTTCCAATATTATCGATTGTCTGGTCCACTTGCTTAGATACAGAAACATCACACGGCAGAGATTTAATGACAGAACCATAATGGGAACTGACCTGACTTATCTCTTGTTGCATCAGAGGGTTTGGGTTACTCCTAGACAGAATTACAATGTTTCCTCCTCCTTTCTGAGCAATGAACTTTACTGTCTCAAAGCCCAACCCTGTTAGACCACCTGTGACAATGTAGACTGAATTTGCCTTGAATAGACTGTGTCTGGGCACCACTGGAATGTCAGATAGCTGGTTCTTGGCTTTACTGTTCAGAATGATAATGGGTAGGATGTGGCATCTGAAGTATGATTGGGATTCTTTTACAGACAGAAGACCAGTGTCTTGATAATTCACTCTTTGAGCAACTGTTGTGTCAAAAGACAACCAATTTCTGTCCAAATGCATGGATTTCAACCAGCGATAGATCTGTGGCATTTGCGTTTGCAGAGACCCTTTTTGCATTATCTGGGACATGAGGAGGGCATGGAAGCGGGCTTCCTCATTAGTACCTTGGAATGTTGTAGTATTGAATGGAAATTCTGTCTTGTTGTCATAGACAAGAACAATGTCTTTGATGCCTCTAATACTGCTAGCTCTTTCTGCAGTTTCTACATTATAAGGAGGTAGAAGAACAGCTCCCACAACCTCAGAAAAATCACAAGACAGCTGATCAGCCTGCGTGCTAACTCTGACATTCCATCCTGATTTGTTTGCAATAGCAATTAACACATTCATTAAAGCTGAGTCAGGAACAGTGGAGAAAATACCCAGTTTACATTGCTGTTTAGCTTTGGGCAAAGCCTCATGTAAGATCTGCCAAGCCAGTACCATGTAAGAGACACAAGGGATTTTGTCCAAGAATGAAATACTTTTTGCTTTGTAGCAAACAGATGCAGGGAGAACTACTTTAGAAGTGGCAACCACAGGGTAACAAGTCACAATGTGATCACCAACTTTAAATTTCCTGACATCTTTACCTATAGCTGTGACAGTGCCACTGAAGTCAAGGGCTAAGAGCTTATGGTTTTCATTTGTGTGCTTGTTCCAATACAATGTCTGACCATAATTCAGGTCAGAAATACTGACTGGAAAGTAATCTGATGAATGAACACAGATTTTACTGAGATGAAGCTCAATGTTTTTTTCTTTAATCGGGTTAATGGATTTATCCATTTGAGCCGCTGACACATTTGCCATTTTATATGGGTCAGATGTTTGCAAGATGAAGACTTCTTCATCCAACATATGAAGGTTTCTTGAAGAGATTGGCATGGTTGGCAAATGTGTGTGGGTGATTTCGGGTTGGAGAATTTTGCCCTCTTTCACTACTAGCTCTGGGTATTTGTTACAGGGGTATGATCTGAGGACCTGAACAAAAGCATTGATGTTTTCAAAAGACGTAGAACCCATGTCAATCAGCTGGAAGGAAAGTTCTGGCAACTCAGCTGCACATGCTCTTGTCATGCCAGACAGAACAAACCCAGGGTTTATGTGGTCCACTAAGGTCTCAGATGACCTATAGGTTATTACTCTGATAACACCTGGGAAATCAAGTGCTTTAAGATATTGGACAAGTTTTCGGAAAATCTCACAACACCCTACCATACTGTCTAAGACTTTCTCTGATTCAAAGGAGGTTTGGTCTGAATCACCCCACATGAACAAAATTTCCTGGAAGTATTTCTTTACATTTGAAATTTTTAGTTTTGACAAAAGGAATTCAACTCCATCTTCTAACAGTATGTTACCTTTTGAAGAAGACACATATCTAGATGTTGGGTCCAAGTACTGTTGCAAAGCTTTAGAAATCCCTACCTGGTCAGAAAATACCAATGCTTTAATCTGTGTATCAAATTCGGAAACTTCAGAGATGACACTGAAATTGTTGTGGAAGAAGTACTCCTTGACTACTTGGGGACGACTTCCAAGCATTATGATCCTTACATGCTTCAGTTCAACTAACACCCTACCGTGTTTGTTAGCTAAGCAGCCACAAACGTCAAAATCATCTTCTCCAACATGTACTGCTCTCAGATATACGACCATCTCCTCTTGCAATGGTTCAAATACGGTCAGGCTGCCTATTTGTGCAGGATATTGGGGTCTTGTTGATACACCCCCTACAGTTGCAAGAACAAGTTGCATGACGTAATCCAAGACCACAGGGTGAATGTGATAGTTGTGTAATTGAGGCAGTAATTCCTTTGAGACCTCCACAACAGATATAGCCTCTCTAAATTCTTCCCCACAATAAACATCTGCATTATTTCTGAAGACAGACCCATACTCAAATCCTGCCTGACTTAGAAGTTTGTAGAGCTCTTCAGTAGTCATGTGGAATGTGCATCTTTTGGAAATACAATCTAATGAAATGAACTGTTCTTCAGGTGTCCTACCTGGTTTTGCTTCGACTGTGCCAAATGCGTAGACTGCAGAAGTAGACTGTATTTTGAAATTGCATGTGTTATCAGCCAAATGGTCTGAATGATCCAGCTGTACATTTATTTCTTGGGCCTTCTGGGTGAAAACGAATGGACTCTGGAATTTTACGCTGAGCTGCAGGGAACTTAGTGGAACCTTAGGTTTTACATGTTCCATATACGTTGCTAAGCCCAACTCTACATAAAACGCCCCTGGAATTATAGAAACACCACTGTGTTTGTGTTCTTGCAGGAAGGCCAATGATTCAGATGATAAATCACAGCTGAACACTGAACTGTCTGTACCCATTTGTGTAGCTACTGGATGGTAGCCAGTGGGACTGATCAACTGCATATTCAAAGCAAAGATATCACTCTTCACGTCATCAAACTGATATCGTGGGTGGGGAATTGGTTCAGTCTCAAAACCTTTGTAGAACATTTCCCAGTCCACTTTGACCCCGAATTCAAACAGTTTGGAAACAGCTGCAAGCATTGTCTCATGGTCTTTATCAGGCTGCACTGAGGGAATCACTGTAAAATCATTTCCCAAGGTCTCACTGATGTACCTCTGCAAAGATCTTCTTGGACCAATTTCAACAAATATCACACTCCTTTTGTTTTTAGCTGCTGACTTTACAGCTTGTTCAAATTTAACTGGTTCTCTGACATTCTTTGCCCAGTATTCACCACTAATAAAATCTGAGGAACCCAAACTAACACCTGTAACTGTTGAAAACAGTTCTGTCTCCAAATGATGTGCCTGCAATGAGTCTATACTCTCTTTCACTTTGGATAAAATGGGATCCATCTTGTGACTGTGGTATGCTGCAGGTACATCTAAAATGCGAAGGAACAAATCTTTTCCAGTGGCTGAGTTTTTCAAATTCTGATGCAACCTGTCAATGTCATCTGCATCTCCTGAGACGGTGCAAGACTGAGGGCTATTATAAGCAGCAAGACAAACCGTTCCTGAATGAAATTTTTCAAGAATTTTCAAGACTTCAGAAACAGCCATATTACTGATTACCAACATCTTCCCTCCTGTCACAGTGCATTGCAAAGAACTGCGATAGTGGATGACTTTCACTGCATCTTCAAGTGACAGTAATCCGGAACAATGAGCTGCAGCAACCTCTCCAATAGAGTGCCCCAATACAGCATCAGGACTGATGCCCCAATGTTTCAGAAGTTTAACAACAGCAACCTGAATAGCAAACAGAAGAGGCTGGACAATCTTTGGATCAGACAGCTCTGCACTTTTCTCATACTCACTTTCAAGCATCTCTATCAGATTTAAACTTCTATAGCTTCGTAACAGTGTTTCAATCTTCATGATTTCCTCTCTGAAAACTGGCTCTTGTTTTAGGAGCTGCTTGCACATACCCTGATATGTAACACCATTGCCACAAAACACAAAAACTAATGAATCTGTCCTAGACGTTACAATTTTTCTTTCTACAGAAGCAGAAAGTTTCTCTTGCAGATCTGCTAATGATGTTGTTTGAAATACTCTCCTGTATTTGTGTTTCAAGTGACTTCTTCTACATGCGGATGTGTAGAGTAAAGCCTGTAGATCCAATATTTTCCCTGAACTGATCTGTTCTGCAGTATCTTCAATAATATTTTTCATGGATATTTCTGAGGCTGCTGAGACCACAAAATACTGATGGGATTTGCTTATCAGCTGAGTTTTTGGCTTTTTTGATTGCACATATTGTCTGACAAGAGCATGTGCATTTGTTCCACCAAACCCAAAATTATTGATTCCTGCCAACCTCTCTCCTCTGTGGTCACTGATCCATTTTTCTGCTGTGGTGGGGATTTTCATATTGAGAGATTCAATATCTATGCTGGAGTTTTCCATGGAGTGGAACAATGATGGCACGATGGTTTCATGCTGCATCATCAAAAGAACCTTTATGAGCCCTGCAACACCTGCAGCAGATTCCGTGTGTCCAATATTGCTTTTAACAGAACCAATGATGAGTGGTCCTGACTTTTGAGGTCTTGCTTTGGCAATGACCTTTGATATGCTACCTGCCTCTATTGGATCTCCAATTGGAGTCCCAGTCCCATGAGCCTCAATGTACTGGACACTAGTCAGATCAGTCTCTGTTGAGTAGATTTTTCTAAGCAGCTCCTGCTGCTGTACCATGGATGGTTTGGTGATTGGACTAACGCTGTGGCCATCTTGATTTACTGCAGTTTTGATGACGATACCCCAAATATGATCATGGTCTTCAAGAGCCTGTTAAAATCCAAACAACATATGGGTGTTTCTTACAGTAGATTATCATGAGGTACATTGCTGTCACAGTGCTAAATTTATATGAAACAATCTTTTTATTTACTTTTTTTAGCGGTTTTAATAGAATGACCCCACATCCTTCTCCTCTGCCATATCCATTTGCTTTGTTGCTAAACGGCTTACTCGTTCCATCAGAGGAGATCATTTTTGCCTTAGAGAGTGTTACAAAAAGGGTCGGCTCCAATATGCAGGTCACACCACCACACAAGGCCATATCACAATCTCCTGTTGAGTGGAGTACAAATAAACACAAAACTTAAGGGGGTGGGGGAACCCTAATGGCTAATAATTTGTTTGATTTAATTCAAAAGCAAAACACAAATGATACATCTAATGTCTTTACTAGGGATGTAACGATGCACTGTGAGCTGGCAGAAAATTGATACAAATATAAGATGACTGTCTTTAGAAAAGTTGAGACTTTTTGCCTCTGTCTAATGTATTTGTAGGGTTCATAACACAGGGTTGCTTTGTTAAAGCGGTACCCAAGGACAAACTGTATCATTGGTGTTTCATAAGTGCCACCTGCTGTCAGAGAGTGAATTTGCTTCTTATTCAGCTCATCTGCTGTTTTTGTTTCATTTAGATATATTTTGTGTAGTATATTTTCATAACACTAAAGTCAGACCAGGTTGCTTCAATTTTCAGAATTATACAATCTCATTTAGATTAAAAACTTCTCATGCTGCATGTATACTGCATGTATGCTGCATTTATTGTAATTAAAATACAGGGGTTGCCTCTAATTTTAAATGGAAAGAGCACAGACAAAGCCTTCGTTTATTTATATCAACATATTTATTTTGTTATTTATTTATTTGAATTAGGGGTTTTTTTTTTTTTTAAATCAGTTTAGTTTTATTTTACATTTTTAATTACACAAAGAAATTTTAAACATTTTGTCCCAGCATACCAAAATAAAAGAAGAATTTCTAATTTTGAATTTGTCTTAAATCTCATTTTGTAAAAAAAAAACTTTGAGAATCGTATCATTAAAATCAGTATTGTGAATCGTATCACATGGTGAGTTGAGTGAATCATTACATCCCTAGTCTTTAGCACAGTACTTTATGTTAGTACACATACATTATACAATGTGCAATCTTATTAAAATGTGCAAATAAAAAAAAATTATCGTGGCATAGTGATTAGAGAGTATGACGCCTAAGGTTGTGAGTTCGAGTCTCGGGCTGGCGATACCACGACTTAGGTGCCCTTGAGCAAGGCACTGAACTCCCAACTGCTCCCCGGTCGCTGCAGCATAAATGCTCCATGTATGTGTTCACTGCTCTGTGTGTGTGCACTTTGGATGGGTTAAATGCAGAGCACAAATTCTGAGTATGGGTCACCATACTTGGTTTAATGTCACGTCACATAGGTTGATCCACAGGGTTTGCATACATATTTTTGAAGACTACCTTGTTTTATGGCTTGAGTAGCTAAGTGAAGGGCGACGAGGGATGAAGAGCAGGCACAGTCAATGGATAGTGAGGGGCCAGTGAAGTTGAAGATGTATGAGATGCGGTTGGCAGCTATGCTCATAGCAGCACCAGTGGCATTGGTGTGATCTATGTGTTTCGGATTGATCCTCACACTTGCCAGCTCAAAGTCTCTGTTCATTAGGCCTGAAAAACAAGCAAACAAAAAACATGTTAGCTGGTGATATATGTTTCTATCCATAGCCACTGCACTGTTTTTATCAATAGCAACCTGAGGTGAAGAGCCTTCCTCAAGGCAACAATAGGCTTTGACAAGCAACATTTCAGCATAACTATTGGTACGGTGAGCTAAAGGAATTAAAGCACATTAGCACATACTGAGGTCAGCACAAGTAAGATCCCTCTTGTGAACTGGGAAATCTTGGAGGAAATCTATCTGCTACCTAGCAACGCATCTTAACCAGAGGTAGCTCCGAAGGTTCTTATGCAGCAAGGCCATAAACTTTTTCACTGAGATGAAAAGACATCAAAAATTACTTTTTTAATGTATATTATATTTAACTCGAATGTTACCCAAAAATACTCCTGTTCGCATTCCACTGGCCTTTTCCATTGGAATCCCAGCATCCTCTAATGCTCTGTAGGTGCACTGCAACAGAAGTTTGTGCTGAGGGTCCATGGTGATTGTTTCAGCATTAGAAATGCCAAAGAACTTGTGGTCAAACTCGTTCAAGCTACACAGAATAAAAGGTAATGGGGTTAGGTGCAAAGGAAGCTGTTAAAATAGCCACAAGATTATCAACAACTTTGAAATAAGAGTGCAAGGTTTATCTGTCAGTCAGGTGCATGAAAGTTACGTTCATTATTATAGAATCAGTAGACAAAGGGTGCATTTTCTTTCAGAATCATTATCATCGCTGATAGGATGGAAAAATATAATACTGAAGCATTTTAATTGAAAGAAGCTCACATCATGCAAATGTGTGACATAAATATTACCCTATACAGTTAAAACAAAATAATACATTTAAAGTCTTTAAATATTGGGAAGTCGTGGCCTAATGGTTAGAGAGTCGGACTCCCAATTGAAAGGTTGTGAGTTCGAGTCCCGGGCCGGCAGGAATTGTGGGTGGGGGGAGTACATGTACAGTTCTCTCAATACCACAACTTAGCTGCCCTTGAGCAAGGCATCGAACCCCCAACTGCTCCCCGGGCGCCGCAGCATAAAGGGCTGCCCACTGCTCCGGGTGTGTGTGTGTGTGTTCACTGCTCTGTGTGTGTGCATTTCGGATGGGTTAAATGCAGAGCACAAATTCTGAGTATGGGTCACCATACTTGGCTGAATGTCACTTCACTCACTATTGGCTTACTTAAATGTCTACATATGCCATGTATCATGTCATAACATCATTAAGAACTAAGATCTAACAATGGACAAATTAGTTTTGTGTGTTTATGTGTGTGTGTGTTCACTGCTCTGTGTGTGCACTTTGGATGGGTTAAAAGCAGACCACAAATTCTGAGTATGGGTAACCATACTTGGCTGAATGTCAGAAAAAAAATCCTGAACACTCTGTTGATTAACCCAAACCTTGCTTACTAGAGGTATGCTGGTCTCATAACGGAGTAATTCAGTCAACTCAGAATATGTTCACGGTTAACACACAAGACATTCTCAATGGAACTATGGATTGATTGAAATGGACGATAACTGGTATTATTTTATATTTTTCTAATTTTTCGTTTTGTTTAATCACTGAAAATAAAATGTATATTGTTTGTTTGATGCTGAGTAATAATACATATGATATACTTAAACTTTTTTTTATTGGAGAAAAATATAGAATACAGATAAGCTTAACATAATTAAAATCAGAAGTTCCTCCTAATTTTCCTTATACAAAGTCTAACCAAGTTATAGTTCTTTCTGCAACTATATATTTGTACATACACCTGCAGTGCATACAAAATAAACATCACAATCCTACACATACAAACTAAGTATACACTGTACATGCAGACATGTGCACATATTTTCTAACATACTATGCAGATAGTCCTAAAACAAAACAATTCTACAACCCCCCACCCCACCGACCATTCACCTAACCTCCCACCCACCCACTCTGTCTGCCTGGTATGCGCCACATAGGGAAGAATATCAAAAATCAATAAAAATACATAAAACAGGCGGATTGGATCTAGGTCCAAATCAAATTACGTCAACATCCCTTTCTTTCAAGTCTCATCTGCCTTCTTCCCCTAAATACTTTATAAAGGGTTCCAAAGTTTTAGAAAACTGTAGTCTCTTATTCATTAGACAAAGCCGTATACACTCCAAATGTAATGTGTTTGTGAGTTCGTCAAGCCACATCTGGAAAGGAGGTGGCAGTTTATTTTTCCAGAATGTTAAAATAAGCTTTTTGGCTGTTAAAAGTCCATAGGAAAGTTATCGTTGTTGATACTTGGACAGACATAGCTCATTTCTTGAAACTTGTTCTTCAAACACGATTAAAAACTTGTCGGGTTCAATGTTGCATAATAATTATAGAGATGACACCAAAAATCTTGCACAAAAAGCTTTGAAGACTGGGACACAATGCATAGCTGTGAAGCAGAGTCGCATCAGCCGTCCTGCATTTATCACATTTTGGAGAGACACCTGGAAATATTCTAGACAATTTTTTCTTTAAGTATTGTAGTCTGTGCAAGATTTTGAATTGGATAAGGTAGTGTCTGGAGTTTATAGAACATCTATTAATCTCTTCCAAGCTATCCGCCCATAACTCATTGGAAATTTCTGACCCTAATTCTTCCTCCGATAAACTTTTGATTGAAAATGTAGCAGGTAAGTGGGAAACCAGGAGAGTATTATAAATGCTGGAAATAATTTTTCCTTTACCAAAATAGTCCCTGAGGCAGGCTATGGGAGTTAGTAAAGGTAACGTCTTCACTCCAAAATGCATTCTAATTTGTTTCCAAATACGAATAACACTGCTAATGACAGGACAGCTTCCGTAAATTTCTTTTTTACAGCTTGTTGCTGAAAGAATCACAGCACCGAGATTGTACGGGGTACATTCGTCTTGTTCTAGTCTGAGCCAGTCAAGTTGTCCACTTTTATCATTTAGTATTATTGATACAATTCTAAGGTTAGCCGCCCAGTAATTGCAGCAGAAGTCTGGAAAGGCTAGACCCCCTACATTTCTAGGTTTGGAGAGATGTAGTTGTTTAATTCTATGGTTTTTATAATTCCAAATAAAGGGTAAAATAATTGAATTTAGTTGCTTAAAAAAGGATTTTGAAAGAAATAGAGGGATGTTTTGTAACAAATATAATAAGTGCGGGAGAAAAATCATTTTGATGGCATTTTTTCTGCCGATTAACGAAATGGGAAGAGTCCTCCAAAACTGAATATTTCTTTTTATTTTTTCTAATAGGGAGGCATAGTTGGCTTCTTGTAGCAAGCTATATTTCCTGTTTATAACAATTCCTAGGTAGGTAAATCTGTCTTTAGCTATTTTAAACCAAACTGGGGAAAACTTGTGAAAGATCCTTAAGCCCAACTGGCATAAGTTCACTTTTGTTTAGATTAATTCTATAGCCTGAAAATTAGCCATATTGTTCAATCACTTTTAAAAGTACAGGGAAACTAGATACGGGTTTAGTCACATATAATAAGACGTCATCTGCGTGTAAAGAAATGTTATTTATAGTTGTTTTAGTACAGAGCCCATGAGTTCTGTCATCAGAGCGCATGGTTTCCGCTAGAGGCTCAATGGCAAGGGCAAAAAGAAGGGGGGAAAGTGGGCAGCCTTGTCGGGTACCCCTAAATAAAGCAAAAGATGGTGATAAAATTCTATTTGTGAGTATACATGCCCTAGGGTTTTTATATAAAATTTTAAGCAAAGTGATGAATTTCTATCCTACTTGGAATTTCTGTAGCAGAGCAAAGAGGTAAGTCCACCCAACCTGGTCAAAAGCCTTTTCAGCATCTAAGGACAAGATCACCAGATCAGATTGATTAGTTTGGGAACAGTATAAAATATTAAAGAACGACGAAGATTATTAAAAGAACTACGACCTGAAACAAATCCAGTCTGATCAGGATCCACTAGTTTTCCTAAAAGTGTATTAAGTCAAGTGGCTAATGTCTTTGCTAAAATTTTTTGGTCCACATTAATGAGAGATATTGGCCTATACCCTCCTACCTCCTCTGGATCCTTGCCCTTCTTAGGTAGAACTGTGATTATCACTTCATTAAACAACTGAGGTAGTCGTCCCACCTCAAAAGCCTGGAAGAACATTCTAAGCATATAAGGTCCCAATAGATTGTTAAATGTTTTATATACCTCACAAGGAATTCCGTCAGGGCCGGGTGATTTACCCCCTTTAAGTGATTTTATGGTGTTCTTTAATTCATCTAATGTTAAATTGTAACGCCACATCAGCAGAGGGAGCCCTCACCAGAGTATTGACTGTTCACCACTCCCTCTACTTTTACAGTCATTTCCTGTTTGGGACTATTTAACATGTGCCAGCATGTTACTTCACTGCGAAGTATTGCCAGTTTACCTGCCTTACCAAGCGTTTTCCTTGTGAGTATTCTGACTGCCTGTTTGTTCACGATTCTGCCTGTTACCTCGTTCACGTCTCTAGGATTGCCCTTTGGATTTACTGCTTGATTGGACTGATGTTTTTGTTTGACCTGTTCGCCTGCCTACTCCTCTCTGCCTACTGGATAACCACTGTGTATGTTGAAAGATCGGACTGCCCTTACGGTATTGACACTTTGCCTGGTTACACGACTCTGATTGTAAGATCTTCCTTTAATTAACTCCTGCAAATGGGTTCACATTCTGCCTCAGCCTCTTCGTTACATACTTCGCCTCAACTGAATCCAGCAGAAGTTACTAACATGCAAGCGGCGTTCGCTTATCAAAGTGAAGTCTTAAAGGGGTACCAAGATCAGTTGAGTAAACTTCAAGCAGTCAACGAGCACTTGACGAGCTACATCCAGTCACTTCCATCAACCACGCCTAGAGCGGTGAGTTTTGCACTACCCGATAAATTTGATGGTTCTGCTGATAGATGTCGGGGCTTTATTCGTCAAGTGAAGATTTATTTCGACAATCAGGAAGACAAGTTTAACTCTGACGAAAAGATATGTGCCGTCATAATGTCCTTGTTGTCTGGGAAAGCGATTGACTGGGCTGCAGCTGATTGGGATATTGACATGAGATTCAGACGATCCTTTGACTATTTCCTGCAACAACTTCGAGGAGTGTTTGAATATCCCGCAGGGGGCAAGGATATATCAACTCAACTTCTGCAAATGTTGCAAGGAAACAGAACAGTCGCAGAGTACGCCATCTTGTTTCACACCCTCGCTGCTCAGAGTGGGTGGAATGACGTTTCCCTAAAAGCCGTATTCCAGAGTAGCCTCAACACGGATCTCCAGGCAGAGCTTGTATGTAAAGGAGAAAATTCATCGTTTACTGACTTCGTCAAACTTGCAATCAGGATGGATAATTTGATGAGACAGACGAGGAAGGTATGTGAAGGAAATACTGCCTGTTATCCCGACTGTAATTAAAACTATAATGCTCGAAGAACCCATGCAAGTCAACTTTACCAAACTTTCGGAAAGTGAACGAGCACGGTGATGCCATCTCCATATCTCTTTCTACTGTGGTGAACCAGGCCATCGTTGTCAGAGAGGTCCACACAAGGCCCAGAAGCCCATTTTGGTAAATATGGAACACTTGTCAATACCAAATAATCAATCCTTCAAACTACCCCTTACCTTGAAAACTGAAGAACTGTCCATCTCATTGACAGCAATGATCGACTCCGGAGCTGCATTAAATCTCATTCATGAAGATATCGTCAAGAAGTATAACTTACCCATCCAACCATGTAACCCACCCATTAAGATCAAAGCCATCAACGACACAGCAATCGGAACTGGAATAATTCAACAAACCAAGACACTTACGTTGCAAGTGGGGTTATTTCACCAGGAGTCCATATCCTTCTATGTCGTTAACTCTCCTAAACATGAAATCATCCTCGGATTCCCATGGCTGTCCATTCGCGACCCCGTCCTGTCCTGGCATCAGGGTGAGTTGACCAAGTGGTCAGCCTTTTGTGAAAATCGCTGTTTCTCGTCAGTCCCCCAGCCATGCTGTATCACTAGTGTTGAAAGTCCCTCAAGTACCAAGACTGTCAATATTCCCCCTGTTACGATGACCTAGCAGAGGTCTTTAGCAAAACTAAGGCAACACAACTACCACCTCATCGTCCCTGGGACTGTAGTATTGATTTACTCCCCAATGCCATGCCTCCCAAGACTTGTGTGTATCCCTTGTCTCGTACAGAATCCCAAGCCATGGAGGATTATATTGATGAGGCCCTGAGTTCAGTACTCATCCGACCTTCCACTTCTCCAGCTGCAGCAGGGTTCTTCTTTGTGGAGAAAAAGGACGGAGGACTTAGATTGATTATCGGGGATTAAACAATGTCACAATAAAATTCCGCTACCCTTTGCCATTGGTCCCTTCAGCTCTGGGACAGCTCTGAGAAGCAAGGGTTTACACCAAACTGGACCTACGAAGTGCATACAACCTTATTCGCATCAAAGAGGGCGACGAGTGGAAGACTGCCTTCCTCACCACTAGGGGGCACTATGAGTATCAGGTCATGCCGACCTTGCCAACGCACCCGCTGTTTTCCAGTCCTTTATAAATGAAATCTTCCGTGACTTGCTGAACCAGTACATAATTGCTTTTTCTTTATTTAAATCTACCCTTTACTGTGCCAATTTGTTAGTCAGAAAAATATTAGACTACCTTAAAAGTATGGCTTAATTTAACAGACCTGTGTGTATGCATTTTATATCACTAGTGCAGTGTCCGTTCTTGGACCAAGCCCTGCCCGCGTGAGGTGCGCTGCTTCCCGCTCGCGCTGTTTTGACTGTAGTTTACTAAAAGTTTATTAAATCTGAATGTGTCGCGTCTTGCGTGTCCATCTATATTGCATCAAATGCGACACTACACTCCCTTGTGAAGTCGATTGGATGAACGGTTCTCGAAATAATAAAAATGCAAACGGACATACAGACACAGATTCTCTCTCTCCGATGCTTCGAATAGTCGATGTTCATTACTACCGAAGCTCAAAAAATGGTATTCTAACCAGCCCTAAACTTTTTCCTCTTACAAGGCTATTCCTGAATTCAGTATTATTCTGGGGGCCGTATGGAAATCTCTGGCGGGCCGGATTTGGCGTTGCATGCATTAGGCAGTGTTAGGTAAATGGTTAGTTCACCGAAAAATGAAAATGATGTCCTTAATAACTCACCCTTCTGTCGTTCCAAACCTGTAAGACCTCCGTTTATCTTCGGAAAACAGTTTAAGATATTTTAGATTTAGTCCGAGAGCTCTCAGTCCCTCCACTGAAGCTGTGTGTACGGTCTACTGTCCATGTCCAGAAAGGTGAGAAAAACATCATCAAAGTAGTCCATGTGACATCAGAGGGTCAGTTAGAATATTTTGCAGCATCGAAAATACATTTTGGTCCAAAAATAGCAAAAACTACAACTTAATTCAGCATTGTCTTCTCTCTTCCATGTCTGTTGTGAGAGAGTTCAAAACACAACTGTTTTTTTTCTCGAGTCAAGAACCGTTTCTGTCAGACGCGTCCGAGTCGAGAACCGAGGAGCTGATGATACTGCGCATGTGTGATTCAGCGTGAAGCAGAATGACACACAGAGCGTCTGAACCGAACTGATTCTTTTGATGATTGATTCTGAACTGATTCTGTGCTAATGTTATGAGCGCGGGTAAACCGAAGGCTTGAATCAAGAGCAATCATCGCATATTACGTCATTACGTCGAGCGCAAAAGAACTGGTGGACCGTTTTCTTCAACCAGTTTATTGAATCGAACTGTCTGAAAGAACTATAGGTGATCCGAAAACCGATGCAACCGATTCTTGACTTATGAACAAGTCAATCTTTTGTTCGTTATCTGGCTCGGCTCGGTGTTCATCTTCAGTTCTCTCTTCACAGCAGTTCAGTCAGTGTACTGTTTGAGTAAATGAATTACTCCGGGATATTAATTTGTTTTAACTCAGAGGGAGTGTCAGCCACATTAAACAAGTTAACAGCTTAAGTCATTTGTGGATTAATGCGTATTGGAGATGCGAACCATTTCAAACGATTCAGTTCGATTTGGTGAACTGGTTCAAAAAGATCCGGTTACATCGAATGATTCGTTCACGAACCGGATATCACAAACTGCTTTGTTTTAAACTCTCTCACAACAGACACGGAAGAAAAGACAATGCTAAATAAAGTCGTCATTTTTGCTATTTTTGGACCAAAATGTATTTTCGATGCTTCAGAATATTCTAACTGACCCTCTGATGTCACATGGACTACTTTGATGATGTTTTTCTTACCTTTCTGGACATGGACAGTAGACCGTACACACAGCTTCAATGGAGGGACTGAGAGCTCTCGGACTAAATCTAAAATATCTTAAACTGTGTTCTGAAGATAAACGGAGGTCTTACAGGTTTGGAACGACATGAGGGTGAGTTATTAATGATATAATTTTGATTATTGGGTAAACTAACCCTTTAATGTAGCCTATTAACTAACATGAACGATACATATATTACAGTATTTATTCATTTTTCCTAATGTAAGTTATTGAGAATACTATTGTTCACTGTTAGTCCGTTAATTCAGAGTGCATTAACTGTTAACATGCACAATAGTAGCACAATAGTAATTGTTGAAATTAACATTCACTAAAATTAATAAATGCTGTATTGTAATGATACTAATAAATTTAAATAAGTAAAATGTATGCATTTAGCAGACGCTTTTATCCAAAGCGACTTACAGTGCATTCAGGCTAACATTTTTTTATACATAACATCTGTTAATTACGTTAAAAATGTTAATTTTAAACATTTAAATATATTTATATTAAAATATATTAAATATGTCCAATTTTACTGTTACTTTAAGTAAAAAGTATGTTGTGTTTTTTACACTGAACAAAAATATAAATGCAAAACTTTTTTTTTGTCTCCATTTTTCATGAGCTGAACTCAAAGATCTAAGACTTTTTCTATGTACACAAAAGGCCTATTTTTCTCAAATATTATTCACAAATCTGTCTAAAGCTGTGTTAGTGAGCACTTCTCCTTTGCCGAGATAACCCATCCTCCTCACAGGTGTGACATATCAAGATGCTGATAAGACCGCATGACTATTGCACAGGTGTGCCTTAGGCTGGCTACAATGAAAAGGTCACTCTAAAATGTGCAGTTTTATCACACAGCACGATGCCACAGATGTTGCAGGTTTTGAGGGAGAATGTTATTGGCATGCTGGCATGCAGGAATGTCTACCAGAGTAGTTGCCGGTGAATTTAATGTTAATTTCTCTACCATAAGCCATCTCCAAAGGCATTTCAGAAAATATGGCAGTACATCCAACCGGCCTCACAACCGCAGACCACGTGTAACCACACCAGCCTAGACATCCAGCATCTTCACCTTCAAGATTGACTGAGAACCAAATAATTTCTGCTCACATTTGATGGTGTCTGGCATTTTGGAGAGTTGTTCTCTTCACGGTTGAATCACGGTTTTCACTGTACAGGACAGGTGACAGACAGCATGTATGGCATCGTGTGGGTGAGCGGTTTGCTGATGTCAGTGTTGTGGATCGAGTGGCCCATGGTGGTGGTGGGGTTATGGTATGGGCAGGTGTATGTTATGGACAATGAACACAGGTGCATTTTATTGATGGCATTTTGAATGCACAGAGATACTGTGACGAGATCCTGAGGCCCATTGTTGTGCCATTCATCCATGAATATCGCCTCATGTTGCAGCATGATAATGCAGAGCCTGTACACAATTCCTGGAAGTTGAAAACATCCCAGTTCTTGCATGGCCAGCAACTTTGAGTTCAGAAATTAGGTGCAAAAAATTACTTTGTATTATTAAATAAAATAATGGATAATCATTACAAACCATTTTAAGTTTAGTTTTTTTGGCCAAGTGCATCTAGAATTTTCAGTTTCAGACCAGAATTTTCCTTTCAGTGCATCCCTAGTTTAAACATAAAAGCCTTTCAATAATACATAAATCAGGAACCTTATACATTACATCAGTTTATTAAAAGTTAAACAAAAATTACATGTTTAGGGCCCTATGAAATGTTTTATTTTTTCTTCACCATATGTTTTATTGTTACCTAATTCTGTGTTTTAGCATGTCTAATTATTTAATTACATAAAAACAACTTATTTTATTAATTGTTTTCTTACAGTAGCTTTTTTTCCCCTCATAAATCCTGTTGTGTTAAAGTTTTCTACTTATCAAATGAAGGCATAAAACACGCATTTAATTTATCTTTTATTTACTTAAAATTAAGCAAACTTTATTTTTGGTAAACAAAGGGGATTTACTATTAAAATTAAAACATGGAAGAGATATTGTGTGATAATTCCTTTAAAAAAATGTTTGTTTCTTTTTAGTTGTAGTAGGCCATGTACATTCTGCTGAGCAATAACAATACATTTCTAGCAAATGCTTGTCTTTAAACTAAATCAGACTTTTATTTTGACAGGTTGCCGTGAGTTCTGTGTATGCTTTAAATTTTGTCCATATGATGGTGAAATCACTTTGATAAAGGAGAGATTTGATTTTTTCTGTTTGATTTTTTATTTTTTACAGTGGATTATAAGAACTGTAGTGTTACTTGTTTAGGATTCAAAATGTTATTTGCTTTTAATTTATGTCATTATGTCCTTTTTGAGCAATCTTCTTGTACATATATTAGACCAAAATGTCAAGTTTGCCTAGTAAAACCAAATATTATACCAGCAAACTCAACATTTGATTAAAAATGAACAAACTAGGCTATAAATACTTTGTATTGTAGGCTTGGATTATTATATTATTATATAGCCTAGTGTTTATTTACTGATAGACAGTCAAAAAAACAAATTCATCAATATTTTATTTATAACAGGGTTTTATTTATAAAATAATAACACACCACAGATCCTGAAGAAACAGTTACAAAAACACAGTGTCAGAATAGCGTATGGGTCTGTCACGTGATTAAGGAACGACTCGACTCGAAAGACTCATGAGATGAACTAATCAATTCTCTTTCCACCTCGGACTGCATTGGTTTAGGCATATGGGTCTGTCACGTGATTAAGGTACGACTCGGCCCGAAAGACTCATGAGATGAACTAATCAATTCTCTTTCCACCTCGGACTGCATTGGTTTAGGCATATGGGGCTGTCACATGATTAAGGTACGACTCGGCCCGAAAGACTCATGATATGAACTAATCAATTCTCTTTCCACCTCGGACTGCAATGGTTTAGCGTATGGGTCTGTCACGTGATTAAGGTACGACTCGACCCGAAAGACTCATGATATGAACTAATCAATTCTCTTTCCGGCTCGGACTGCATTGGTTTAGGCATATGGGGCTGTCACATGATTAAGGAACGACTGGACACGAAAGCCTCATGATATGAACTAATCAATTCTCTTTCCACCTCTAGACTGCAATGGTTTAACATATGGGTCGGTCACGTGATTAAGGTACGCCTCGACCCGAAAGACTCATGAGATGAACTAATCAATTCTCTTTCCACCTCTAGACTGCAATGGTTTAACATATGGGTCGGTCACGTGATTAAGGAACGACTCGACCCGAAAGACTCATGATATGAACTAATCAATTCTCTTTCCGGCTCGGACTGCATTGGTTTACCGTATGGGGCTGTCACGTGATTAAGGAACGACTCGACCCGAAAGACTCATGAGATGAACTAATCAATTCTCTTTCCGGCTCGGACTGCATTGGTTTACCGTATGGGGCTGTCACGTGATTAAGGAACGACTCGACCCGAAAGACTCATGAGATGAACTAATCAATTCTCTTCCCGGCTCGGACTGCATTGGTTTAGCGTATGGGTCCGTCACGTGATTAAGGTACGACTCGACTCGAAAGACTCATGAGATGAACAAATCAATTCTCTTTCCGGCTCGGACTGCAATGGTTTAGCGTATGGGTCTGTCACGTGATTAAGGAACAACTCGACCCGAAAGACTCATGAGATGAACTAATCAATTCTCTTTCCGGCTCGGACTGCATTGGTTTAGCGTATGGGTCTGTCACGTGATTAAGGAACGACTCGACCCGAAAGACTCATGAGATGAACTAATCAATTCTCTTTCCGGCTCGGACTGCATTGGTTTAGCGTATAGGTCTGTCACGTGATTAAGGAACGACTCGACCCGAAAGACTCATGAGATGAACTAATCAATTCTCTTTCCGGCTCGGACTGCAATGGTCTAGCGTATAGGTCTGTCACGTGATTAAGGAACGACTCGACCCGAAAGACTCATGAGATGAACTAATTGCAATGATATAAACTCTAATAATCATCGGGAAGAAGGAGGCGGGAACCGGCGGACAATCAAAAACATTTTAATAACAAAATAAACACAAAACACAACTAAAAGCCCAGGCCTGGTCCTCTCTCGTCCTTCACTGTCGTTGCTCCAGTTTTATATCCTTCCATCTCCTCCATGGGCCTCGAGACCGGTGGGACGAACAGGTGTAGTTCATCTCCAATCACTCCCCCGGCCTCGCTCCCATGTCCCTCGGCCCCGCCCCACTCGTCACACTAATCAATTCTCTTTCCGGCTCGGACTGCATTGGTTTAGCGTATGGGTCCGTCACGTGATTAAGGTACGACTCGACTCGAAAGACTCATGAGATGAACAAATCAATTCTCTTTCCGGCTCGGACTGCAATGGTTTAGCGTATGGGTCTGTCACGTGATTAAGGAACAACTCGACCCGAAAGACTCATGAGATGAACTAATCAATTCTCTTTCCGGCTCGGACTGCATTGGTTTAGCGTATGGGTCTGTCACGTGATTAAGGAACGACTCGACCCGAAAGACTCATGAGATGAACTAATCAATTCTCTTTCCCATGGGCCTCGAGACCGGTGGGACGAACAGGTGTAGTTCATCTCCAATCACTCCCCCGGCCTCGCTCCCATGTCCCTCGGCCCCGCCCCACTCGTCACACTAATCAATTCTCTTTCCGGCTCGGACTGCATTGGTTTAGCGTATGGGTCCGTCACGTGATTAAGGAACGACTCGACCCGAAAGACTCATGAGTTGAACTAATCAATTCTCTTTCCGGCTCGGACTGCATTGGTTTAGCGTATAGGTCTGTCACGTGATTAAGGAACGACTCGACCCGAAAGACTCATGAGATGAACTAATCAATTCTCTTTCCGGCTCGGACTGCATTGGTTTAGCGTATGGGTCTGTCACGTGATTAAGGAATGACTCATCCCGAAGACTCATGATATGAACTAATCAATTCTCTTCCCGGCTCGGACTGCATTGGTTTAGCGTATGGGTCCGTCACGTGATTAAGGTACGACTCGACTCGAAAGACTCATGAGATGAACAAATCAATTCTCTTTCCGGCTCGGACTGCAATGGTTTAGCGTATGGGTCTGTCACGTGATTAAGGAACGACTCGACCCGAAAGACTCATGAGATGAACTAATCAATTCTCTTTCCGGCTCGGACTGCATTGGTTTAGCGTATGGGTCTGTCACGTGATTAAGGAACGACTCGACCCGAAAGACTCATGAGATGAACTAATCAATTCTCTTTCCGGCTCGGACTGCATTGGTTTAGCGTATAGGTCTGTCACGTGATTAAGGAACGACTCGACCCGAAAGACTCATGAGATGAACTAATCAATTCTCTTTCCGGCTCGGACTGCAATGGTTTAGCGTATAGGTCTGTCACGTGGTTAAGGAACGACTCGACCCGAAAGACTCATGAGATGAACTAATCAATTCTCTTTCCGGCTCGGACTGCATTGGTTTAGCGTATGGGTCCGTCACGTGATTAAGGTATGACTCGACTCGAAAGACTCATGAGATGAACAAATCAATTCTCTTTCCGGCTCGGACTGCAATGGTTTAGCGTATGGGTCTGTCACGTGATTAAGGAACGACTCGACCCGAAAGACTCATGAGATGAACTAATCAATTCTCTTTCCGGCTCGGACTGCAATGGTTTAGCGTATAGGTCTGTCACGTGATTAAGGAACGACTCGACCCGAAAGACTCATGAGATGAACTAATCAATTCTCTTCCCGGCTCGGACTGCATTGGTTTAGCGTATGGGTCCGTCACGTGATTAAGGTACGACTCGACTCGAAAGACTCATGAGATGAACAAATCAATTCTCTTTCCGGCTCGGACTGCAATGGTTTAGCGTATGGGTCTGTCACGTGATTAAGGAACGACTCGACCCGAAAGACTCATGAGATGAACTAATCAATTCTCTTTCCGGCTCGGACTGCATTGGTTTAGCGTATGGGTCTGTCACGTGATTAAGGAATGACTCATCCCGAAGACTCATGATATGAACTAATCAATTATCTTCCCGGCTCGGACTGCATTGGTTTAGCGTATGGGTCCGTCACGTGATTAAGGTACGACTCGACTCGAAAGACTCATTAGATGAACTAATCAATTCTCTTTCCGGCTCAGACTGCATTGGTAGCGTATGGGGCTTTCACGTGATTAATGAACGACTTGACCCCAAGACTCATGATATGAATCAATCAATTCTCTTTCCGGCTCAGATTGCATTGGGTTTAGCGTATGGGTCTGTCACGTGATTAAGGAACAACTCGACCCGAACTATGAACTAATCAATTCTCTTTCTTGCTCAGACTGTATTGGTTTTAGCGTATGGGTATGTCACGTGATTAAGGAAAGAGTCAAAAACCTGATAGACCTGAACTATGAACTAATCCATTCTCTTTCTGGCTCAGACTGCATTGGTTTTAGCGTATGGGTCTGTCACGTGATTAAGGAATGACTCATCCCGAAGACTCATGATATGAACTAATCAATTCTCTTTCTTGCTCAGGCTGCATTGGTTTAGGCATATGGGGCTGTCACATGATTAAGGAACGACTCGACCCGAAAGACTCATGATATGAATCAATCAATTCTCTTTCCGGCTCAGATTGCATTGGGTTTAGCGTATGGGTCTGTCACGTGATTAAGGAACGACTCGACCCGAAAGACTCATGAGATGAACTAATCAATTCTCTTTCTTGCTCAGACTGTATTGGTTTCATGCTGAGTGCAAATGATCAGAACTGATGGACAACTATACCTGGGAAAAGACAACAGTAGTCCGGCGCCGAGATAAGAAAAAGAAAAAAGCCTACGTTTAGGTAGCCTACGTTTATAATCCTGTTAAACTTTTTTGGATTTGATAACATTAAGTAAATAACGTGTTTTAGTAATATCACCGCTGCATCTGCCTTGATATTCTCTGAGTTTCCATGTTCCCTTCAGAAAATTAACCATTATTTTAATACGAATAAAAACAAAACAAAACATGGTTCTTGTAGCAAGGTAACTACAGATTAGCCATGGCTTTGATACTTTAAATCGCTTCAAATAATTTACGAAGCATTCAGATAATATTTTTGTGGTAATAAAAACAGACCTAAGTGAACAAAGACCTTTTAAAATGCTATAAAATGCATTATAAAAAACAACGAGGCAATAATGATTGGTTAATTTTCACTGTTAAAATACATAATGTAATACAAAATAAACTATGTACATCAAATAGGCTATTATTACAAATGCCTACAAAGAGCACTAAAAGTCCTGATAATTGTGGTTTTAACACTTATAGGATGATCAAATCCTTGTTTAATATCGACAAAACAATTAATTTAAATATCCACTTTATCTTTAATTTGTAGCCTCTATAATTTCCTCTATAATTGTCTCTAGAAGTAAATCACAACCCTTACAAAAACTAATCCTTGGTTTTATTTTAGTTAAATTGTCTTTTGTGTCATTTCTGAATGCTTGACACTATAAAATCAATCAAACAACTGTATTAGTAAAATCATTGTCATAGGCAACTGTATATTTACAATTGTAATTATTAAAAAATACAATTTAAAGGGTTAGTTCACCCAGATAGCAAAATTATGTCATTAATAACTCACCCTCATGTTGTTCCAAACCTGTAAGACCTCCGTTTATCTTCAGAACACAGTTTAAGATATTTTAGATTTAGTCCGAGAGTCCCTCCATTGAAGCTGTGTGTACGGTCTACTGTCCATGTCCAGAAAGGTAAGAAAAACATCATCAAAGTAGTCCATGTGACATCAGAGGGTCAGTTAGAATATTCTGAAGCATCGAAAATACATTTTGGTCCAAAAATAGCAAAAACGACGACTTTATTCAGCATTGTCTTCTCTTCCGTGTCTGTTGTGTGAGAGAGTTCAAATCAGTCTGGATATCCGGTTCACGAACTAATCATTCAGTTCACCAAATCGAACTGAATCGTTTTAAACGGTTCGCGTGTCCAATACGCATTAATCCACAAATGACTTAAGCTGTTAACTTGTTTAATGTGGCTGACACTCCCTCTGAGTTAAAACAAATTAATATCCCGGAGTAATTCATTTACTCAAACAGTACACTGACTGAACTGCTGTGAAGAGAGAACTGAAGATGAACACCGAGTTGGAATCAAAACCAAATGCTTGATCATTTTACAGCCACATTATTTTTGTTATGCATTATTTGTTTTGGTTGTTTAAAAACACACAAAACATTTATCTGATTAATCGATCGATTAAGTGATCAGTATCATCAATAGCAATACTATCAAGCACAATATCACATTCAACTGAAAAATCACTATTGTCAAACAAAAAATAATTCAACTCATTTGCTTTTTCCAGTTCATCTACAACATGCAAAGATGTCTTAGTAAGTTGCATATTGGTGGCTATTTTCATCGAGTCCCATAGTTTTCAAAGAGTTTATAGTTTGTAGGTTTTCCTCTATTAACCCCCTGTGATGTTCCTTTGCTTCTTGGAGTTTCTAGTTCAACTCTTTTTGTACAGTTTTAAGTTGTAAGTGATCTCTGATCTTAAATGCTTGTTTTTTTCCTATTAATACAGTCCTTCACCTCCTTTGTGATATAAGGCTTGTTGTTGGGGTAAACTTTTATTTTCCATTTTGAAATCACAGTATAAACACAGGATTTTTTGGTATTCTGTGGTAGTTACTGTGGCATTATCCAGGCTTAGCTCCTTAGAGAAAATATCCCAGTCTGTGCAAAAAAAACAGCCTTTCAGTGTTTGAAAGTGAAAGTGACATGACATTCAGCCAAGTATGGTGACCCATACTCAGAATTTGTGCTCTGCATTTAACCCGTCCAAAGTGCACACACACAGAGCAGTGAACACACACACACACGCACACACACACACACACACACACACACACACACTGTGAACACACACCCGGAGCAGTGGGCAGCCATTTATGCTGCGGTGCCAGGGAGCAGTTGGGGGTGCTGTCTTCTGTGCTGTCTTCTGACCATACATTAATAGTTTTTACCAAGGATTTACAATTCTTTAAAGCTGTTGTGTACGAATCAGATGAACAGTATTACAGTCAGAGTTAGACAAGGGCGGTTTAGCTATGACTGTATATGCATGTTTTAAATTTCCATAGCATTTGTCCAAAGTCCTATTCTTCCTGGTATCACATTTAATGTACTGTTCAAAACCTGGAAGTGCAGTGTTTAAATTACAATGATTAAAATCTCCAATGATGAAAAGGGGTGCATTTGGGGTGCGCTGTAATTGTTCATAAACACAATTTGCCACCTGTGTCGCAGCTCGTGAGGCATTACTGTTGGGTGGTACATAAACAGAGCAAATAAGGATGTTACTAAACTCACGTGGTAGATAGAATGGCCTGAGACTTGCACATAACAGTTCTATATCAGGGTTACAGATTTTCTCCCAAACTGTGTGCTGTCTGCACCACTTGTCATTTATGTACAGGGAGAACCAACCCCCTTTGCTTTTTCCCAACAGCTGTCAGCCGACAGACAGATTTATAAACGCAAATGTATAAATTAAATTTTTACCATTTTTGAACTTGGCAAATATAATTGAACATCATAAGTCCTTTTAATGATGACGGATAAATAGAAGTCTTACCCATCAATAAGTGCTGCCTTTGCTGTGTATGTCTTCCCTGCTTTACTCTCATCTGAATCATACCATTGAGACAGATTAAACCTGTCATTTGGTATCTGAACTGCACAGTTCTCTCCATGGAGGAGGACTCTCCAGAAGTTTTCAAGTCCCTCACCTAAATTAGGCGAGAACATACAATGTAAATATAATTTAGGCCAAAATCATAACATGAACAAGTAATGAAACACTGTAAATTGATAAGAATTACCTCCAGGAAAATGGCATCCAATGCCAACAACAGCGATTTCTACATCATCCTCAATCATGTTTCATGTTCCGTGGGTGCAAATACTTTGGATTTTACAATCTATAGACAGCAAAAATAAACACTGAGGCAGTAAACTAAATATTCATGGCATTTTACATTTTTTGCCTTTTTCGTCTTGATTCTCTTGTGGAAAGAAGTGTGCTTAATTGTATTAAAAGTGTACTTTTGTGTACTTCAAATCTTAAAAGTATACTTTTAAAAAAATGCACTTGCAGATAATATAATTTAAATTAAAGGCCAATTAAGTGTACTCAAAGAAAGTCTTTCCTAATTTTTAAACCTTGTTTCTGCGAATGTGAGACATAGATCTTATCAATAGTGGGAAGATCACAACCAATCATTTTCAAAGCAGCTCGAGTTATGTTACTGATCTGACTTCTCTGCTGAGCTGTGGAGCTGCCCAACCACACTATAAGTAAGAAAGTCAGCAAGCTTTCAATGACAGCTCTATGAAAATTCAACATACCAACTTTAGATGCACCAAACTTTTTAAGCTGTCTTAAGAAATAAGCCTTTAATGGGATTTTTAAATAATACCTTGTGGTTGGTTGTCATCCAATTTTAATGTTGCAGAGGTGGTAGTGATGGTAGAGACATTTTCAATGTCCTGACGTATAATAGTCAATGACAAAACAGCATTTGTCCTCCACTAGAATTCAAACACCATTTCCTTTGTTTTTAGGACTTAAATTTTAATTAAAAATGAGCAATTAATTATTTTGATATTCCGTAAGACATCTGTTCATCTTCGGAATGCAAATTAAGATAGAGCTCTCGGACCCTGCATAGACAGCAAGGATATTACCACGATCAAGACACAGAAACATAGCAAGAACATCGGTAAAATAGTCCATGTGACATCAGTGGTTCAACCGTAATTTTATTAAGTTACAAAAATACTTTTTGTGGGCAAAGAAAACAAATCTAACAACTTTATTCAACAATTCTTCTCCTCCACATCACCCTAGCGGCATTTTGAAAAGTACCATGATGCATGCTTATGGTGAACACGTATGCTGGGCCTTGTTTATGAGGAGAGGACAGCATGGACATGCATCGCTTGCATTCACAGGAGTCACATTTTTGTTTTCTTTGTGCACCAAAAGCTTTAAAAAACTATGGTTGAAGCACAGATGTCACAAGGACACATTTTCATTTTTGGGTAAACTATCCCTTGACACTGTAAAATGTTTTTTATTATTGTTTTATATTCAGTTGTAACCTGTATCTCTATCTATATTAACATTGTATCACAAGGAGGAATGTGCTGAGGCCCTATCCTGGAAGAAACTTCTTCTAACCATTGAGGATCTCCAACTACCACCTTTCATGAGCCTGAAGAGTAGTTGAGAATCTCTTTGGAGCATGGAGAATCTACTACTGGGTGATTAGAGTGAGCCCTGCAAACGTAAATGCCATTGTGAAAGCAACAGTGGCCCTTAATATCTTCCAGAGGTGGATCTCCACAGTAGAAACTCCTGTCCCACATGAGGAACAGCACAATCCTGCACTTAAACATGCAAGCAGACTAGGCACCAACCACTGTAGCTGTACGAGAGCCCTTCTGCCACTAACAACACAAAGGCTGTTTTAAGAGCCACTCAATTATTCTTGAAAGATCTGATTCCTGATTAAACAAACACATTACATGTTTCATTTGTCATGTCTTTTAATTGTTTGAAAATCATTTTAAATGCATAGTTAAAGGAGAAATATTTTTCCCACTTTACAACATGTAATATTAGTCTCAAGTGTCCCCAGAATGTGTCAGCTCAAAATACTCCACAGATCATTTATTATATCATTTTGAAAATGCATATTTTGAATGGAAGCAGAAACAGGCTGTTATTGTACATTTCTCTTCAAATGCAAATGAGCTGCTGTTCCCAGCTCTCTTTTCCAGAACAGAGCTGCTCATTACAGCTCGAACCTGCTAAAAAAACATCTGTTTTGGTTCTGATTTTCATGTTTATCATGGTGAAATCAGGCTTTTAAACCATATTAGTTTGGTTTTCTGAGTGCACACGTACAGAATGCAGCTGTCGCAGCATGTGAGTGCTAAACTAAATTCGGTAACACTTTCTATGAAGCCCGTATTTATAAAACATTACAAGGGTATTCTTAATGCATTATAATGAAGGCATAATGCATTATAAAAAAACGTATAATATGTTATTTCAATTCATGAATAATCATAACAACAATTATAATACATCATAATGCTTATGTATTTGTGGTTATACGTTTAACAGTATGATTATTTATAACACACAATGAACTCCAAATTAAATCTACTTCATTTACAGTATAATGGACTGTGTCATATATTGACATTGTTTAAGATCTATACAGTATCTTACTACAGCTTGTGAGTGGTTAGATGTTGAGTGTTTCTGTGGAGCTAATTTTAATTAATTGATGTGAGCTTAATACTACATCTGAAAAAAAAATGCAATGCTTTATATGGTTACATTTTATTTTGATGGTCCCCTTAATCAATATGTTGGTTGATCATTAAAATAAAGTGTTAGCATATATTTACAGTAGCAGACTCTAATGACCGCTAGTCGACATGTAGTTACACAGTTACTTATCAACAGCTGTCTGAAGGGAACCATGAAAATAATCAAACTGATAATACAATAAAAATAGTTCAAAGCAAATGTGTCATAATACACATTCATCTGATCAGATATATCTTATGGCTTTTTGAGAGAAAAACAATGTAATTATTATTATCATTATTATTACTACTATTACTTATAAGTGGACTTGGACCACTTTAAGTAAAGTAGCATATGAAAATGGCAACTATGAATAACTATAACTATGAAATATATAATATATTATATATATAATATATAATCCATTGTAAAAGTGGGTGCAATGTGTTCATTGTGTTAAAAAATAAGTAAATATTATAATAAAAACTGTTCTTATGAATATTCATGAGATGATAAAACATATTTTAAGTGTTTGTTTTAAATAATCCATTATGCATTCATTATCATGCCTTAAGAATACCCATATAATGCATTCTAAATACAGGCTTCATAGAAAGTCTCTAAATTGTCATTCACACACAAGTTTATGTTAAAGAAAAACAACAACAAAAAAAAACAAAAAACATGTGAGTTACACAAACAGTCGATTATGTCTGTGAAGTTAAACAGCTGGGAAAATAAATTGCATGTTTATTTTAGATCTGTATGGCAGCATTAATATACAGTAAATAAATTAATAAATCCACTGCTCTGTTGTCTCCTTTGATATGGAGGAATTATTGGGTCAGATTATAAACTAAAATCTAAAACTAAAAGTCTTAAACCAAAACTAAAAATCTAAATTTGAAACAAAGTCCAAGTCGAAAAATTTATTTGGTATTTAGGGTTGGGCATTTTCTATTTAGGGTTGGGCATTTTCTATTTAGGGTTGGGCATTTGGTCATTTAGCCATTTAGGATTTAGTATTGGGCATTTAGGGATTTAGGATTGGGAATTTGATATTTAGGATTGGGCATTTAATCATTTAGCCATTTAAGATTGAGGAATATAATAATTCCCTACTAAAGAATATTAGCAATATCCGCTTATATTACCAGTAGCTAATGTTAGCATTTTACCTGCCGCACTGTCTGTTTTCTCATCGTCAGACTGATAGCACTCCTTTCACTGGTGACTTTGTGTTCGAGGCCACAAATGTTACAAAGCTGTCATTAAGTTGAAGTTAGTGTTCTCATTAGCACTGGGAGCTCCCTCTGCTGTCCATAAATTGCCTCTGCGCACCAGCCATTTCAAACCCAGCCTCCAGTATTTGGGCCACGCCTCCTAATTTGCATACAATCCTCAATTGCCCAATTCTCAATCTTCAAATGCCCAATCCTAAATCCCCAAATCCCCAATCCTCAATCCTAAATGGCTAAATGATTAAATGCCCAATCCTAAATACCAAATTCCCATTCCTAAATCCCCAAATGCCCAATCCTAAATCCTAAATGGCTAAATGACCAAATGCCCAACCCTAAATAGAAAAGGCCCAATCCTAAATACAAAATTCCCTATCCTAAATACCAAATGCCCAATCCTAAATACCAAATTAATTTTCGACTTGGACTTTAAGTTTCAAATTTAGATTTTTAGTTTTGGTTTAAGACTTTTAGTTTTAGACTTTTAGTTTATATTCTGACCCAATAATTCCTCCATACTTTGAGGCTGGGACTCTAATAGACTTGTGCTGGTATTCGGTAATGCGATATATCACGGTAATGAATATGCACGGTATTGTTATCGTGGGCACTTTTAAATACCGCAAATAATTATATTACAAATTATTCTGAATTTGGAATTTATTCTAATAATACTATTCCCATCAACTGGTCAAAATGCACAACACCGCTGTATGCTGCTTGAAAGACTGATGTAAACAAGCACCCATGAGAAGCACATGAGGAGCACGTGAGAGACGTGCTGAATGAAAGCACATTCACTCTCTGACAGCAGATGGCGCTAAACTGCAGAGAATTTTAAATAGCCATTCAGATTTGTGTATTTGCTATGATGTTCATCACAGTGCCAAAATACTTAAGTATTATGACTTAATATGATATTTTAATCTGGACTACAACATGTCATAGATATAGCCTTGTTTGAAAATGTTTTGATTTTTTATTGTTAATTCACACTTTACATCAGGGCTTCATTTTGAACATTAGTTAATTCATTGGTTAATATAAACTGCCAATGACAAATTCTTCTGAACATTCATTAATCTTAGGTATTCCAATATTTAATAACACGTTAAAATGTAAAGTTGCAACTATATTATTTAAAGAGCTAACATGAACTAAAACTTTTTTTTTAACAAAGATTAATAACTTCTGTAGCAAATGTAGCTATTGTGAATGTTAATGGTTAACTAATGAGATTGTAAAGTGATACCTATGGGTCTTCATAGTTCTTTTGCACTGTAATCTGTGCAAAACTTTTAACTTTATATATTTTTCTTTATTGTTTTATTTTATTTAAATGTTCAGTTTTGTTATTAGAAAAAAAAGTTATTTAACCTATTATACTATATTTTGAGCACTTTTTAAAACTAAATTTCAATACCATGATAATACTGTTAACCGTGATAAAAGCATGAGCAATTAATCGCAACAGGAAAAATTTGATAACGGCACATCCCTAGACTCTTTAAACCCCCCGCCCCCCCAAAAAAACACATTCAGCAAACGAAAATAGGCGATGAATCCATTAAAATTTGTTACTGTGGGTTAACAGTAATTATAATTATTATATACTTAGGAAACGAGTCGTTATTAGGACGGATCTGGTATGTACAGTGTTTCTCATGTTCATGTTTTTTATGTGTACTGCTTACATAAATGTAGCAAATACAGTCTTTATAAGCTTTCCATTGAAAAACCGCGATCTGTCGTCGATGCTTAAAGCTTATATCTTTATAATGATACATAGTTTGTCAAGATTAAATTTGTCCCGTTTCATTTAATCTATTCATAAACACTGACACGTGCAAGTTGAGTGGCTTTCAGGACAAGGGCGTCGGGGTGCAGGCTAAGAGGTTAAGATATTAAGGGAAAAAATCTGAGAACGATCCAGATATTTGTTTTGCGAGGAGTGAGGAGCGAGTCTGAGACAGAGAGCAGAGTATGTGCTGCCGAGCAGAGTATGAGCGGAGCGGAGTGATTCTGACTGGAGCGAGAAACGAGTCTGACACAGAGACGTGCTGCCTAGCAGAGTATGAGCGGAGCAGAGTGATTCTGACTGGAGCGAGGAGCGAGTCTGACACAGAGACGTGCTGCCGAGCAGAGTATGAGCGGAGCGGAGTGATTCTGACTTGAGCGAGAAGCGAGTCTTACACAGAGACGTGCTGCCGAGCAGAGTATGAGCGGAGCAGAGTGATTCTGACTGGAGCGAGGAGCCAGTCTGACACAGAGACGTGCTGCCAACCAGAGTATGAGCGGAGCAGAGTGATTCTGACTGGAGCGAGGAGCAAGTCTGAGACAGAGACCTGCTGATGAGCAGAGTATGAGCGGAGCGGAGTGATTCTGACTGGAGCGAGTCTGACACAGAGATGTGCTGCCAACCAGAGTATGAGCGGAGCAGAGTTATTCTGACTGGAGCGAGGAGCAAGTCTGAGACAGAGACCTGCTGATGAGCAGAGTATGAGCGGAGCGGAGTGATTCTGACTGGAGCGAGGAGCGCGTCTGACACAGAGACGTGCTGCCAACCAGAGTATGAGCGGAGCAGAGTGATTCTGACTGGAGCGAGGAGCAAGTCTGAGACAGAGACCTGCTGATGAGCAGAGTATGAGCGGAGCGGAGTGATTCTGACTGGAGCGCGTCTGACACAGAGACGTGCTGCCAACCAGAGTATGAGCGGAGCAGAGTGATTCTGACTGGAGCGAGGAGCAAGTCTGAGACAGAGACCTGCTGATGAGCAGAGTATGAGCGGAGCGGAGTGATTCTGACTGGAGCGAGTCTGACACAGAGATGTGCTGCCAACCAGAGTATGAGCGGAGCAGAGTTATTCTGACTGAAGCGAGGAGCAAGTCTGAGACAGAGACCTGCTGATGAGCAGAGTATGAGCGGAGCGGAGTGATTCTGACTGGAGCGAGGAGCGCGTCTGACACAGAGACGTGCTGCCAACCAGAGTATGAGCGGAGCAGAGTAATTCTGACTGGAGCGAGGAGCAAGTCTGAGACAGAGACCTGCTGATGAGCAGAGTATGAGCGGAGCGGAGTGATTCTGACTGGAGCGAGTCTGACACAGAGATGTGCTGCCGAGAAGAGTATGAGCGGAGCGGAGTGATTCTGACTGCAGCGAGTCTGACACAGAGATGTGCTGCCGAGAAGAGTATGAGCGGAGCGGAGTGATTCTGACTGGAGCGAGGAGCAAGTCTGAGACAGAGACCTGCTGATGAGCAGAGTATGAGCGGAGCGGAGTGATTCTGACTGGAGCGAGTCTGACACAGAGATGTGCTGCCGAGAAGAGTATGAGCGGAGCGGAGTGATTCTGACTGGAGCGAGGAGCAAGTCTGACACAGACACGTGCTGCCGAGCAGAGTATGAGCGGAGCGGAGTGATTCTGACTGGAGCGAGGAGCGAGTCTGACACAGACACGTGCTGCCGAGCAGAGTATGAGCGGAGCGGTGTGATTCTGACTGGAGCGAGGAGCGAGTCTGACACAGACACGTGCTGCCGAGCAGAGTATGAGCGGAGCGGAGTGATTCTGACTGGAGCGAGGAGCGAGTCTGACACAGACACGTGCTGCCGAGCAGAGTATGAGCGGAGCGGAGTGATTCTGACTGGAGCGAGGAGCGAGTCTGACACAGACACGTGCTGCCGAGCAGAGTATGAGCAGAGCAGAGTGATTCTGACTGAAGCGAGGAGCGAGTCTGAGACAGAGACGTGCTGCCGAACAGAGTATGAGCAGAGCAGAGTGATTCTGACTGAAGCGAGGAGCGAGTCTGAGACAGAGATGTGCTGCCGAGCAGAGTATGAGCCGAGCGGAGTGATTCTGACTGGAGCGAGTCTGACACAGAGATGTGCTGCCGAAAAGAGTATGAGCGGAGCGGAGTGATTCTGACTGGAGCAAGGAGCAAGTCTGAGACAGAGACTTGCTGATGAGCAGAGTATGAGCGGAGCGGAGTGATTCTGACTGGAGCGAGTCTGACACAGAGACGTGCTGCCGAGCAGAGTATGAGCGGAGCGGAGTGATTCTGACTGGAGCGAGGAGCGAGTCTGACACAGACACGTGCTGCCGAGCAGAGTATGAGCGGAGCGGAGTGATTCTGACTGGAGCGAGGAGCGAGTCTGACACAGACACATGCTGCCGAGCAGAGTATGAGCGGAGCAGAGTGATTCTGACTGAAGCGAGGAGCGAGTCTGAGACAGAGACATGCTGCCGAGCAGAGTATGAGCGGAGCAGAGTGATTCTGACTGAAGCGAGGAGCGAGTCTGACACAGAGACGTGCTGCCAAGCAGAGTATGAGCGGAGCGGAGTGATTCTGACTGGAGCGAGGAGCGAGTCTGACACAGACACGTGCTGCCGAGCAGAGTATGAGCGGAGCGGAGTGATTCTGACTGGAGCGAGGAGCGAGTCTGACACAGACACGTGCTGCCGAGCAGAGTATGAGCGGAGCGGAGTGATTCTGACTGGAGCGAGGAGCGAGTCTGACACAGAGACGTGCTGCCGAACAGTGTATGTGCGGAGCGGAGTGATTCTGACTGGAGCGAGGAGCAAGTTTGAGACAGAGACGTGCTGCTGAGCAGTGTATGAGCGGAGCGGTGTGATTCTGACTGGAGAGAGGAGCGAGTCTGACACAGAGACATGCTGCCGAGCAGAGTATTAGCGGAGCAGAGTGATTCTGACTGAAGCGAGGAGCGAGTCTGAGACAGAGACATGCTGCCGAGCAGAGTATGAGCAGAGCGGAGTGATTCTAACTGGAGCGAGTCTGACACAGAGATGTGCTGCCGAGAAGAGTATGAGCAGAGCGTAGTGATTCTGACTGGAGCGAGGAGCGAGTCTGAGACAGAGACGTGCTGCCGAACAGAGTATGAGCGGAGCGGAGTGATTCTAACTGGAGCGAGTCTGACAGAGACGTGCTGCCGAGCAGAGTATGAGCGGAGCGGAGTGATTCTGACTGGAGCGAGGAGCGAGTCTGACACAGACACGTGCTGCCGAGCAGAGTATGAGCGGAGCGGAGTGATTCTGACTGGAGCGAGGAGCGAGTCTGACACAGAAACGTGCTGCCGAGCAGAGTATGAGCGGAGCGGAGTGATTCTGACTGGAGCGAGGAGCGAGTCTGACACAGACACGTGCTGCCGAGCAGAGTATGAGCGGAGCGGAGTGATTCTGACTGGAGCGAGGAGCGAGTCTAACACAGACACGTGCTGCCGAGCAGAGTATGAGCGGAGCGGAGTGATTCTGGCTGGAGCGAGGAGCGAGTCTGACACAGACACATGCTGCCGAGCAGAGTATGAGCGGAGCAGAGTGATTCTGACTGAAGCGAGGAGCGAGTCTGAGACAGAGACATGCTGCCGAGCAGAGTATGAGCGGAGCGGAGTGATTCTAACTAGAGCGAGTTTGACACAGAGATGTGCTGCCGAGAAGAGTGTGAGCAGAGCGGAGTGATTCTGACTGGAGCGAGGAGCGAGTCTGAGACAGAGACGTGCTGCCGAACAGAGTATGAGCTGAGCGGAGTGATTCTGACTGGAGCGAGGAGCGAGTCTGAGACAGAGACGTGCTGCTGAACAGAGTATGAGCGGAGCGGAGTGATTCTGACTGGAGCGAGGAGCGAGTCTGACAAAGAGACGTGCTGCCGAGCAGAGTATGTGCGGAGCGGAGTGATTCTGACTGGAGCGAGGAGCGAGTTTGACACAGAGACGTGCTGCCGAGCAGAGTATGAGCGGAGCGGAGTGATTCTGACTGGAGCGAGGAGCGAGTCTGACACAGACACGTGCTGCCGAGCAGAGTATGAGCGGAGCGGAGTGATTCTGACTGGAGCGAGGAGCGAGTCTGACACAGACACGTGCTGCCGAGCAGAGTATGAGCGGAGCGGAGTGATTCTGACTGGAGCGAGGAGCGAGTCTGACACAGACACATGCTGCCGAGCAGAGTATGAGCGGAGCAGAGTGATTCTGACTGAAGCGAGGAGCGAGTCTGAGACAGAGACATGCTGCCGAGCAGAGTATGAGCGGAGCGGAGTGATTCTAACTAGAGCGAGTTTGACACAGAGATGTGCTGCCGAGAAGAGTGTGAGCAGAGCGGAGTGATTCTGACTGGAGCGAGGAGCGAGTCTGAGACAGAGACGTGCTGCCGAACAGAGTATGAGCTGAGCGGAGTGATTCTGACTGGAGCGAGGAGCGAGTCTGAGACAGAGACGTGCTGCCGAACAGAGTATGAGCGGAGCGATTCTGACTGGAGCGAGGAGCGAGTCTGACAAAGAGACGTGCTGCCGAGCAGAGTATGTGCGGAGCGGAGTGATTCTGACTGGAGCGAGGAGCGAGTTTGACACAGAGACGTGCTGCCGAGCAGAGTATGAGCGGAGCAGAGTGATTCTGACTGGAGCGAGGAGCGAGTCTGACACAGAGACGTGCTGCCGAACAGTGTATGTGCGGAGCGGAGTGATTCTGACTGGAGCGAGGAGCAAGTTTGAGACAGAGACGTGCTGCTGAGCAGTGTATGAGCGGAGCGGTGTGATTCTGACTGGAGAGAGGAGCGAGTCTGACACAGAGACATGCTGCCGAGCAGAGTATGAGCGGAGCGGAGTGAATCTGACTGGAGCGAGGAGCGAGTCTGACACAGAGACGTGCTGCCGAGCAGAGTATGAGAGGAGTGGTGTGATTCTGACTGGAGCGAGTACCGAGTCTGAGACAGAGACGTGCTGCTGAGCAGAGTATGAGCGGAGCGGAGTGATTCTGACTGGAGCGAGTCTGAGACAGAGACGTGCTGCTGAGCAGAGTATGAGCGGAGCAGAGTGATTCTGACTGGAGCGAGGAGCGAGTCTGAGACAGAGACATGCTGCCGAGCAGAGTATGAGCCGAGCGGAGTGATTCTGACTGGAGCGAGGAGCGAGTTTGACACAGAGACATGCTGCCGAGAAGAGTATGAGCGGAGCGGAGTGATTCTGACTGGAGCGAGGAGCGAGTCTGAGACAGAGACTTGCTGCCGAGCAGAGTATGAGACGAGTGGAGTGATTCTGACTGGAGCGAGGAGCGAGTCTGACACAGAGATGTGCTGATGAGCAGAGTATGAGCGGAGCGGAGTGATTCTGACTGGAGCGAGTCTCACACAGAGACGTGCTGCCGAGCAGAGTATGAGCGGAGCGGAGTGATTCTGACTGGAGCAAGGAGGGAGTCTGAGACAGAGACGTGCTGCCGAACAGAGTATGAGCGGAGCGGAGTGATTCTGACTGGAGCGAGGAGCGAGTCTGAGACAGAGACGTGCTGCCGAACAGAATATGTGCGGAGCGGAGTGATTCTGACTGGAGCGAGGAGCGAGTCTGACAAAGAGACGTGCTGCCGAGCAGAATATGTGCGGAGCGGAGTGATTCTGACTGGAGCGAGGAGCGAGTTTGACACAGAGACGTGCTGCCGAACAGAGTATGAGCGGAGCGGAGTGATTCTGACTGGAGCGAGTCTGATACAGAGGCGTGCTGCCAAGCAGAGTATGATCTGAGCGGAGTGATTCTGACTGGAGCGAGGAGCGAGTCTGACACAGAGACGTGCTGCCGAGCAGAGTATGAGCGGAGCGGAGTGATTCTGACTGGAGCGAGGAGCGAGTTTGACACAGAGACGTGCTGCCGAACAGAGTATGAGCGGAGCGGAGTGATTCTGACTGGAGCGAGGAGCGAGTTTGACACAGAGACGTGCTGCCGAGCAGAGTATGAGCGGAGCGGAGTGATTCTGACTGGAGTGAGGAGCGAGTCTGACACAGAGACGTGCTGCCGAACAGAGTATGAGCAGAGCAGAGTGATTCTGACTGAAGCGAGGAGCGAGTCTGAGACAGAGATGTGCTGCCGAGCAGAGTATGAGCCGAGCGGAGTGATTCTGACTGGAGCGAGTCTGACACAGAGATGTGCTGCCGAAAAGAGTATGAGCGGAGCGGAGTGATTCTGACTGGAGCGAGTCTGACACAGAGACGTGCTGCCGAGCAGAGTATGAGCGGAGCGGAGTGATTCTGACTGGAGCGAGGAGCGAGTCTGACACAGACACGTGCTGCCGAGCAGAGTATGAGCGGAGCGGAGTGATTCTGACTGGAGCGAGGAGCGAGTCTGACACAGACACATGCTGCCGAGCAGAGTATGAGCGGAGCAGAGTGATTCTGACTGAAGCGAGGAGCGAGTCTGAGACAGAGACATGCTGCCGAGCAGAGTATGAGCGGAGCAGAGTGATTCTGACTGAAGCGAGGAGCGAGTCTGACACAGAGACGTGCTGCCGAGCAGAGTATGAGCGGAGCGGAGTGATTCTGACTGGAGCGAGGAGCGAGTCTGACACAGACACGTGCTGCCGAGCAGAGTATGAGCGGAGCGGAGTGATTCTGACTGGAGCGAGGAGCGAGTCTGACACAGACACGTGCTGCCGAGCAGAGTATGAGCGGAGCGGAGTGATTCTGACTGGAGCGAGTCTGACACAGAGACGTGCTGCCGAACAGTGTATGTGCGGAGCGGAGTGATTCTGACTGGAGCGAGGAGCAAGTTTGAGACAGAGACCTGCTGCTGAGCAGTGTATGAGCGGAGCGGTATGATTCTGACTGGAGAGAGGAGCGAGTCTGACACAGAGACATGCTGCCGAGCAGAGTATTAGCGGAGCAGAGTGATTCTGACTGAAGCGAGGAGCGAGTCTGAGACAGAGACATGCTGCCGAGCAGAGTATGAGCAGAGCGGAGTGATTCTAACTGGAGCGAGTCTGACACAGAGCTGTGCTGCCGAGAAGAGTATGAGCAGAGCGGAGTGATTCTGACTGGAGCGAGGAGCGAGTCTGAGACAGAGACGTGCTGCCGAACAGAGTATGAGCGGAGCGGAGTGATTCTAACTGGAGCGAGGAGCGAGTCTGACAGAGACGTGCTGCCGAGCAGAGTATGAGCGGAGCGGAGTGATTCTGACTGGAGCGAGGAGCGAGTCTGACACAGACACGTGCTGCCGAGCAGAGTATGAGCGGAGCGGAGTGATTCTGACTGGAGCGAGGAGCGAGTCTAACACAGACACGTTCTGCCGAGCAGAGTATGAGCGGAGCGGAGTGATTCTGGCTGGAGCGAGGAGCGAGTCTGACACAGACACATGCTGCCGAGCAGAGTATGAGCGGAGCAGAGTGATTCTGACTGAAGCGAGGAGCGAGTCTGAGACAGAGACATGCTGCCGAGCAGAGTATGAGCGGAGCGGAGTGATTCTAACTAGAGCGAGTTTGACACAGAGATGTGCTGCCGAGAAGAGTGTGAGCAGAGCGGAGTGATTCTGACTGGAGCGAGGAGCGAGTCTGACACAGAGACGTGCTGCCGAGCAGAGTATGAGCGGAGCGGAGTGATTCTGACTGGAGCGAGGAGCGAGTTTGACACAGAGACGTGCTGCCGAACAGAGTATGAGCGGAGCGGAGTGATTCTGACTGGAGCGAGGAGCGAGTTTGACACAGAGACGTGCTGCCGAGCAGAGTATGAGCAGAGCGGAGTGATTCTAACTAGAGCGAGTTTGACACAGAGGCGTGCTGCCAAGCAGAGTATGATCTGAGCGGAGTGATTCTGACTGGAGCGAGGAGCGAGTCTGACACAGAGACGTGCTGCCGAGCAGAGTATGAGCGGAGCGGAGTGATTCTGACTGGAGCGAGGAGCGAGTTTGACACAGAGACGTGCTGCCGAACAGAGTATGAGCGGAGCGGAGTGATTCTGACTGGAGCGAGGAGCGAGTTTGACACAGAGACGTGCTGCCGAGCAGAGTATGAGCGGAGCGGAGTGATTCTGACTGGAGTGAGGAGCGAGTCTGACACAGAGACGTGCTGCCGAACAGAGTATGAGCAGAGCAGAGTGATTCTGACTGAAGCGAGGAGCGAGTCTGAGACAGAGATGTGCTGCCGAGCAGAGTATGAGCCGAGCGGAGTGATTCTGACTGGAGCGAGTCTGACACAGAGATGTGCTGCCGAAAAGAGTATGAGCGGAGCGGAGTGATTCTGACTGGAGCGAGTCTGACACAGAGACGTGCTGCCGAGCAGAGTATGAGCGGAGCGGAGTGATTCTGACTGGAGCGAGGAGCGAGTCTGACACAGACACGTGCTGCCGAGCAGAGTATGAGCGGAGCGGAGTGATTCTGACTGGAGCGAGGAGCGAGTCTGACACAGACACATGCTGCCGAGCAGAGTATGAGCGGAGCAGAGTGATTCTGACTGAAGCGAGGAGCGAGTCTGAGACAGAGACATGCTGCCGAGCAGAGTATGAGCGGAGCAGAGTGATTCTGACTGAAGCGAGGAGCGAGTCTGACACAGAGACGTGCTGCCGAGCAGAGTATGAGCGGAGCGGAGTGATTCTGACTGGAGCGAGGAGCGAGTCTGACACAGACACGTGCTGCCGAGCAGAGTATGAGCGGAGCGGAGTGATTCTGACTGGAGCGAGGAGCGAGTCTGACACAGACACGTGCTGCCGAGCAGAGTATGAGCGGAGCGGAGTGATTCTGACTGGAGCGAGTCTGACACAGAGACGTGCTGCCGAACAGTGTATGTGCGGAGCGGAGTGATTCTGACTGGAGCGAGGAGCAAGTTTGAGACAGAGACCTGCTGCTGAGCAGTGTATGAGCGGAGCGGTATGATTCTGACTGGAGAGAGGAGCGAGTCTGACACAGAGACATGCTGCCGAGCAGAGTATTAGCGGAGCAGAGTGATTCTGACTGAAGCGAGGAGCGAGTCTGAGACAGAGACTTGCTGCCGAGCAGAGTATGAGACGAGTGGAGTGATTCTGACTGGAGCGAGGAGCGAGTCTGACACAGAGATGTGCTGATGAGCAGAGTATGAGCGGAGCGGAGTGATTCTGACTGGAGCGAGTCTCACACAGAGACGTGCTGCCGAGCAGAGTATGAGCGGAGCGGAGTGATTCTGACTGGAGCAAGGAGCGAGTCTGAGACAGAGACGTGCTGCCGAACAGAGTATGAGCGGAGCGGAGTGATTCTGACTGGAGCGAGGAGCGAGTCTGAGACAGAGACGTGCTGCCGAACAGAATATGTGCGGAGCGGAGTGATTCTGACTGGAGCGAGGAGCGAGTCTGACAAAGAGACGTGCTGCCGAGCAGAATATGTGCGGAGCAGAGTGATTCTGACTGGAGCGAGGAGCGAGTTTGACACAGAGACGTGCTGCCGAACAGAGTATGAGCGGAGCGGAGTGATTCTGACTGGAGCGAGTCTGATACAGAGGCGTGCTGCCAAGCAGAGTATGATCGGAGCGGAGTGATTCTGACTGGAGCGAGGAGCGAGTCTGACACAGAGACGTGCTGCCGAGCAGAGTATGAGCGGAGCGGAGTGATTCTGACTGGAGCGAGGAGCGAGTTTGACACAGAGACGTGCTGCCGAACAGAGTATGAGCGGAGCGGAGTGATTCTGACTGGAGCGAGGAGCGAGTTTGACACAGAGACGTGCTGCCGAGCAGAGTATGAGCGGAGCGGAGTGATTCTGACTGGAGCGAGGAGCGAGTCTGACACAGAGACGTGCTGCCGAACAGAGTATGAGCGGAGCGGAGTGATTCTGACTGGAGCGAGGAGCGAGTCTGAGACAGAGACGTGCTGCCGAACAGAATATGTGCGGAGCGGAGTGATTCTGACTGGAGCGAGGAGCAAGTTTGACACAGAGACGTGCTGCCGAACAGAGTATGAGCGGAGCGGAGTGATTCTGACTGGAGCGAGGAGCGAGTCTGACAAAGAGACGTGCTGCCGAGCAGAGTATGAGCGGAGCGGAGTGATTCTGACTGGAGCGAGGAGCGAGTTTGACACAGAGACGTGCTGCCGAACAGAGTATGAGCGGAGCGGAGTGATTCTGACTGGAGCGAGGAGCGAGTCTGATACAGGGGCGTGCTGCCGAGTAGAGTATGAGCGGAGCGGAGTGATTCTGACTGGAGCGAGGAGCGAGTCTGACAAAGAGACGTGCTGCCGAGCAGAGTATGAGCGGAGCGGAGTGATTCTGACTGGAGCGAGGAGCGAGTCTGACACAGAGACGTGCTGCCGAATAGAGTATGAGCGGAGCGGAGTGATTCTGACTGGAGCGAGGAGCGAGTCTGACACAGAGACGTGCTGCCGAGCAGAGTATGTGCGGAGCGGAGTGATTCTGACTGGACCGAGGAGCGAGTCTGACACAGAGACGTGCTGCCGAGCAGAGTATGTGCGGAGCGGAGTGATTCTGACCGGAGCGAGGAGCGAGTCTGACACAGACACGTGCTGCCGAGCAGAGTATGAGCGGAGCGGAGTGATTCTGACTGGAGCGAGTGTGAGAAAGAGACGTGCTGCTCAGCAGAGTATGAGCGGAGCGGTGTGATTCTGACTGGAGCGAGGAGCGAGTTTGACACAGAGACGTGCTGCTGAGCAGAGTATGAGCGGAGCGGAGTGATTCTGACTGGAGCGAGTCTGAGACAGAGACGTGCTGCCGAGCAGAATATGTGCGGAGCGGAGTGATTCTGACTGG
Organism: Carassius carassius; assembly: GCF_963082965.1. Lineage (NCBI taxonomy): Eukaryota > Metazoa > Chordata > Actinopteri > Cypriniformes > Cyprinidae > Carassius > Carassius carassius. The sequence goes on from NC_081762.1 coordinate 35,971,870, forward strand.
AGCGAGTCTGAGACAGAGACGTGCTGCCGAGCAGAGTATGAGCGGAGCGGAGTGATTCTGACTGGAGCGAGTCTGAGACAGAGACGTGCTGCCGAGCAGAGTATGTGCGGAGCGGAGTGATTCTGACTGGAGCGAGTCTGAGACAGAGACGTGCTGCCGAGCAGAGTATGAGCGGAGCGGAGTGATTCTGACTGGAGCGAGTCTGAGACAGAGACGTGCTGCCGAGCAGAGTATGTGCGGAGCGGAGTGATTCTGACTGGAGCGAGGAGCGAGTCTGACACAGACACGTGCTCCCGAGCAGAGTATGAGCGGAGCGGAGTGATTCTGACTGGAGCGAGTCTGAGACAGAGACGTGCTGCCGAGCAGAGTATGAGTGGAGCGGAGTGATTCTGACTGGAGCGAGTCTGACACAGAGACGTGCTGCCGAGCAGCGTATGAGCGGCGCGGAGTGATTCTGACTGGAGCGAGTCTGAGACAGAGACGTGCTGCCGAGCAGAGTATGAGTGGAGCGGAGTGATTCTGACTGGAGCGAGTCTGACACAGAGACGTGCTGCCGAGCAGAGTATGAGCGGAGCGGAGTGAATCTGACTGGAGCGAGTCTGAGACAGAGACGTGCTGCCGAGCAGAGTATGAGCGGAGCGGAGTGATTCTGACTGGAGCGAGTCTGAGACAGAGACGTGCTGCCGAGCAGAGTATGAGCGGAGCGGAGTGATTCTGACTGGAGCGAGGAGTGAGTCTGACACAGAGACGTGCTGCCGAGCAGAGTATGTTCGGAGCGGAGTGATTCTGACTGGAGCGAGGAGCGAGTCTGACACAGACACGTGCTGCCGAGCAGAGTATGAGCGGAGCGGAGTGATTCTGACTGGAGCGAGTCTGAGACAGAGACTTGCTGCCGAGCAGAGTATGTGCGGAGCGGAGTGATTCTGACTGGAGCGAGTCTGAGACAGAGACGTGCTGCCGAGCAGAGTATGAGCGGAGCGGAGTGATTCTGACTGGAGCGAGTCTGACACAGAGACGTGCTGCCGAGCAGAGTATGAGCGGAGCGGAGTGATTCTGACTGGAGCGAGGAGTGAGTCTGACACAGAGACGTGCTGCCAAGCAGAGTATGAGCGGAGCAGAGTGATTCTGACTGGAGCGAGGAGTGAGTCTGAGACAGAGACATGCTGCTGAGCAGAGTATGAGCGGAGCGGAGTGATTCTGACTGGAGCGAGGAGCGAGTCTGACAAAGACACGTGCTGCCGAGCAGAGTATGAGCGGAGCGGAGTGATTCTGACTGGAGCGAGTCTGAGACAGAGACGTGCTGCCGAGCAGAGTATGAGCGGAGCGGAGTGATTCTGACTGGAGCGAGGAGCGAGTCTGACACAGACACGTGCTGCCGAGCAGAGTATGAGCGGAGCAGAGTGATTCTGACTGGAGCGAGGAGCGAGTCTGAGACAGAGACGTGCTGCCGAACAGAGTATGAGAGGAGCGGAGTGATTCTGACTGGAGCGAGTCTGACACAGAGATGTGCTGTCGAGCAGAGTATGAGCGGAGCGGAGTGATTCTGACTGGAGCAAGTCTGAGACAGAGACGTGCTGCCGAACAGAGTATGAGCGGAGCGGAGTGATTCTGACTGGAGCGAGTCTGAGACAGAGACGTGCTGCCGAGCAGAGTATGAGCGGAGCGGAGTGATTCTGACTGGAGCGAGTCTGAGACAGAGACGTGCTGCCGAGCAGAGTATGAGCGGAGCGGAGTGATTCTGACTGGAGCGAGTCTGAGACAGAGACGTGCTGCCGAGCAGAGTATGTGCGGAGCGGAGTGATTCTGACTGGAGCGAGGAGCGAGTCTGACACAGACACGTGCTGCCGAGCAGAGTATGAGCGGAGCGGAGTGATTCTGACTGGAGCGAGTCTGAGACAGAGACGTGCTGCCGAGCAGAGTATGAGTGGAGCGGAGTGATTCTGACTGGAGCGAGTCTGACACAGAGACGTGCTGCCGAGCAGAGTATGAGCGGAGCGGAGTGATTCTGACTGGAGCGAGTCTGAGACAGAGACGTGCTGCCGAGCAGAGTATGAGCGGAGCGGAGTGATTCTGACTGGAGCGAGTCTGAGACAGAGACGTGCTGCCGAGCAGAGTATGAGCGGAGCGGAGTGATTCTGACTGGAGCGAGGAGTGAGTCTGACACAGAGACGTGCTGCCGAGCAGAGTATGTGCGGAGCGGAGTGATTCTGACTGGAGCGAGGAGCGAGTCTGACACAGACACGTGCTGCCGAGCAGAGTATGTGCGGAGCGGAGTGATTCTGACTGGAGCGAGTCTGAGACAGAGACGTGCTGCCGAGCAGAGTATGAGCGGAGCGGAGTGATTCTGACTGGAGCGAGTCTGACACAGAGACGTGCTGCCGAGCAGAGTATGAGCGGAGCGGAGTGATTCTGACTGGAGCGAGGAGTGAGTCTGACACAGAGACGTGCTGCCGAGCAGAGTATGAGCGGAGCGGAGTGATTCTGACTGGAGCGAGGAGTGAGTCTGAGACAGAGACGTGCTGCCGAGCAGAGTATGAGCGGAGCGGAGTGATTCTGACTGGAGCGAGGAGCGAGTCTGACACAGACACGTGCTGCCGAGCAGAGTATGAGCGGAGCAGAGTGATTCTGACTGGAGCGAGGAGCGAGTCTGAGCCAGAGACGTGCTGCCGAACAGAGTATGAGAGGAGCGGAGTGATTCTGACTGGAGCGAGTCTGACACAGAGACGTGCTGCCGAGCAGAGTATGAGCGGAGCGGAGTGATTCTGACTGGAGCGAGTCTGAGACAGAGACGTGCTGCCGAGCAGAGTATGAGTGGAGCGGAGTGATTCTGACTGGAGCGAGTCTGACACAGAGACGTGCTGCCGAGCAGAGTATGAGCGGAGCGGAGTGATTCTGACTGGAGCGAGTCTGAGACAGAGACGTGCTGCCGAGCAGAGTATGAGCGGAGCGGAGTGAATCTGACTGGAGCGAGTCTGAGACAGAGACGTGCTGCCGAACAGAGTATGAGCGGAGCGGAGTGATTCTGACTGGAGCGAGGAGCGAGTCTGACACAGAGACGTGCTGCCGAGCAGAGTATGAGCGGAGCGGAGTGATTCTGACTGGAGCGAGTCTGAGACAGAGACATGCTGCCGAGCAGAGTATGAGCGGAGCGGAGTGATTCTGACTGGAGCGAGTCTGAGACAGAGACGTGCTGCCGAACAGAGTATGAGCGGAGCGGAGTGATTCTGACTGGAGCGAGGAGCGAGTCTGACACAGAGACGTGCTGCCGAGCAGAGTATGAGCGGAGCGGAGTGATTCTGACTGGAGCGAGTCTGAGACAGAGACGTGCTGCCGAACAGAGTATGAGCGGAGCGGAGTGATTCTGACTGGAGCGAGGAGCGAGTCTGACACAGAGACGTGCTGCCGAGCAGAGTATGAGCGGAGCGGAGTGATTCTGACTGGAGCGAGTCTGAGACAGAGACATGCTGCCGAGCAGAGTATGAGCGGAGCGGAGTGATTCTGACTGGAGCGAGGAGCGAGTCTGACACAGAGATGTGCTGCCGAGCAGAGTATGAGCGGAGCGGAGTGATTCTGACTGGAGCGAGTCTGAGACAGAGACGTGCTGCCGAACAGAGTATGAGCCGAGCGGAGTGATTCTGACTGGAGCGAGTCTGACACAGAGACGTGCTGCCGAGCAGAGTATGAGCGGAGCGGAGTGATTCTGACTGGAGCGAGGAGCGAGTCTGAGACAGAGACGTGCTGCCGAACAGAGTATGAGCGGAGCGGAGTGATTCTGACTGGAGCGAGGAGCGAGTCTGAGACAGAGACGTGCTGCCGAACAGAGTATGAGCGGAGCGGAGTGATTCTGACTGGAGCGAGGAGCGAGTCTGAGACAGAGACGTGCTGCCGAACAGAGTATGAGCGGAGCGGAGTGATTCTGACTGGAGCGAGTCTGAGACAGTTATAGTTATTTTTTACATTGTGTGCATTTTGTTGATTATAATGAGAGTTTAATCGTGAGGACGGTTTATTAATCAATCCCTTCTTTAAAGTTTCAAAGATTTAGCTAAAACGTGCAGGTTTAATTTATTTGCTTCTTGTTTTAGGGTAATTAGGCCTAAATAATGGGAACTAAATTATACAGTGCCTCATGTTTTATTAAAATAAAGGGAATAATTAATAAAACATGCAAGAATTTCAAAGTAAACCACAATTTCTTTTGAATAATATAACGCATAATTCATATAATATAATACTGCACACCTTTTAAATGTGTCAAATCTAAAATATGGTTTAATACCATGTAGTTTAGAGAAAATATAAACACAGGCTCAGGCACAGGCTTGACATTTATCCTGCTTGAATTCGTTCTTAGAAATGCACATAACTTCATAAGTACTGTGGCGGGAGGAGCACAAGACAGACACAGTGGGCATGGCGTCAGGCCTCGGAGAGGCTTTTATTAACAGAAAATCAAATAAAACAGGGAATAAAGGTGGCCAAAGGGGAAGAGTGTCCAAAAATAAACAGGGAATTTGGTGTCCTCGTTGTGCTGTGAGGTTCGTGTGGGTCGGGCAGTGTTCATGGAGGAAGGGTCCAGGTAAGGGGCGGAGTCCGGCGGCCGCACGCACTCCCCTCTTCGGTCCGGGGCGCGAGGGGCGGTGGCTTCCTCTAGCGGCCGCATCACTCTCGTTGGCCGCGGCGCTGGCAGGGGATAGACGGCCCGGCATCGGCCGTGTAAACGGGTGCGGTTCCCATCCGGATCGCGGGTCCAGCAGCTCACGTCTCTGGTGGCGCGGGAGTCCCTCAACGCACCCTTCCTGGACCCACGAGGACACCAGTGTGCATGCACGGTAGTGATGTGTCGTTCTTGAACGATTCGTTCATTTTGAACGAATCTTTAATGTGACTCGGGAAGAAAGAGTCGTCTCGGGGAGTGATTCGTTCAGTCGCGCATGCGCATTATCCTATAGGTTCTGTTCTAGTAGTAGTGAATCACCTGTCAGTCAATGCAGTCTTGAGCCGGAAAGAGAATTGATTAGTGCATAGTTCGGGTCTATCGGGTTTTTGACTCGCTCCTTAATCACGTGACAGCCCCATACGCTAAACCCAATGCAGTCTGAGCCGGAAAGAGAATTGATTAGTTCATAGTTCGGGTCTATCGGGTTTTTGACTCGTTCCTTAATCACGTGACAGCCACATACGCTAAAACCAATGCAATATGAGCCGGAAAGAGAATTGATTAGTTCATCTCATGAGTCTTCGGGTCGGGTCGAGTCATTCCTTAATCACGTGACAGCCCCATACGCTAAAACCATAGACAGTAAAAGAATGCAGTATTGAGCCGGAGAGAGAATTGATTAGTTCATCTTTCGGTTCTTCGGGTTGTTCGTTCTTTTGTCCCGTGATGTGACAACATTGGCTGGAGTAATTATTAAATCAGATTGTCTGTATAAACCATACTTTTGTAACATATGACACTTTATAAACATTAAAAAACACTGTGTACATATTTTTGAATTGTTGTTTATTGTTTATTGTTTATTTTTGTGCCAGAAAAGCTTTGTAACAAAGAGGACAACTATTCCAAAATAAATCAAAATAATAAAAAAGTAAATAATTAAAAATAAAATTAAAATTAAAAGATAATAAAGCCACAGGGTCTAATAACCTTAACAAATGAACTTTAAAAGTACAATATAAAAAAAGAAAAACTAAATATTGCACAACAAGCTTTGCTTTTTTTATATAATAACTTAAAATTAATACATTTTAAAATAAATAACACTTTTGTGCCAAGATAAAAACTTTATATCAAAGAGGATAACTATTCCCCAAATAATTGTAAACCATTTAAATAAAAATAAATGAAAATGAAGAGATACTAAAGCTACGGAGCCTTATAACAATAACAAATTACCTTTAAAATCACAACAACAACAAAAATATTGCACAACAAGCTAGTCTTTTTCTAAATAAATAAAAATAAATAAGCTTTAAAATAAATAACACACTGTGGCTATATTTTTAGGACTTGCTTTAAGGCATGTTGCATTAAAAAAAACAAGCTCCCTGACCTTGGATGGGCTGAGTCTGTTTCTTCTATCTGAGATAATCTGCCCAGTTTTAGAAAAACTCTTTCAGATGGCACAGATGTGGCCACAATGCAAAGTCTTGTCTTTGTGACTTCAGAAAGGCTTTTGTATACTGGTGAACATCTCCTCCACCAGGCCAGAGGGTCTGATGTGCGGGGTAAGAGTGGCTCTGCAAGGTAGGCCTGCACCTTTATAGCATCTGAGGTCTTAGAAGAGGGAGCAGAAGGCCTCAAGCTTGCTACCCTCTCGTCAAAGTCTTCCCAAAACATGGCCCCTGCACTGGATCTGAAGTATCCTCCTCACTCTGAGCTGGGTTAAAACTGTTAAAGCTGAAGTTATCATAACCTTAATGTTTTAAACTAACATTAATAATTCAAATTCAAATTTTATTTGCTTTTAATGTATATGTCATTATGTCCTTTTTTGAGCAATCTTCTTATACATATATTACACCAATATGTCAAGTCTGCCTAGGAAAAGCAATTATTATACCAGCAAACTCAAAATTGGAGTAAAAATGAACAAACTAGTATAAATACTTTTTATTGTAAGCTTGAATTATTATATTATTATATAGCCTAGAGTTTATTTACCGATAGACAGTCAAAAAGACAAATAAATCAATATTTTATTTATAACAGGGTTTTATTTATTTATAAAAATAATAACAAACCACAGATCCTCAACAAACAGTAACAAAAACACAGTGACAGAAAATGTCAGAAATAGCGTATGGGGCTGTCACGTGATTAAGGGACGAGTCAAACTCGACCCGAAAGACTCATGAGATGAACTAATTAATTCTCTTTCCGGCTCAAGACTGCGTTAGTTTTGCGTATGGGTCTGTCACGTGATTAAGGAACGAGTCAAACTCGACCCGAGACCCGAAAGACTCATGAGATGAACTAATCAATTCTCTTTCCGACTCAAGACTGCGTTAGTTTTGCGTATGGGTCTGTCACGTGATTAAGGAACGAGTCAAACTCGACCCGAGACCCGAAAGACTCATGAGATGAACTAATCAATTCTCTTTCCGGCTCAAGACTGCGTTAGTTTTGCGTATGGGTCTGTCACGTGATTAAGGAACGAGTCAAACTCGACCCGAAAGACTCATGAGATGAACTAATCAATTCTCTTTCCGACTCAAGACTGCGTTAGTTTTGCGTATGGGTCTGTCACGTGATTAAGGAACGAGTCAATCTCGACCCGAGACCCGAAAGACTCATGAGATGAACTAATCAATTCTCTTTCCGGCTCAAGACTGCGTTAGTTTTGCGTATGGGTCTGTCACGTGATTAAGGAACGAGTCAAACTCGACCCGAAAGACTCATGAGATGAACTAATCAATTCTCTTTCCGGCTCAAGACTGCGTTAGTTTTGCGTATGGGGCTGTCACGTGATTAAGGAACGAGTCAAACTCGACCCGAGACCCGAAAGACTCATGAGATGAACTAATCAATTCTCTTTCCGGCTCGGACTGCGTTAGTTTTGCGTATGGGTCTGTCACGTGATTAGGGAACGACTCGACCCGAAAGACTCATGAGATGAACTAATCAATTCTCTTTCCGGCTCAAGACTGCGTTAGTTTTGCGTATGGGGCTGTCACGTGATTAAGGAACGAGTCAAACTCGACCCGAGACCCGAAAGACTCATGAGATGAACTAATCAATTCTCTTTCCGGCTCAAGACTGCGTTAGTTTTGCGTATGGGGCTGTCACGTGATTAAGGAATGACTTAAACCCGAGGACTTCTTGTCAGATGAGAGGTGAGGTGAGCTAATCACAGACTGAAGACCCAGGTAAAGAAGGAATTTTTTTTTCTGTATCTTATAGCATTTTAGTTTTGTATTGTCTTTAGTGTGATCAACGTTTGCGTAAGTACTAGGTGTGTTGGGGAAGTAACACATAACATTTTCATTACATTTCATTACATTTCATTTCATTACATTAGATGAACTAATCAATTCTCTTTCCGGCTCAAGACTGCGTTAGTTTTGCGTATGGGTCTGTCACGTGATTAAGGAACGAGTCAATCTCGACCCGAGACCCGAAAGACTCATGAGATGAACTAATCAATTCTCTTTCCGGCTCAAGACTGCGTTAGTTTTGCGTATGGGGCTGTCACGTGATTAAGGAACGAGTCAAACTCGACCCGAGAGACTCATGAGATGAACTAATCAATTCTCTTTCCGGCTCAAGACTGCGTTAGTTTTGCGTATGGGTCTCTCACATGATTAAGGAACGAGTCAAACTCGACCCGAGACCCGAAAGACTCATGAGATGAACTAATCAATTCTCTTTCCGGCTCAAGACTGCGTTAGTTATGCGTATGGGTCTGTCACGTGATTAAGGAACGAGTCAAACTCGACCCGAGACCCGAAAGACTCATGAGATGAACTAATCAATTCTCTTTCCGGCTCAAGACTGCGTTAGTTTTGCGTATGGGTCTGTCACGTGATTAAGGAACGAGTCAAACTCGACCCGAAAGACTCATGAGATGAACTAATCAATTCTCTTTCCGGCTCAAGACTGCGTTAGTTATGCGTATGGGTCTGTCACGTGATTAAGGAACGAGTCAAACTCGACCCGAGACCCGAAAGACTCATGAGATGAACTAATCAATTCTCTTTCCGGCTCAAGACTGCGTTAGTTTTGCGTATGTGGCTGTCACGTGATTAAGGAACGAGTCAAACTCGACCCGAGACCTGAAAGACTCATGAGATGAACTAATCAATTCTCTTTCCGGCTCAAGACTGCGTTAGTTTTGCGTATGGGTCAGTCACGTGATTAAGGAACGAGTCAAACTCGACCCGAAAGACTCATGAGATGAACTAATCAATTCTCTTTCCGGCTCAAGACTGCGTTAGTTATGCGTATGGGTCTGTCACGTGATTAAGGAACGAGTCAAACTCGACCCGAGACCCGAAAGACTCATGAGATGAACTAATCAATTCTCTTTCCGGCTCAAGACTGCGTTAGTTTTGCGTATGGGGCTGTCACGTGATTAAGGAACGAGTCAAACTCGACCCGAGACCCGATAGACTCATGAGATGAACTAATCAATTCTCTTTCCGGCTCAAGACTGCGTTCGTTTTGTGTATGGGTCTGTCACGTGATTAAGGAACGAGTCAAACTCGACCCGAGACCCGAAAGACTCATGAGATGAACTAATCAATTCTCTTTCCGGCTCAAGACTGCGTTAGTTTTGCGTATGGGGCTGTCACGTGATTAAGGAACGAGTCAAACTCGACCCGAGACCCGAAAGACTCATGAGATGAACTAATCAATTCTCTTTCCGGCTCAAGACTGCGTTAGTTTTGCGTATGAGTCTGTCACATGATTAAGGAACGAGTCAAACTCGACCCGAAAGACTCATGAGATGAACTAATCAATTCTCTTTCCGACTCAAGACTGCGTTAGTTTTGCGTATGGGTCTGTCACATGATTAAGGAACGAGTCAAACTCGACCCGAGACCCGAAAGACTCATGAGATGAACTAATCAATTCTCTTTCCGACTCAAGACTGCGTTAGTTTTGCGTATGGGTCTGTCACGTGATTAAGGAACGAGTCAATCTCGACCCGAGACCCGAGAGACTCATGAGATGAACTAATCAATTCTCTTTCCGACTCAAGACTGCGTTAGTTTTGCGTATGGGTCTGTCACGTGATTAAGGAACGAGTCAATCTCGACCCGAGAGACTCATGAGATGAACTAATCAATTCTCTTTCCGACTCAAGACTGCGTTAGTTTTGCGTATGGGTCTGTCACGTGATTAAGGAACGAGTCAATCTCGACCCGAAAGACTCATGAGATGAACTAATCAATTCTCTTTCCGACTCAAGACTGCGTTAGTTCTGCGTATGGGTCTGTCACGTGATTAAGGAACGAGTCAGTCTCGACCCGAGACCCGAAAGACTCATGAGATGAACTAATCAATTCTCTTTCCGACTCAAGACTGCGTTAGTTTTGCGTATGGGTCTGTCACGTGATTAAGGAACGAGTCAAACTCGACCCGAGACCCGAAAGACTCATGAGATGAACTAATCAATTCTCTTTCCGACTCAAGACTGCGTTAGTTTTGCGTATGTGGCTGTCACGTGATTAAGGAACGAGTCAAACTCGACCCGAGACCCGAAAGACTCATGAGATGAACTAATCAATTCTCTTTCCGGCTCAAGACTGCGTTAGTTTTGCGTATGGGTCTGTCACGTGATTAAGGAACGAGTCAATCTCGACCCGAGACCCGAAAGACTCATGAGATGAACTAATCAATTCTCTTTCCGACTCAAGACTGCGTTAGTTTTGCGTATGGGTCTGTCACGTGATTAAGGAACGAGTCAAACTCGACCCGAGACCCGAAAGACTCATGAGATGAACTAATCAATTCTCTTTCCGACTCAAGACTGCGTTAGTTTTGCGTATGGGTCTGTCACGTGATTAAGGAACGAGTCAATCTCGACCCGAGAGACTCATGAGATGAACTAATCAATTCTCTTTCCGGCTCAAGACTGCGTTAGTTTTGCGTATGGGGCTGTCACGTGATTAAGGAATGACTTAAACCCGAGGACTTCTTGTCAGATAAGAGGTGAGGTGAGCTATTCACAGACTGAAGACCCAGGTAAAGAAGGAATTTTTTTTCTGTATCTTATAGCATTTTAGTTTTGTATTGTCTTTAGTGTGATCAACGTTTGCGTAAGTACTAGGTGTGTTGGGGAAGTAACACATAACATTTTCATTACATTTTGCTAAAATGAACGAAATGACTCGAAAAAAGATTCGTTCATTTTGCTGAACGAGACTCAAAAGTCCGAGTCGGTAAAATGATCAGAACTTCCCATCACTAATGCACGGGGAAGAGACCGGTCTCCCGAGGAGAGGCGCGTTGAGCTTTTAAACAACGGCGGTGATGAGGCTCCATTTCCTTCAGGTGTGCCCCATCACACGCTGCCAGCCCTGACTCGTCCAGCGCCCCTCCTCTCACACACCCACTCCAGTCGGGACCCTGGTGAAGGGCGGCGATTTAGGACGGGGTGCGGGTGACAATCAGGGAGGAGGCAGCTGACTCGTCACAGTACCAAACTTTCATCTGTGAATATTAAATATTAAATATAATACATATTTTAATTATAGTGTTTTTCTTTCATTTTCCGTGACTAAAGCCGTCAAATGTAACACATCAGCGAGGCAAAACTGACGTCTATTTGCGAAAATGTGCTTTGATGCGCTTGTTTGATAACTTGTGGTTGAAGCGCCACTCAGCGGTCAAAAGCTGCAAATGCACTTTACAGACGCCGTGGTGGTGGTGGTAGAACTGGCATTTTGGATGGAAACCTATTGTAGATGAGCCCCAGATACAGATCCCCTGTAAAGACCTTGTCTCAGAGGACCACCAGGACAAGACCACAGGAAACAGATGATTCTTCTGCACAATCTGACTTTGCTGCTGCCTGGAATTGAACTACTGGTTTCGTCTGGTCAGAGGAGAACTGGCCCCCCAACTGAGCCTGGTTTCTCCCAAGGTTTTTTTCTCCATTCTGTCACCGATGGAGTTTCGGTTCCTTGCCTCTGTTGCCTCTGGCTTGCTTAGTTGGGGTCACTTCATCTACAGTGATATCGTTGACTTGATTGCACAGATATTTTTTAAACAGAACTGAGCTGGATAATGACATAATTAAAGTCAATGATGAACTGCTTTTTTGCTTTATTGACACACTACTTTCCTGGTTCTATTTTCCTAGTTCAGTTGCTTTGTCTATATTGTTAAAAGTGCTATATAGATAAAGGTGACTTGACTTCTTCACTGCTTCCGTGGAGTGCTGGATGTTGCAGGAACATGCTGAGTTAGATGGGGGCTCTCAGGATACACCATGAGGGTAAGACAGAGTCAGCAGAACTGTAGAAGTAGACAGAGAGCTGGGAAACACATCAGTCATATAAAGGGTAAAGGATGCCAGGTGGTGATGACTGAGCAGCCAGAGACAAGGAGGTAACCTGGGGGCTAGAGGATCGCTCTTCTAGGGACAGGGACATATTGGAGGATGTGGACTTCTCTCTGACATGAGGTTCCAAGAAACTCATATTGGAGAAGTACCTCCATGTGCTCTTTTGTTTTGCCCCTACACCACTCTTCTTCTCCCTCATGGTCTTAATATATCTGTCTCTGAGATTTTTCCATCGCCTTTTACACTCATTCTCTAAATACAGTAAATAAAAAATAATAAGCATAAATAAAATATTTAAAAACACTTGTAAAATAATAACACACAAAACCGAAATACATGTCATGGATAGATACAGACGATTGGTCTGGGAACGCCCCCGGGAACGCCCCGTCACGTGATGTGAATTTAGCCCGTGGGGGAAAACATTGCCTTGGCGCCAATTGAAATACACGGGACAATCATGCCGAAGAGTTGCTGTGTCGTTTTCTGTACCTCCAATAAACTAACAAATTATGAATTGAAGTTCTACATCCTTCCTAATAAACATACAGAACCGGAAAGGATGAAAAAATGGCTACAAGCAATAAGTTGTGAGGATGATCAAGGGAAGTTGTGGAATCCCAAGACTAAGCGTGTGTGTGTGTGTGTGTGTGTGTGTGTGTGTGTGTGCAGTCGGCATTCATCACAGGCAGGCAACGTTAACATCGTGTTCATTATTAACGTTATCAAAACTCTGTAAGGTAGTTTCAGTAAGTGGCATGCATATATAATAAGCCTTATTGTTCTACCTGAAGCAAAACTATGTAACGTTAGCCTAGTGTCGAACATAAACCCACTTAAAAAAGCGTGTGGACACGTAACAACTTAGTTTTGTGTCAGAACTTTTACACTTTCATTCATAAATTCACCCCGTCTGTGTTTGTGAAACGATTGAATCGCGGAATCCAGTCAAAAATAGAACTTGCTGTATAAAGCAGAACGTCACGGAATTTGGCTATTTTTGAATGAATACATCTACATTAGAGCTGTAAAATGAATCAAATATCGATATGGACTAGTGTTTATGAATATTAAAGTTAAAAGAGACTACAATTGTTCTACGTGTCTCTGGGAATGAGTGCTCAATATGTGCATTTTTGTCATTCAGATACACACGATGTTCGCAGTGTTTTCCCCCACGCCGACACCGCCCTTGCCACGCCCCCAGCTATGACTAGATGCCGACTGTATCTATTGAAACATAATAAGCGTGAACCAAAAATGTAAACATTTAAAATTATATTACACAAAACTGAAACATGTATTCAAAATTTTCCAAATCGCAAACAAAATCAGGTTTCCTGCTCATATGTAATTTTTTTTTTGTGTGCTTTTGGTCTTGCTCTTGTTTCCACATTCTGCGCTTACTTTCTAAAAGTTTTAATTTGAGTTTCATGTAAATCAGGGCAGGCTTCAGCGTCACCATTGGCCCACAAGTTCTAGATTGACAGCTGCTCCTCTAGCCAATCAGTCCAAGGGGTGTTGACGTCACTCCAATGCGGCTCGTGGCTGCTGTGGCAGGTGTGTGAAGATGTATAACCAGCATCAGCAGACAAATCCCGGATGATCTCAGGTGATTAGCCATAAATATTTTGTTAGTGGGTGACAGAAACATTCTCTTTGTGTGTTACAATATTTTCTGCAAGCTCTACGTAGTCCGAGTAGGCCGATATCTAGCCTGTTAACACGTGTCTTGTTAGTTTGGTTTAGTGAGCAATACTTTATATTTTAGGCAGTTGGGCTGCACGACAAATCAGACGCGATATTTAATTTATCTTGTCAGTAAAGCTGGTTGTGTAATCAGCGGTAAATCTCCATCACCTGTGCGCTTTCACATGGAGCAGCATTAGCTTTCGACTTGAAATAGCTGCACAGAGTGATCACTGTATGACATCAAAGTACTGCGAGGGCGATAAGAGAGCACACGGATCCAATGTATTCGAATCGCCTTCACGGTACTTTGATGTCATACAGTGATCATTCTGTGCAGCGCTGCTTCAGGTTAAACGCGCTTAATGCTGCTCCTTGTAAAAAGCGCGCAGGTGATGGAGATTTACTGCTGATTACAGAACCGGCTTTACTGACAAGATGCACATTAAATATCACACAAAGGGAATGTTTCTGTCACCCACTAAAACGATATTTAAAGGCGGGCGTCACGGTGCGATTTTTGCTGTCGTACGAGTTCGCATGCGATTTTTTTCAATCGTGTGGAAATCGCGTATGCTCGTATGGTCGCGGCTCGTATCATTTGCGATGAATTACGAGCTGAGCAGAGTGGCTTACGAGCACTTCCCGACCTCCCGATCATTTTTAAACATGTCTAAAAAGTTTGTGAGCTATCGGTTTGAATTCGTGACATGTGTGCGGTTGAACGAGCCGATTTGTTGATTTATCTGAAGTTGACCAATCACAAACTAGGAAAACCACAGAAGAAGAAAGGCGAAGACAGCAGCGCCACGGCGAATGTGGACTATTGATAAAGAAGATAAACTCGCTGAAGTCTGACAGGAACAGCGAGCGCTGTATGATGTTTCTAGCAACGTGTTCCAATGCCTTTTTAGATCGCTCCCTCTCTCACACACGCATATGTAGTGTACAGAGACTCTCCATAGACGTAACGGTATTCTATACTGTATATCCCCATACACCTCTATCCATCACGGAAAATGCATGTTTAAAATTTCTATTAAACACCGTATAGTATTTTTTAAAGCCATTTGGTTTACGAGGGCACAGGAATTGTCCTCACAAACCATGTGTACATTGTAATACCTATTTCAGATATTTATAAACCTACAAGAACACACACACACACACACACACACACAGGGTGACCAAACGTCCCGGTTTCCTATCGCTGAAAAATAACCTGTAAGTTGCGTGTAGGAAACAGTCACGGCTCGTATCAATATTTTATATGCAGTTATGAGAGAGGGAATTCACAGGTTGTAAAATCATGTCGTATATCATCTTGTCCGTACGATTTTCAGATAAACTCACTCGTGCCGTGTGCGTGGACATACGATCTTCTGACCATCCGAATTCGCACCGTGTACGCCCGCCTTAAGACTAATTACCTGAGATCGTCCGGGATTTGCCTGCTGACGCTGGCTATCCATCTTCACACTAGAGGCTGACATTGATTGGAGACAAAATCACTATTAATCACGGGATTGGGACGGGACAGGAAAAAATGTTGGCAGGACCTGGAATCTTAATAACACTTTGATCCCTAACTTTCTACACAAATATAGACTACCTTTTAAATAAATAAAGTATAAACTGTAGGCTTATATTTTAATTTCAATAGTACTCTACCTGTCTTTATACTCTCCTCCTGTTTGCTTTGGTGTGGTTTGTAAAGGACAGATCGTTAACGGCTGGTCTACCCAACAAACATGAGACGTCTATACGACGTGCAGATCAAGTCTAAATTGCGTCGGTCGGTCTGGACCATATCTGGACGTCTACTTGATGTGCAAATCCGGTTCATGTCTGGACGCCGAACTACGATGTCCCTTGGACGTCGATATGAGGTTCAAAATTTGACCGTTGGGCTAAGGACTTTCTTGGACGTCTGTAGAACGTGCAGAACAGGTTCAGGAAATCGACATTAAGTTTTTTTTTTATACAAATAAACACAAAGCAATCCTTTGATTTCTGATTTAAATATCACATGTAGCCCATACTCCTCTGAAACATTTAGGTGATAAATTAATGTAATCTATAAATGTTTAAAAACATAGGCCTAATTAAAGTACCATAATGTGACCATATAAAAACTTACATGGATTTATTTATTTGACTGATATTTTTCACTGGAGCATTGACAGAAACCGCAGTTTACATCTGTATTAGATCTATAAATTAAATATAGTTATTTAAAGTTAAATAGATTAAAATATATTAACGTTTAATATATTTAAATAGATAATTAAATTGAAATGGTATTATATCATATTAAATATAAATATGTGTTAAAACACATAGATTTAAATGAAATGAAATAGTGTATGCGTGCGCTTGCCACGAGGGAGAGTTAACGTGATGTGATGGCAGAAAAAAAAAGTACGGTAAACGTGATGGCGCAAACAATCACGAAGACGGAAGAATAATTCAGTTTATTACAAAAGACTGAAGATATAACTATACCGCCATCCTTTAATGTATTTATTTCTACGTTGAGGACACTTTATAAACCTACAGAGTTACCTGACTAACGAACAAGCTTCACAACGGGACGGAGCTAATTAACGTTAACGTTACTTGGAAATTCAAACAGTAACGGTCATCTGACTAACGTTACTGGTGTTGAGCCAAAGGTAAGTATAAATGTGCTTTTATTCTTTCTTAGAAAGATTATATATTTTCAAATTCCTCTTTTTTGTAATTGTACATATCCCTGTTGGTTCAATTTACAGTCTGGGGTAAAATTATGATGATCCTTTTTAACTTAGTTATTAAAATTGGTCACTAAAACAGGTAACCGTAATTTTTCTTGATCAAATAAAAGTAACGGTTTTGTTATTTTGTATATATTTTTTTCTACTTTTCAGGACGGGAACAGCAACAAAAAAAGTTAAACTTCTGATTCATAATCTACACACTCTACTGGTAACGTTAACACTACTGACACCTAGTGGTCAGTTTTAGTAACGTTACTGGCAAATACAAATACATTCTGTCACTAACAATAATTTATCAAAACTTTATCTTGTGTGAAGTGTTCGTTCTTGTATTAAAACAGCCTTTGTGGTGTATCCTGGATGCGCACGCAATCCTGTGAAGTTAGGCACTTTAAACTTTAAAATAATTTTTAAAATCACGTTTTGAAATGATTCACTAAAGACAAAAAATCAGTCAGGCAGAATTTTCTGATCATATGTTCACCACAGAGGTAAAAATGAGCATTGTGAAGCTATATTTCTATTTATGATAATCACTTATATTTAATTTGTGTTTCAGGGCAGTTGGTGAAGACAGAGCTGTTGTGACGACAGGACAGTTCCTCCTCACCAGACTCTGCTGTATATGGATGCCTGTCCACTAGCACTGGACATTTACAACATTTTGGTGCCAGGGACCCCTAGCAGAGAGGATTTTTCAAGGACACCCTCAGAATTTTAAGGTTTAAAATTATTGTGGGTTTTAATTAACATAATATGATTGTTTTATTTATTCATTTAGTTTTTTTTTAAATGATCCCCATTTTTTAAATAATACATTTGTTTAATACAGCACAATATAGGGCACCAGGTCAGGAAAAAACACATAAGTTGCATCGGTGTATAGGAAACATTTAACTATTAATTTCAAACTATTAAATTCAATTATTTATTCAAATAAATAAAACAAATGGGATTTAGTTTTTTTGTTTTCGCTCACTTCAAATCATTTAAATTTAATGCTATTCAAAACAAAACAAAATAAAAATATTAAGGCCTATGTAAAAAATAAACTAATTCTAGTGGCATTAGTTACAAGCAGTATATCTTTTGTTAAATAAAGAAACCAAAGAAAAAATACACTTGCCATCTCAGTTTCTGTGAACCTCATCCTGAAATGTAGAAAGCACAGAGGTACAGACAATTCTACTGTGTACAGACAGACTTGAGAGACTTGTTTATTTTGTCCAGAAATCTGAACTCAGTTTTAACCTCCTAGAGACGTCCTGTGGACGTCCAGAAGACGTCGAAAAAATACGTCATAAAAACTTTCATTCTGGCTCTTCAGGGGACGTCATTTCAACGTCCGACAAAGACGTCGTAAAGACGTCGTTTCGACGTACTTTTGCTCAGTGGGTATGTGGTAATACAGTAGCCTATATCGGGCAGTACATCCAAAAGCCCACCTATCATTCATTGACCTCAAATATAGCTTTTCATCTAAAAGATGTATGTAGTAATAACTTTACATGGCCGCTCAATCTAATGTTAACCTACAGAAATGTGCGCTATTGAAGTGTGTGTGGAAACTGAACAGCAGGACAGATGGAGGCACGGTGCTCTAACTTGCTCTTAAAATACTCCGTAATTTTTGGTCATAAAGATAAAAGTAATAAATCTTTCGAATTCGCATACGTTTATTTGTTTGCACTCAGAATAACAACGAAACGTTGTGCTTCTGTAAAATAATTAAAGAAAACAAGATGCAGTTTCTATCATCTTGGTCATGTCAACATGAGCGAGAAGCTCCATGTATGAAAAATAAATCTATAGAGAGTGCCACTCTCAGAGTGCAATGTCTATGCTCAAATTAAAAAAATAAAATAGAAAACATGTTAGCATGGATGATTTACTTTAAAAATCTACATTTTAATTTTTTATTTAACTAAAGTGGGCATGCTGTGATCTTAGCTGTATTTTTTTATACAGACAGATTCCGGCCGAAAAAAAAAAATACAACATGGGAGTGGGAGAGAACGTGAGTCATTCCAGTTTTTTTTTCATGGGATTGGGACGGGAGAGATTTGAAAATCCACTCCCGTGTCACAGTCACCCTCTACTTCACACACCTGCCACAGCAGCCACGAGCCGCATTGGAGTGACGTCAACACCCCTTGGACTGATTGGCTAGAGGAGCAGCTGTCAATCTAGAACTTGTGGGCCAATGGTGACGCTGAAGCCTGCCCTGATTTACATGAAACTCAAATTAAAACTTTTAGAAAGTAAGTGCAGAATGTGGAAACAAGAGCAAAGGGTAAAAGACCACAAGCACACACAAAAATAACATATGAGCAGGAAACCTGATTTTGTTTGAGATTTGGAAAATTTTGAATTCATGTTTCAGTTTTGTGCAATATAATTTTAAATGCGTTTACATTTTTGATTTGCGCTTATTATTTTTCGATCCATGACTGAGCTGTTTGTTATTTTTAAAAACTTGCATTTGTTTTTCGGTTTTGTGCGTTATTATTTTACACGTGTTTTTAAATATTTGATCTTTGCTTATTATTTTTCGTTCTGTGACAAATACATTTGGCGGGATTCTAATTCCATAGCCCCGGCTTTTATTTGAGGAATTACGGTAATGTATAAAAACAATATTATAACCACATTCAAAACATCAGACACCTCTAGAAATAATGCTGCCCCCCCCCCCCCCCCCCATTTGCATTTAAAGAGTGAGATGTACCTTTTCTGCTTGTGTTTGTAAAATCCAATATTTTTTTTTACTTATCTGGGGTTATTCCTTCATAACAGATCAGTACAGTTTTGTTACTGGAGATACAATGTGGAGACACAGACTGAAGAGGTGATGTTAGAAGTTTTTAATGAATTGTTGACCAGTCAGCTCACCCTGATCACACATGACATGCTAAAAGTGCTATATTAAGTCAGGATCCCTATGGATTTTAACTGCTTTGAATCTTTTCCATTTGCAAGTAATATATTCCCACCTGTGCATTTACAGACCCCCCCCTCTAATTATCATATATTTTACAGGTAACAAACCAAAGGATGAGGACAGTAGCTTTTCTGTGCCAGTCGTGGTACATACAGGAACATCCTTAATGAAGATGTGTGAGGGAAGCTTGTAAATCAAGATGAGAAAGAAAATGAAGGTACCTTACTTCATTTTCATAGATTTTGGGATATTTATCTATATAATTGGGGTAAATGATAAAGCTATGTTTTGTTCCCTGTAAAGTCATTTAAATATTCTAAATTACAACTTCATTGCCAGAGTTATAACTAGAAATATATTTTATTATTAAATAATAGTAGACATGCAAATGACAATGAACTATATTGTAGTTCACATTTAATTGCTTGCTCAGAAGTACACATTTACAATATTTCAAAGTGCATATAAAATATACTGAAGTCCCATTTAAGTGGTACCAAAATATCACTCAAAAGTTCAATTAATTGCATTTAATGTAATTGTAAACTGTAATATATTTGAAATTAATTACAAATAATATACATTTAGGTGGAAAACATTTAATTCACACTTGAGTATTTTTAACAACTCTCAAGTGGTTTAAAAAAATCACTCAAAAGTTCACCTAATTGCATTTAAAATAACTTATAAATGTAAAACATTGGAAATGAGTTACAATTACAATGTACTTAAGTGGCAAAAACATTATATTTAATTTGCACATAAGCGTGTTCTTTTAAAGTATATACTTTCCACAATAAGTACACTTTATAAAAGTATACTTTAGTGCTCTTTTTTTTTACAAGAATATATTTCTTTCAAGCAGAATTTCTTTTATAATTTTTAGCCAGGGACCTCTGGTTTAGTGATGAACAAAATGAACTATTACCAGAAAGCAAAACAAAAAAGTCCTGTATAATGCAGAAACAATATGAGAATCTAATAAAATATGGAATCAAACTTGAAATATATTTAAGATAAATAAGCTTTTAAAAAGTAGAAATAGATTTCACTGCATATGAAAATATATGTTTAAGTTTTTATATTTATTGTTTTAAGAACATTTAAAGCTTTCTTTCTTTCTTTTTTTGGGCTCTAAGAATGTTAAAAAAAAATAAAGCAAATGAAATGAAGAAACTGACTTACCTGTATACTCATGCTGAATCTTGTCTTGTTGAATATGATTACATGAGGCTCAGTCTACCCAATATTTATGAAGTAAAAGTTGATGATTGATTAGTATTGGCTATTTCAGCTGGAAATCATTACCTGTTCAGGGTTTTTGAAGAAGACTTCCTGTAACCTCTTGAAATCATTTCTTAAGGAAATCCTTATGAGTGCAGTGCAATCAGTCTCTTTATGTAAGATAAAAGTCACAGCCAGCAGCTGGTTTGCCCTTGAGAGCCACCAGAGGGCAGTCTTCTGAACTGTTGTTTGCTTGCATTGGATTCTTTCTCCCATCATCCTTTGTCTGGACTATCAAAGACGAGACGCTTTGTTAGATCAAACTGTTGAGCCAATAGCTAACTCTAATAAATATCACTTTTAAAAGAGCTCAATAAAGGATGAATAAAGGCAAACTATTCCGATGTTTTGGGGCCACCACTCAATTATAGTCTTGTCCTAAGGACATATGAAATCTTCTGGTTAGATGACCTTTGAGTCCACTGGGTTTATGTACATGTAAAAGAAAAAATTGACCCTGGAATAAATGTAAAGTAACTAACTAAAATAGTTGTTATATGCTGGTGTTTATGAACAAGCATCAATAATCTAGCAGCAGCAGCATTCTGCTCTAATTGTAAGTTTGGGTTAGGGCTAACAAAGTTAACAATTATTGGCTCACACCCACATCCAAGGAATTACAGTAGACTAGTCTTTAAAAAAATAAAGGCATTAATAAGCTTTGTGAGGTTTTGTATTGTGTATTAAATAAAAAGCATGTGTGTGTCTACAGTCCTATTCACACTGGATTAGTATTACCTATTAGGCCACTCATAGGGATTTCCTTAAGAAATGATTTCAAGAGGTTACAGGAAGTCTTCTTCAAAATTCTGAAAAAACAGAGGTGTTAATTATAGGACCTAAAAACTCTGCTTGTAATAACCTAGAACACTGTTTAAGACTTGATGGTTGCTCTGTCAATTCTTCATCATCAGTTAGGAACCTAGGTGTGCTATTTGATCGCAATCTTTCCTTAGAAAGCCACTTTTCTAGCTTTTGTAAAACTGCATTTTTCCATCTCAAAAATATATCTAAATTACGGCCTATGCTCTCAATGTCAAATGCAGAAATGTTAATCCATGCATTTATGACCTCAAGGTTAGATTATTGTAATGCTTTATTGGGTGGTTGTTCTGCACGCTTAGTAAACAAACTACAGCTAGTCCAAAATGCAGCAGCAAGAGTTCTTACTAGAACCAGGAAGTATGACCATATTAGCCCGGTCCTGTCAACACTGCACTGGCTCCCTATCAAGCATCGCATAGATTTTAAAATATTGCTTATTACTTATAAAGCCCTGAATGGTTTAGCACCTCAGTATTTGAATGAGCTCCTTTTACATTATAATCCTCTACGTCCGCTACGTTCTCAAAACTCAGGCAATTTGATAATACCTAGAATATCAAAATCAACTGCAGGCGGCAGATCCTTTTCCTATTTGGCGCCCAAACTCTGGAATAACCTACCTAACATTGTTCAGGAGGCAGACACACTATTGCAGTTTAAATCTAGATTAAAGACCCATCTCTTTAACCTGGCATACACATAACATACTAATATGCTTTTATTATCCAAATCCGTTAAAGGATTTTTAGGCTGCATTAATTAGGTAAACCGGAACCGGAAACACTTCCCATAACACCCTATGTACTTGCTAGATCATTAGAAGAATGGCATAGCCGTTATAGCTGAAGATTTAACCTACGAGTATTCGGCCTCGACAAGGATATGGAAAAAGGAAAACCCACCGAGTTCATGGAGTCCCTCTTCAATGAGATATTTAAGGATAAATTGTCTTATAAACTTGAAGTGGAAATTGCGCACAGAGTGGGGCCAGTTACAAAACATGGTTCGAGACCGATGATCGTCAGGATGCAGAGGTATGCACAGTTTAAAGATCTGAGAATTAAACTACATCAAGCAGGAGTAAAACACGGTTTAATTTATCCGGCGACACTGATTATAACATTTAATGGAGACACAAAATATTTTCAAGATCAGAAGTCGGGAGAAATCTACTACAATCAAATGATTGGACCGACATTGTCTGGAAATTAAGTAGACTAATGATTGAACTTCGCACCAGAAACGAATGTATCAGATGCAGGTATGATGAATCGAACTGAATTGTGAACTGCCTGATGTGGTATATCAGACGGTATATACATACAACTGATGTGGTATATCAGACGGTATATACATACAACTGATGTGGTATATCAGACGGTATATACATACAACTGATGTGGTATATCAGACGGTATATACATACAACTGATGTGGTATATCAGACGGTATATACATACAACTGATGTGGTATATCAGACGGTATATACATACAACTGATGTGGTATATCAGACGGTATATACATACAACTGATGTGGTATATCAGACGGTATATACATACAACTGATGTGGTATATCAGACGGTATATACATACAACTTGAGGAGCTGGGAATTGATTTATGGACAAACTTGAGGATATAATTACTGATTCCATAGCATTACATATTATATTGATTTATCTAGTATGAAAGGTTAAATTTAGGAATTCGAGGAAATCAGTTTATTTAAATATAAAGACAGTGAAACTAAAATACAGCTGTGCATTTTTATTAAGGAATGTTTATGTTTTGCCTAATTTGTTTAGTATTAAGTGTCAGATAAAACATTCTGCAACTCATAGTAAGAAATTATACATGGTCTGTATTAATTAGGCTGAGAATTATGTTATGGAAGTCAAGTGGAGTTCAGCTCACTTACTGTAACCTTGACAACTGGTGGCAATGCAATATTGTTTGTCTGAGTTTATGTGGGTTATTGTATATAGGTGGGTTAATTTAGTTGTTTTTTGTAAATTGTTTTGCTCCAATACAGAATCTAATAGTATGAAGCCAAAGAAATATGATCTCTAACATGTTACATAAACTACCAAAGAAAGGTCTTAAACTTGCCCATATTAATATATGCAGTCTTAGAAATAAAGTGAGTGATTTAACAGAAATACTACAAACCAATAATGTGCATGTATTGGCAGTATCTGAAACTCATGTAGACGCTACATTCAATGATGCAACTTTAATGATTGATGGATATAGCATTTTTAGGAATGATAGGAATACATATGGAGGAGGAGTTGCTATCTATATTCAACATCATATACCTGTCCAAATGATGCCAGATTTAATGTATTCTGGTATTGAAATAATTTGGTTAAAAGTTAGTCTGAAACATCTTAAGCCATCACACATAGGATGTTGTTATAGACCTCCTAATGCTAATAGTGAATATTTAGACAAGATATGTGAGATGTTAGATCATGCTAATAATATGAATATGGAAACTTACTTAATGGGTGACTTCAACATAGATTGGAATTCTTCTGACTGTCCTAAGAAAATCAAATTAATGTGCACAGCAATAGCATGCAGATTATCACAGGTAATTAATAAACCGACTAGAATATGTTTGAAAAGGGATGGTACTCGATCTGTTTCCTGTATTGACCACATGTTTATAAATAGACTACAAGTTTGCTCAAATTGTGTATCAGTGCCAGTTGGTTTTAGCGACCACAATCTTATTGCAATTGTAAGGAAAACAAAAGTTCCTAAATCGGGTCCAAAAGTAATAATGAAAAGGTCATATAGAAGATTCAATCATTTACAATATGAAGATGATGTTAGAAATACAAATTGGTCAGAGGTAATTCTACAAAAAGATCCAGAGAAGGCATTTCAGCTTTTTGATAAAACCTTAATGACTATTGTAGAAAACCATGCACCAATAAAAAAGTTTACTGTTCGAAATGTCAACACTCCGTGGTTGGATCAAGAATTAAAAGATCTTATGAAAGAGAGAGATTTAGCTAAACAAGCAGCAATTATATCCAAATTAAATATCCAAAATATCCAAATTAAAATCGGACTGGCAAGTATATTGTAAACTTAGAAATTTTGTAACTAAGGTAAATAAGAAGAAAAAGAAATTGTACTATACTAAGGAAATTGTAGAAATAAAACATGATAGTAAACTATGGAATACACTAAATAATATATTAAGAGGAAATAATAAAGCAACTCCATCTTACTTAGAATATGAGGGTGATTTTTTTACAAAACCAAGTGATATAGCGAATCATCTTAATGATTATTTCATAAATAAAATAAATAAACTTAAAAATAATACACAGCCATACAAGACAGATTTATCAAATATATTGATAAATAGAATGATGGAAGGTAAAACATGCAGCTTTAAATTTAAGAGTGTCAGTGGTTCTAAAGTGGAACTACTTTTGATGAATTGTAAAAACAAACCACCTGGTGTTGATTTCCTTGAACTGAAGTTGCTGAAGCCAATAGTCTCAATCATTGATCCTATTATTGCTCATATAATTAATCTGTGTTTTACTGAGAATATATGTCTACAAGCATGGAAAATATGTAAAGTTGTGCCAATACCGAAAAATAAGAAAATGCCTTTCTCTGGGCCAAACAGTAGACCAATAAGTTTATTACCAATTCTGGGTAAAATAATGGAAATAATTGTTTATGAACAGATTCAGTCTTATTTTATGAATAATGATTTAATCACAACATTTCAGCATGCATATAGAGAAAAACACTCAACAGCCACTGCTTTGACTCAGATGGTTGATGACTGGTACAAGGATATGGAGGAGAGGAAAATAATAGGTGTTGTAATGCTTGATTTCACTGCAGCATTTGATATAATTGACCACGACTTACTGTTAAAAAAACTGGAATATTATGGTTTTTCACGAACCGCATTATTATGGATGGAAAGTTATTTGTCAGACAGAAGACAATTAGTTTACTTTAATGGAAGCTTTTCAAAGGTAAGGGTCGTGGAACAGGGCGTGCCTCAGGGAAGTTGTCTTGGGCCTTGCTACATTATTAGAAGAATGGCATCTACACTAATATTTGTCTGTTTCTCTCTTATTCCGAGGTCACCGTAGCCACCAGATCCAGTCTGTATCCAGATCAGAGGGTCACTGCAGTCACCCGGATCCAGTACGTATCCAGACCAGATGGTGGATCAGCACCTAGAAAGGACCTCTACATCCCTGAAAGACAGCGGAGACCAGGACAACTAGAGCCCCAGATACAGATCCCCTGTAAAGACCTTGTCTCAGACGACCACCAGGACAAGACCACAGGAAACAGATGATTCTTCTGCACAATCTGACTTTGCTGCTGCCTGGAATTGAACTACTGGTTTCGTCTGGTCAGAGGAGAACTGGCCCCCCAACTGAGCCTGGTTTCTCCCAAGGTTTTTTTCTCCATTCTGTCACCGATGGAGTTTCGGTTCCTTGCCGCTGTCGCCTCTGGCTGGCTTAGTTGGGGTCACTTCATCTACAGCGATATCGTTGACTTGATTGCAAATAAATGCACAGACACTATTTAACTGAACAGAGATGACATAACTGAATTCAATAATGAACTGCCTTTAACTATCATTTTTTTCATTATTGACACTGTTTTCCTAATGAATGTTGTTCAGTTGCTTTGACGCAATGTATTTTGTTTAAAGCGCTATATAAATAAAGGTGACTTGACTTTGACTTTGACTTTGGGCCGCTCCTCTACACAATCTTTACCAATGGTCTTCCAACTGTTTTAGATAAAGCAAGCATTTCAATGTTTGCTGATGATTCCACTGTATATTTAGCAGGAACTGATATTGGTGATTTAAATATAAAACTACAAAGAGAACTACAGTTAGTGGTGAACTGGATAAAGAATAACAAATTGATTCTCAATGTATCTAAAACTACCTGTTTGGTGGTTGGAACTCCTTTTTCTTTACTTGCCAAACCAAAGCTTGAACTTAGCATAGAGCAAAATTCAGTTGAGCAAAAAGAAGAGGCTAAACTATTGGGAGTGATGATTGATAGTAGATTGTGTTGGGACAAACATGTTCAGAAACTATTAACTAAAATGGGCAACACCTTGGCTGTTATTAAAAGATGTGCAAAATATTTTACACCACAGATTGTTAAACAAGTACTTTATGCATTGTTTTTTTCACACCTTGATTACTGCTCTGTGGTTTGGTCCAATACTTCATCGACTAATATAAAAATACTACAAGTTATCCAGAATAAAGCTGCACGTATGGCTCTCTCATGTGGGTTTAGATCAAATGTTGACAAAATGCATGAAAGCCTCTCATGGTTTAAAGTTAAAAATAGATTGGTGTATTCACTAATGGTATTTTTATATAATGTTATAACAAACAAAACACCTTTTATTTTATATGAAAAATTATACTTTAGTATAGATACACATTATTATCCAACGAGGCATGCAGTAGGAGGTAGTTTTACTTTACCAATAGTAAAAACCAAATCAATTCAACGTTCAGTAAGGTATAGAGCAATGTGTGAATGGAACTCTCTCCCAAATACTATTAAACAACAAAACACTTTGTATGGTTTCAAAAAATCACTTAAGAAATATTACCTTCAAAGAAACATATATACTTAATATTAATTAATTTAAGGATATACTGTTATACGGTTCTTAGTTACATTATTTTTGATATCGATCTATTCGGAGCGGCGCAATTTTTTGTTTTGTTTTTTATTTTGTTTTGGGATCAATGGTATTAACTGTATAATATGTATTTTCAATGTAGTGTAATGTCTTGTATGTATGGTGTGTCATAAATTGTATTGTCACATGGTAGATTATAGGACCCCAGGAAGAATAGCTTTTAGCTTATGCTGAAGCTAATGGCGATCCAAATAAAACAAACAAACAAAGCATCTACGCTAATATTAGTCTGTTTCTCTCTTATTCCGAGGTCACTGTAGCCACCAGATCCAGTCTGTATCCGGATCAGAGGGTCACTGCATTCACCCGGATCTGGTACGTATCCAGACCAGATGGTGGATCAGCATCTAGAAAGGACCTCTACATCCATTTACATTTACATTTAATCATTTAGCAGACACTTGTATCCAAAGCGACTTACAAATGAGAACAATAGAAGCAGCCAGATCAACAAGAGAACAACAACAGTATACAAGTGCCATGACAAGTGTCAGTTAGTCTAGTACAGAACGCATAGCCAGGTTTTTTTTTTTTTTTTTAATAAATGAAATGACAAGAAAAGAAGGAAAAGTGTTAGTATTAGTTTGTTAAGTGCTGGCGAAAAAGATGAGTTTCTAGATGTTTCTTGAAAATGAGTAAAGACTCCACTGTACAAATTGAGATTGGGAGGTCATTCCAGCAGCTGGACACAGTCCAGGAAAAGGTCCGTGAGAGTGATTTTGAAATTCATTGGGATGGCACCACAAGGCGTCGTTCACTTGCAGTGCACAAACTTCTGGATGGCACATAAGATTTAACCAGTGAGTTTAGGTATGTTGGTGCCGGGCCAGTGGTCGTCTTGTAGGCAAGCATCAGTACCTTGAATTTGATGCGAGCGGCTACTGGTAGCCAGTGTAACCTGATGAGGAGAGGAGTAACGTGAGCTTTTTTTGGCTCATTGAAGACAACCCTCGCTGCTGCATTCTGGATCAATTGCAGAGACTTGACAGTACATGCAGAAAGGCCCACCAGGAGAGCATTACAATAGTCCAGTCTGAGGATTTTGAAGCTGCTCTTGCTATTCGCAGGGCTTCAGTAACCGAGAGCAGAGCAGTCGCAGTTGAGTGGCCACTTTTGAAGCCAGATTGGTTGCTGTCCAGGAGGTTGTTCTGTACAAGGAACATAGAAAGCTGGTTGAACACAGCTCGCTCAAGTGTCTTTGCAATGAATGGAAGAAGGGATACCGGTCTGTAGTTTTCAAAAAAGCGCTGGATTTAGAGATGGTTTCTTGTTGCCTGATTTGTGAGTGGCTGTAGTAGACACTCGCTTGAGATCAAATGAGGCGAGCAGAGTTTTTAAGTCAGCAGCCTGGGGTTTATCTAGGTGGATGTTGAAGTCACCAAGCAGTACCAGTGGAGTACCATCTTCAGAAAAGTTTGATAGCAGCACATCCAACTCCTCCAAGAAGATTCCAAACTGAGCCTGGTTTCTCCCAAGGTTTTTTTCTCCATTCTGTCACCGATGGAGTTTCGGTTCCTTGCCGCTGTCGCCTCTGGCTTGCTTAGTTGGGGTCACTTAATCTACAGTGATATCGTTGACTTGATTGCAAATGAATGCACAGACACTATTTATACTGAACAGAGATGACATCACTGAATTCAATGATAAACTGCCTTTAACTGTCATTTTGCATTATTGACACACTGTTTTCTTAATTAACGTTGTTCAGTTGCTATGACACAGTGTATTTTGTTTACAGTTTTTCTCAAATGCTAAAACACATTTCACAAACGTTTCCTCCATGTTCCCCAACGTCTAAACACAACACCCTTTTCTAAAGCTACATAAACACAACCACACTTTCACACCAAAAGAGCAGCTTGAAGCTTTCAAAAATGTAAACACTATACACATCATTACACACTACAGCAAAACAATTGAAAACACAATGCTCAATTTGTGAGAAGGTTCTTTGTTTCATAACTGCCAATGCACATATTTAGAAACTTAACAGTAATGGATGTTCTTAGATCTCTGCAGAGGATTAGGAATTTAGATTTGGGAGTTTCATATGAAGAGTATAAATCTATAGTAAATTCTGCATGTATACTACTGTAACTTAACTCAATGCAAAAACAGAATCTATTGCACACAACAGTACTCTTGAAAACATGATCAGGGTGTGAAGTTTTTTATTTATTTACTTTATTCACACCACACACACACCACAATCACTGTGCGGCATCATGTCGCTGAGCTGCATCGGGCACCATCATCTCATCAACATCGCAGGCTATATTGTCTCTTGCCAGGCACCGCGGGAAAAACGCCCTGGAATGGCGAATCCATCCTGGGAAGGCCTCCACTGGGATGTCAACACAGGCCAGCTCCATTGCCCTTAGGAGGTTCTCTCTAGTGTATGGTTGTCTGTCATAAACCTTCCATCTCCACGATGAGAAGAACTCTATAGGGTTCAGAAAAGGGGAGTAGGGTGGCAGACAGACGTTTAAAAAGTCGTTACTGTTGGTGGTGAACCACTCTCTGATTTGGTTTGTTTTGTGGAAGCGTACATTGTCCCAAATGATCACATAAATGTGATGTGCGGGCCCAGGATGGTGTTGTTGGCAGTTAAGGAGGATGTCTTTTAGCTCCTCTAGGAAGGTGAGGAGACGTTGGGTGTTGAAAGACCCAAGGACAGCATGCCAGTGGACAAGCCCCTCCAAACCCATGGCCACACAAAGAGCAATATTACCCCCCCCCCCCCACCCCCCCGTTGTCCAGGAACCTCAGTGATGGCTCTTTGCCTTCATTTCTGCAGGTTGAAGCCAGCCTCCTCAGGAAGAGGTACTCATGAGGTCTGGCCATCGCGTCCAACTGTAATATCCTCTGTGAAAATGTGAAAGTGCACAGGTGTTCAGAACAACAGTCAATCAGGTAGCACAGTATTGTCCAGAAGTAATGTAGGCCACTGAGCAACACAGTATGTCCACTAACTGTTCTGTGAAAAATGGATTTATACTTACTTGCACATACTCGTAACGTAGATCTTTGTGTCACACAGAGTTGCGCTCAAAGGGAACCCTATAGACCTGTTTCATCCGCATCTTTTGGCGCCAGAGAACTCGGTCTATTGTGGCCAAGCTGACATCAATGCTCTCAAAGTTGACATTATCGGCAATGACTTTGTCTCTGATCTCCCGGAGTCTGATGAGGTTGTTCTCACGAACCATATCCACAATGAGGGTTTCTTGTGCCGCTGTAAATATGGCAACCCTACCACCTTTATGTGGCATTCTTTCAACTCTAAAGAAAGAAACGTGTTGTCAATTGACATGTTTTACAATACAGTAACAACTGATTTGAAACCAATAGACTACTTTCACAGGCTTGTAAAATTGTATTGTGACAAAGAAAGCAATAGAATAGAATACAATACCTGTTGTGTTGTCTGAATGCCCTGATAATGGTGGCCATGGTGAACCTACTTCAGGTTTGGACGGACTTGTAGTCCTGCTTCAGCCATTGTCATGCCATGGACAATGACATGGTCAATGACTGTTGCACGCATCTCATCCGTAATGATGGTGTGAGGTTGTCTTGCTCTCCCTCCTGGACCTTCTCCTCTCCCTTGTTGGCCTGCTCCTCTTCCTCCTCCGATTTGAACTCCTCTTCCCCGTTGGCCTGCTCCTCTTCCTCCACTGATTTGAACTCCTCTTCCTCGTTGGCCTGCTCCTCTTCCTCCACTGATTTGAACTCCTATTCCTCATTTGCCTGCTCCTCTTCCTCCACTGATTTGAACTCCTCTTCCTCGTTGGCCTGCTCCTCTTCTTCCATGGCCAGCTCTTCTCCCTCCTCTGACTCGAATTCCTCTTCCCCTGACTCTGCCTTCATCCATTGTGTTTGTTTGGAATCTTCAGCAAACTGTGCACTCTGATCTTTTATACATGTGGACACAACATTAGCAACAAGTGTCTTCAATTTTGAGTCGTTGTGTGTAATGAATGACGCCAGGTGTGTTCATTGTGTTCAAATATTGCTGACTGTGGCAAGCATTTTGCATCACATGAGCTTTCATTTGAGAATATGAGCAGAGATCTTTTGCAACTTTTGTTTTAGCAAAAAAAAATGTGCTAAGATTTATGAGAACGGAGGATTGTGTTTTGTGAATTGTGTCTTCATGTGAAATGTGTTTATGATATTGGAAAATGATGGCTAGATTTAGTCAAAGTCACCTTTATTTATATAGCGCTTTAAACAAAATACATTGCGTCAAAGCAACTGAACAACATTCATTAGGAAAACAGTGTGTCAATAATGCAAAATGGCAGTTCATCATTGAATTCAGTTATGTCATCTCTGTTCAGTTAAATAGTGTCTGTGCATTTATTTGCAATCAAGTCAACGATATCGCTGTAGATGAAGTGACCCCAACTAAGCAAGCCAGAGGCGACAGCGGCAAGGAACCGAAACTCCATCGGTGACATAATGGAGAAAAAAACCTTGGGAGAAACCAGGCTCAGTTGGGGGGCCAGTTCTCCTCTGACCAGACGAAACCAGTAGTTCAATTCAAGGCTGCAGCAAAGTCAGATTGTGCAGAAGAATCATCTGTTTCCTGTGGTCTTGTCCTGGTGCTCCTCTGAGACAAGGTCTTTACAGGGGATCTGTATCTGGGGCTCTAGTTGTCCTGATCTCCGCTGTCTTTCAGGGCAATAGAGGTCCTTTCTAGGTGCTGATCCACCATCTGGTCTGGATACGGACTGGATCCAGGCGACTGCAGTGACCCTCTGATCTGGATACAGACTGGATCTGGTGGCTACGGTGACCTCGGAATAAGAGAGAAACAGAAAAATATTAGCGTAGATGCCATTCTTCTAATGATGTAGCAAGTACATAGGGTGTTATGGGAAGTGTTTCCGGTTCCGGTTTACCTAATTAATACAGCCTAAAAATCCTTTAACGGATTTGGATATTAAAAGCATATTAGTATGTTATGTGTATGCCAGGTTAAAGAGATGGGTCTTTAATCTAGATTTAAACTGCAAGAGTGTGTCTGCCTCCCGAACAATGTTAGGTAGGTTATTCCAGAGTTTAGGCGCCAAATAGGAAAAGGATCTGCCGCCCACAGTTGATTTTGATATTATAGGTATTATCAAATTGCCTGAGTCTTGAGAACGTAGTGGACGTAGAGGATTATAATGTAAAAGGAGCCCATTCAAATACTGAGGTGCTAAACCATTCAGGGCTTAATAAGTAATAAGCAATATTTTAAAATCTATACGAAGTTTGATAGGGAGCCAGTGCAGTGTTGACAGGACCGGGCTAATATGGTCATACTTCCTGGCTCTAGTAAGAACTCTTGCTGCTGCATTTTGGACTAGCTGTAGTTTGTTTACTAAGCGTGCAGAACAACCACCCAATAAAGCATTACGATAATCTAACCTTGAGGTCATAAATGCATGGATTAACATTTCTGCATTTGAGATTGAGAGCATAGGCTGTAATTTAGATATATTTTTCAGATGGAAAAATGCAGTTATACAAATGCTAGAAACGTGGCTTTCTAAGGAAAGATTGCGATCAAATAGCACACCTAGGTTCCTAACTGATGACGAAGAATGGACAGAGCAACCATTATGCCTTAGACAGTGTTCCAGGTTATTACAAGCGGAGTTATTCGGTACTATAATTAACACCTCTGTTTTTTCAGAATTAAGCAGTAAGAAATTACTCGTCACATAGGACACACATGTTACATAGGAGGCAGGGAGGTCAGGAGACATGAGGGGTGCCAAGGAATTTTGACTGGGAACATTTCTTGAAGTTTCAGTGCGCTCTCTACGCCTCTCTCTAAGGCGATTGTCTAGTTTAATGGCCATATAAATCAGGGATTCTAGGTCTGTCGCAGGGTCCCAGGCTGCCAATTCGTCCTTAATTTCATCAGCCAGTGCCCGAGTGAATGCCACAGTTAGTGCCTCCTGATTCCAGCCACTCTTCATAGCTAGCGTTCGAAATTCCACAGCTAGTTCAGCAACACTTTGAGAACCCTGGGTCAACTGAAGTAGGCGTCTAGCATCCTCACGTCCAAACACGGGATGATCAAACACTCGCCTCATCTCCTCAATAAAGTGCCTGTAATCCGAACAAACTACTGGTTGTGGAGACTGCTCCCACAAGGCAGTTGCCCAGGCAAGGGCTTTCCCAGATAAAAGAGTAATAATATAAGCCACTTTGCTACGAGCTGCTGGGAATCTATTTGGCTGCAATTCAAAGTTCAAGGAGCACTGGGTGAGGAAGCCCTTACATCTGCCAGGGCTTCCATCATACCTTTCAGGATGAGGAAGGTGGACATCTGAACTTTGCACTGCAGTGATAGGAGGTAGAGGTCTTCACAGGTCCAAAAATTCATGCCCGAACCCACCCGGACCCGTCTATTATTTCATAAGCTGGACCCGGACCCGTGTAGATCCGAGAAATGCCTACCCGGACCCGACTCGGATCCATCTATTATTTGAAAGCTGACCCCTAACCAGCCAGGAAGACACAGACCCGACTGGACCCGATTGTCACATATCCCACCTTAAATTGCTATTACAAGTCAATAAACCTGTTGCGAAAAATACAACTTTCTGTCTTACCTAATTTAAGGAGCCGTAGTTTCTCTTCCTTGTACCTGACTGTCTGTGATGCATTACAATCCTCCAACAAGAAAGTTATCCATGTTTTTCCTCTCGTTATTCGTAAGTCCGAGCTTAATCAATTCATTATTTCAGCTTCAAAAGTCCTCTTTATGTCACGGTGACGAATGACAAATGCAACTGTGTACATGTACATTCTGACTCGAGTTAACTCGCATAATAACTTCGACTGTTTGCCCTTTTTAACTATAATAACGATCGCTCGTGCAAGGCCATGGCCGCTGACCTTATTTATTTGCTATCATCTCTGTGCTCTCTGCTCTGCATCGAGTCTGAATCTGACCACTAAAACTTTAAGATTGAACGGTTCATTTATATTATTATAATAATGGTAGAAAATGTAAAGCGCGGTTTGTCCCTCACTGGTTGCAATAGAAACATGACACGCGCTCGAGAGACTGCACATGCGTGCTAGCCGGATCAACCTGAAATATGCTTTTTAACACAATCTGAGTGTCATCGAAAACATTCATGTGACAGTTCACCTCAGATCTGGTTGCTGATTTGAAATATATTAAATATGAGTGTCAAGTCTGCAAGCATTATTACCGTGCGTGCCCTTGCATTAACTCTGAGTCTGCACGCTCTGCTTTTAATGGCAGAGAGAGAGAGAGAGAGAGAGAGAGAGAGAGACACTTTTTTTTTCTTTCTTTTTTGGGCTCACACTTTTCTTTTCCTAATTTCACAAGTTGCAAGTTACAAGAAACACAAGCAGTGTCTGATCACGTCCGGGTGTTCTCCGAGTCCGATGACTCCGATCGCACGGGTATTACACACAATGTTAAACAGACCCGGGACCCGAAGTAATAGATATGGACCCGACCCAGATCCGGCTGATCATTTAATATATAGACCCGAACCCGTACGGGTCCCAGGTCGACGGGTCTCGGGTACACTGTGAAGACCTCTAATAGGAGGTGCTGGTGGGACCTGGGGTTGAGACTCAGCCTCCTGTTGTGGGTTTAAAAGAGACTGAATATGTTGTAGGATTTCTGTGATCGCCTGACCCAGCTTTGAAACCGCAACCTCTTGTTGTGCAAGGACTTGTTCATGTCCTTCCATGGTGGCTGCCTGGCTTGAAACCGTAACAAGGATGCGCTCTGCATTTGATAAAGGTTGAGTCTCCTCTGCTGGGCTTGTATCCATGTTTCAGTCCTACTGTTATGATCCAGATGGGGATCGAACTCAGGTACGTGGCATGTATAACCTTGGCACTAACCACTGCTCCACTGAAGCAGGTCAAACCCAGATGCAGAGGAAATAGCCAAGAGGCTCAGAGTCTGACTCCTAAAGTTGTTTACTCAAAACAAAAAAACTCTGTTTTTCTCTAGAACAAAACCTGTCACAGTACGTTAAACTGTGTGTCATCACTTCCGCTTCCGGTTGAGTGAACGCTGTGCGCACTGTCTGCCGCTGCTCGCCGAACCTGTTTTATCAATTTTATTTTATTTATTTGGATTTCGAGCTGTGATAACCAGTATTTCCTATTAAACAAGTTATCTCAATCTCTGAGCTGACCTGGGAAGTTTGCTACACTGCTGATGCCGGGCTGCTGGATTTTGGAGGTCTTCGTGAATCAGCGCTGCTGTTCACCTCGTTATCTGGTTGTCAGCGATTTGGTGTCCTGTCGGCCTCGTTCGACTCTCTATCGGAGTTTGGACATGTTGTGAATCAGTGCTGTCGTTTCTCCTCGTCATCTCAGTGTCTGCGATCTGGCGCCGTATTGGTTGTCATCGGACTCCTCAGCGCTAAATCTCCATCGGATCCTGTTTCCCGTGGCCTGTATGTTTTGGATTATTATCTCCTGACTTTCACCTGGACCTTCATCGTTACTTTCGACAGAATTACGCCTGGACCCGGCTATCGGTGAGTGACGATCCCTAAATGGGACTTCAAAAATTAACTTTTTCTCCGTCTGCTGGTTTCTTCTGTCTGTTAGAAGTATCGTCTCTTGGAATAGTGAACGATACGTCTACGTTTTCTCATCTCTACCAAGTTTGGCAATTACTCTTGCATCCTCTGAACTCATGCAATTGAACAATAGGTCAGGAACTTGCTTGTCATCAGACATTTACTTACAGTGTGCAGATCTAGGAATTCTTCGTCGCTCACGTTATGTGCACCATGGTGCTCGCCTTACACAATCTACTATGACTGCATTACCAGGCAGGGGTGAACATCAACTTACTTCGCTCGTTGCCAGAGATGCCTCGTCCCCGTTTTCGCTCTGTTAGAATCTAACCAGCCAGAGATTAAAATGGCCTTTTTAAATGCAAGATCAGTATCAAACAAGACATTTCTGTTAAATGACTTCTTTGTAACCAGCACTCTGGACTTCATGTTCATCACTGAAACCTGGCTTACAGAAAATGACTTAAGCCCTTTATCTGAACTTTCCCCAGTACACTGTAACTATTATAGTTGCCCTAGAACTTCTGTAGTGTATTTTTGTCTGCAATGCGTCTGAGGAATCACACAGTCTCGGGGTTTTGCTTCCAGAAGATAGACTTTATTTCAGAGAGAAACAAAGCCGAGATATTCTCTGTGAGAAGATCTCTCGATTGCTAGGTAGCATCTCATTATATACCCTATACAGGGCGTTTCCAAATAGTCAGACTTTTCCTTATGCTTGCAATTTTGATACCTCCCTAGGGACTTGCTATGGTAAAGAAAAGAGGCCCATTGCATGTTTTTCCAGCTGTTTCCTGAGACTTGCTATGGTAAAGAAAAGAGTTTCCTATCTGTGGTGGTCAGGATGTTTTTTGCAGACATAGGCACATTCCTTTCACACAAAGGCTATATGATTATAATGGAATAAGACACGTATGCATATATGTGACTAGATTCATCTTAATTATACTTGATTGAGTAAAATCTTATTAATAAAAATCTTCCACATTCTCCCCTTTAAGACTTAGTAAGTCTCACATTTGATTATTTTTATCCAGAGTGCTACTTCATAATCCAGTCATATTAGTTACTCTACCTAGTGACTAAATAAGTCACATTGTATTATCACCAGTGACTAGATTATGAAATTCCACTCTGAGGGATTACTGGACCAAACATCTCTCTCCTTTTTTGACGAGGAGGGAGTAAAAGATCCAGTCTCCCTAATTCCTTCTTTAATAGTACACAATGTTATAAGCGTGAGCGTGCAATTGGCTTGGCATTTGCCTGGTTATCACAGTTATGTATAAAAGGCATAAAAATACACACATCACATCACACATTGAATATCACAAGATTGTAAGAGTTGATCTTCAGCTCAGATACATTATGTATCATAAAGAGCCTTTTTGGTTACCCTCGAAAATCAATTTCCCATCATTTTGACATCTTTGAATTTAATTTGCTTAGCGGTGGCTGTGACTAGTGACCTCAATATAGGAAGTATACAGTAAAGTAATAAATCTCCTGTCAATAATGCAATTCCTAAAAACTTTCCCAATTTAGTTATAAACTATGCTCCTATTTTATTATCTTTTCCAACATTTTTATTTATCCACCATTCTAAGCCTTTTCAATTTACAAATCTCGAGCTTTTCTATTTTGCTTTTTTCATTCTATTTGTTGCATTCAATTGCTCTATTTTCCCTTCAAATCTTCCCACTTCCATATTTCCCTTCTTCTCATAACCTTCAAATTCTTGTTCTGCCATTAATTGACATTATCTTTCCACTTTTTCTTTTCCATTTCTTGGCCCACATCTGCTCCCAATATTTTGATCTCAGTAGCAGTCCCATCACTCTCTCATTCCATCTTCACCAGGGAGACTCTTTGCGAGTCGTTGCAATGGTCTTTCCCTCGTTGGCAAGGGTGGGTGGTTACTAGCACGCCCTTCATCCCTCACTTCATGCTGTGTGGAGTTGTTGAAGCTGGTTGGTGTATTTCAAGGTTAGAGATGTGAACTCAGGTGTCACTCTGTAACCATTTTGCTGATTAATGCAAGGGTCTCCCTCGAGATCCTAACTGCACCCTCACTGGTTCCCTTTGATGGAGCGAAGCATTCCTTGGCCTTACTAGAACTGCTGTCACCTGTAAATGGAAAACTTCAGAGTTTTTGTTAGTATATCAAGCATCCTTATTTGTTCATCTTGCTAGTCGTCCTTCTTGGTGTGACCTGTGGAAATGTAATGTGGGTTGAGGGCTGTCTTGGCCCCTTTTTGAGCTTTCACAATTTCCAGTGCTGTCTTTACAAGGGTGAATACCCATTTTTTATAATATAACAAAGAATTTGGTTTTACTCCATTATCGGCATCCTTATTATTTTTAAATTAATTTCAATTTTATTCTCAACAATTTGCTTATTCAGTTATCTCTTTGTTTTGTAAACAGAGTTCCACTATATTACTGGATAATTTCCTAGGCCTATCTTTCTCAGTAGCATAGGCCTTTTGACCTGGAAAACACTCAACCCCCTTTACTTATTTTAACAGTCAGAAAGATAATATTTATCTTGGAAAAATAAGGAAAGGAAGTTAGATGTGGGGTGGACAGAGCAAGCTTGCTTTGCTCTGTCTTCCCATGTTATACACTGCGCATGTGTGGCACTGTTTTTCTTTCTGCCACAACAAAGACCTAGGTACTGACCAGGAAACTTAACCAAATTCATCCATGGTCATTATTTTACTGGGCATAAGTTTGCCCTGTGGGCCCACATTCATATTTGTATACAGCTGTTTTTGGCAAATTGATTGAATTGCCTCAGTATCTCGTCAGACACTCTCTTTCATGCCATATAACACCATCATTCATACTTTTTCACATCCTTTCACACCCCTTTTGGCCAAAAACTTTTTTTTTTTTTTTTTCAGAATGTCAGCTGATTGTGAACTAAATTATTTTAGCTGTGGAACGGCACATTTTGTGTAGGATAACATGAACCTTTTATGTTAGACTCTACTTAGCGTAGACCTGCTATCCTTCCACATAGCTTCTAGATGCAACGCAACTGGGCAACATCAGTCACCATAAAGTTTAGTTTAACACCGCTGTATAAACCTCTTTTTTCTTCTTCTTCTTTCTTTCTTTCTTCAAAATCTAATAGATTGATTTGTTTAGAATATTAGGCCTACGCATTGGACATTTGAGAGAGCCAATTATAATTTCTCAAATGTCATGTGTTTGTCTAATTTAAGGTTTATTCAAATACTTTTTTGTTATTGCTCATGAGCAACTCTGAGAAGAGGATTGGAGATCTCTGCATAATCTAGGATCCATGGCCATCAACATTTCCATCTTGTTATCCCCAGTGATTACAGCATATGTGATTTCATGACTTTGGAAATAATTTTTTATTCATTATTATTTTATTCAGTTTTACCTTAGAAAATGACCTTTAAACAAAATGGAGTGACCAATATTTCTATTTTCTCAAAGCTCCGTGTTTATCTGGTTGGTGAGTCAAGTACTCACTTCTGTGTGTCAAAATTATTTTTTCTTTAAGACATAAGGCTGGACTGGTACCTATTGAAAAGCAGATTGAGAGAGTTTGTTAAAACACTGAATTTAAAGAAGTGCTGTGAAACCAGTGAATAATCAATATTAAAATAGTTAATAAAATAATTAAATAAGATAAATAAATAAAATAATTAACATTTGAAGCAGTCTCTATAGTGTTCATTGAATATGCAGCACCTGTGCACTGAAGGGATGGAAGTCCTTCTGGTGACATCATCAGCCTGGGCTGTTGTACTGGGTCGTCAGTCTGTGATGGCACTCAAAGACCTGATGTTGTGGTGTACGGTCTCCATTGTTTCTCTGCTTCTTCTCAGTCTGGCTTCTGGTTGCTTTCTGCCAGAGTTCTGTAGTTCACAATGTTCTCTTCACCCTCAGGAAAAGTCTCAAGTGAAAGATTCACCTTTTCCTGCTTTGCTTCAGTCTTTCTCCTTGCTGAAGAGTGCTCTCCTCTTTCAGGATGGTATAGCGTCCATCAGCCCCTCCCTCTTCTTCTCTCTGCAGCTGTGTTTGCTGCTTTGTCATTTCTCGACAGACTCCAGTTCATTGCGTCTTTTTGTCAAGGCGCTCTTCCAGAAGTCATCTGAAATTTTAACACTCAGAGACTGCATTAATCAAATGTAGCTATGTAACTTCTGACCAAATTGTGTCTGAGCAGTCAGCTCTTTTTCTAATTTTCACTTTTCAACCTCTTCTTTCAGTGGTCCCTTAATAAAAACAAAATCATCTGGTTGAACACAGCAGTTCTCTTATTCTATGTTAGTAAAGCAAGTTCTTCATTGCAGAAAAATAGCAAGCATTTTTTTTTCTTCTTTGCAAGATGCAGAAATCAGCTACCTTTATTATCTAAGTGTACTGCAATAAAACAAAATAAACCTTCCTTTTATACCAGCCAGACATGCGTATGGTAAAATAAAGACTTTAATCATCATTTTTCTTCTAAATGTTCATCCATAATTCAGAATAATCTGGTATTGGTGAATTAATGTTTCCTAAACAACATAAAATAATTCCTATTATTGTAAATAATAATTCAATTCAACTATTTAAGCAACTAGTTCCCTTCCTATTGTAAAATGCCTCTGGCTTTTGAATCAAAATGTCTATTAACTTGGTCACCCAATCTTGCTCTCATTCCGCATTGCACTACACAGGTAATTCTTTTTTACTTTTTATAATTCAAGCCCAATCTCTGAAACTCTGTAATGGATTAACTTTCAAACTGTGTCCCAGGGATAACAAGATACAAATTTTAGATGTCTTCACATATTAGATATACAGTTTTAAGCACTTGCATCTTTTAAATTCATCTATTAATATAAGTTATTAAATAATAAATGCATATCTTATTTTAATTAATTTATTATAATTTTTATATTCTGCACAGTACCTTTCTTGGAACATTTTTATTTATTTTTTCTCTAAAACAACATTCATACAGTTAACTTTATTGTTTTAGGGCTCCTGCACTTATCCCAGTCACACAGACACTTACATTAAAACGTACATAAATACAGAGTACTCTACACTCTCCTGAGTGACCTGTCAGCTCTACTCGCTCTTTCACTGATGCACTTCCTCAAAAATCAGTACTATACAGGATTTTCTGCCTTCCCTAAGGACTTTTCCGCCTTCCCGTTTCAGACCTCTGTATCTTACATATACAGAGCGGTATCCAAAGGACTTTTCCTCTATAATACATCTGGCTCGAGAAGATAGACTTTATTTCAGAGAGAAACAAAGCCGAGATATTCTCTGCGAGAAGATCTCTCGATTGCTAGGTAGCATCTCATTATATACCCTATACAGGGCGTTTCCAAATAGTCAGACTTTTCCTTATGCTTGCAATTTTGATACCTCCCTAGGGACTTGCTATGGTAAAGAAAAGAGGCCCATTGCATGTTTTTCCAGCTGTTTCCTGAGACTTGCTAAGGTAAAGAAAAGAGTTTCCTATCTGTGGTGGTCAGGATGTTTTTTGCAGACATAGGCACATTCCTTTCACACAAAGGCTATATGATTATAATGGAATAAGACACGTATGCATATATGTGACTAGATTCATCTTAATTATACTTGATTGAGTAAAATCTTATTAATAAAAATCTTCCACACTTCCAGTCGGGGTGGACGTGTTGCTGTCATTTTTAAGGACTGTTTCAAATGTAAGATCTTACCAATGGATGCTTACACTACTTTTGAGGTCTTAATGTGTAAAGAAGAACTTACTAGCCAATTGCTTTGTGTTTTGATTTATAGACCACCAAAAGTTAACAATGACTTTTTAAGAGAGTTTTCACATTTTCTATCCAATGTGGTTTCAAGTACTGACAAGTTGTTGATTCTTGGTGATTTTAACATACATTATTGTTGTCCTTCGAAACCTCTTGTGAGAGATTTCGTTCATCTTTTAGACTCTTTTAACCTCTCACAACACATATCAGGACCAACACACAAACTGGGTCACACGCTTGATCTAGTTCTATCATTAGGTCTTGATATCAGTAACATATCTGTGAGTGATGCTGGGTTGTCTGATCACTGGCCAGTTTTGTTTGACAGTGTGATTTCCTGTCCTAGTCATGTAAACCAGCCCAATACCTACCGTTCAAGGTCTATTAACCCTTCCACTGCTTTGCAATTTATGGATGCTTTTTTGGCCCTTCCAGCTCATAGTGATATGATATCATTGCAGAATCAGAATGTTGAGGAGTTGGTAAATTGTTTCAATTCTTCATATTTAGAAATTTTAAACATAATTGCCCCTTATAAAACCAAAGAACTGAAATCAAATAATCAACCATGGTTCAATAGTGACATAAAAGTCTTAAGAAAAATATGTAGAAGAGCAGAAAGACAAATGGAAGAAGGACAAATTACAAATCTCATATCAAATCTTACAGAGTAACTTGTCTGACTTCCAAGAAGCAGTTTCCTTGGAAAGAGCAAAATACTTCTCTAACATAATCTCAAAATATTCCCATTGCCCAAAGATACTGTTTTCTACGTTAAATTCAGTATTAAACCCTACTAGAACGGCCGGCCCAGAACCTAGCCTAGACTTATGTGAGAAGTTCTGCAACTTCTTATAAGCAAAGTTACTCAGATTAGGGCACAGATCTCTAGTAATTTAACTCCGAATTATCAATATGCAAATGTTTGCCCCTCTGCTTTTTCAAATTTTCAGACTATTTCACTCTCCGAGCTGTTGAGCATTATCTCTAACATGAATCCAACCACTTCTTCTTTTGATGCCATTCCAACAATGTTACTAAAGGATGTTCTGCCTTCTGTGTTGCCAAGTCTACTTTCTATTATCAATAGCTCCTTACAAATGAGTTCTGTACCACTCTGCCTTAAACAGGCTGTGGTCCATCCTTTACTCAAAAAAGATCATCTCGATCCTTCTGATTTTAATAAATATAGGCCCATTTCGAAACTTCCATTTTTGCAGTTCTGGAAAAGTGTGTACTTAATCAAATTTCCCCCTATTTAATCTCTAACAATATTCTGGATCCTTTTCAGTCTGGTTTCAGAGCTAAACACAGCACTGAATCTGCACTTTTGAGGGTAGTAAATGACCTCTTACTATCCGCAGACTCTGGTAACTGTACTATTCTTCTATTATTGGACTTAAGTGCGGCTTTTGATACTGTGGATCATCGTATCTTGTTAAAGAGATTGGACATTGAAGTTGGCATTCGTGATGGTGCACTAGATTGGTTTGCATCATATCTCGCAAACAGGAATTTTTTGGTGGAAATTGGAGAATTTTCATCAAGCTCAGTTCCTGTCACTTGTGGGGTGCCCCAGGGCTCAATTCTGGGTCCAACCTTATTTTCCTTATACTTACTCCCTCTTTGTTCCATTTTTGAGGCCCATAAAGTTTCATATCACATTTATGCCGATGACACTCAGCTCTATTTTCCATTAAAATCAGGTACTGATTCAGTTTGCTCTCTTCTAGCTTGTTTAGAGGACATTAAGGCTTGGATGGACAATAATTTACTTCAATTAAATCAGAAGAAGACTGATGTTATGTTGTTTGGCCCTTCACACCTTTTAAATAATATAAGTTCTACCCTAGGCCCCCTTCAAGATAGCATTCGTGATAAAGTAAAAAATCTGGGAGTTACACTTGATCCTGAATTAAAATTTGATAAACAAATCAACCCTGTAGTTAGAGCCAGTTTTCTGCAGCTTAGGGGACTTCGCAAGCTGAAAAATATTCTAAGCTTTAGTGATTTGGAGACTGTTATTCATGCGTTTATTTCAACCAGGCTGGACTACTGTAACGCTCTATATGCTGGAATAAATCTATCCTCTCTCTCGCGATTACAACTGGTACAGAATTCTGCGGCTCATTTTTTAACAGGGACAAAAAAGAGAGAACATATTACACCTGTGTTATCATCACTTCATTGGCTACCTGTTCGATTCAGAGTTGATTTTAAGGTTTTAGTATTTGTATTTAAATCACTTCATGGTCTTGCCCCTTCATATATTTCAGACCTCCTCCACTCGTATTGTCCAGTGAGAACACTCAGATCCTCCACTCAGATGATATTAAATGTTCCAAAATCTCGAC
Source organism: Carassius carassius (assembly GCF_963082965.1). NCBI lineage: Eukaryota > Metazoa > Chordata > Actinopteri > Cypriniformes > Cyprinidae > Carassius > Carassius carassius. Next base: position 36,015,841 of record NC_081762.1, read on the forward strand.
TTAAATCCAAAGGCGACAGAGCTTTCTCAGTTCTTGACCCTAAGCTCTGGAATTCCCTACCTTTGTCCATTAGACTTTCCCCTACACTTTTTACATTTAAATCTTCTCTTAAAAATCTTTTTTTTTCTCATGTGTAACTTGATATTAATTATTAAATAATATTATTATTTTTTAGTCTTAATTATTGTTTTAAATTGCATGATGTTTCTGGTCTTAATTCTATTATTTTTGTTTTGCTTTCTTTTCATATTTTATTATTAGTCTTTAAATTGTATTGTACAATGGATGTTTTGTTTGGTATGTTGTGCAGCACTTTGGTCAGCATTTATGTTGTTTTAAAGGGCTATATAAATAAACTTGACTTGACTTGTCCTGAAATGTCAGGCAAGGGAGAAATCCCAAGCAACACTCAACAGAAGACAGCAAAATTCTCCTAACAAAAATCCTTGGCAGCATCATTCTCAAAAAGACTTTAGGACTGAACAAGAACAATAGTCAGTGAGGCATTTAAATAGGGTGGGCAATTACGAAAGATTCAATACAGGTGTGCTACAAGTCTCTAATAAAGAGGTGATCTGGGGTTGAAAGTACGCCATCCATTGGTGAAACCAGTGAAACTCAGGCAGAACTTTACAGGCAAGATGTGAGACAATATAACTATGAGAATTATAATCCGTTGTAAAAGTGGATGCAACATGTTCATTGTGTTATAAATCATCATACTCTTAAAAGCTATAACCACAAATAAGTAAATATAATATATTATATTATGTTATGAAAATTCATGAGATGATACAACATATTGTATGTGTTTTTATAATGCACCATGCATTCATTATAATGAAGAAAAACCCTTAAGAAAACCCTTATAATGTATTATAAATACGGGCTCCATGGAAAGTGTTACCTAAAATGTTTATAAAATAAAATTAAATGCACAGGACAGTATACTGTAGACTTAATAAATATAAAGATGAACAGGAATGTACAAGAGGAGAATGTGCAAACAGGTTGTACAGGGTATTTACATAGGAGCAATAGAGGTAAAAAAAAGTATATAAAAATAAAAATTACAGCTATTGCTGTGTGCAAGTGACAATGTCAGTATATTACTGATAATTAAGTGAAGTCATGTAGATGTTAAGAGGCTGGTTTTGAGTTTAGGAGCCTGATGGCCTGGGGGAAGAAACTCCTCCTGAGTCTCTCGGTTTTTGCCATCAGGCTAATGGAAGCACTTACCAGATGGCAGCAAGGTGAAAAGATGGTTACTGGGGTGGATAGAGTCCTTGATGATTTTAACAGCTCTGCTTTTGCAGCGTTTGAGGTAGATGTCCTGCAGAGAGGGGAAAGCAGACCCGGAGATGCGCTCAGCTAAGCGCACAACTTTCTGCAGGGCTTTGCAGTCTTGACTGGAGCTGTTCCCATACCACACTGAGATACACTGAGTCAATACACTTTCTATAGCGCCTGAATAGAAAGTTTTCAGGATTGCTGGTGAGACCCTGAATTTCCTCAGCTGTCAAAGATGGTACAGTCTTTGCCTGGCTTTATTAACCTGTGTTTAAATGTGGGTAGTCCAAGTCAGGTCCTCGGAGATGTTTACACCAAGGTACTTGAAGCTGCTCACCCTCTCCACAGGGGTCCCGCTGATCATAAGAGGAGTATAGGGCTGCTGCTGTCTCTTCCTGAAGTCAGCAATCAGCTCTTTAGTTTTAATTACATTCAGAGAGAGACAGTTGTCCTGGCACCATGATGTTAATTTTTCTTCCTCATCCAAGTATGCAGTCTCATTATTGTTGTGAATGAGTCCCAGAACCACAGTATCATCAGCAAATTTGATTATACCGTTTTTTCCGGACTTTTTTTTCATAGTTTGGCTGGTCCTGCGACTTATAGTCAGGTGCGACTTATTTATCAAAATTAATTTGACATGAACCGATAGAAATGAACTAAGAGAAATGAACCAAGAGAAAACATTACCGTCTACAGCCATGAGAGGGCGCTATATGCTGTTCAGTGCTCTTGTAGCCTACCAAAGAAAGCATAGAGTGCCCTCTCGCGGCTGTAGATGGTAATGTTTTCTCTTGGTTCTTGGTTCTAAATAAATGCGACTTATAGTCCAGTGCGACTTATATATGTTTTTCCCTCATCGTGACGTATTTTTGGACTGATGCAACTTATACTCAGGTGCGACTTATAGTCCAAAATAAACTACGGTAGATGTGGAGCTGTGGGAAGACATGGAGTCATGTGTGTAAAGAGAGTAGAGCAGAGTCATCATTGATGACAAGTGTGATTTCACCAAGTACAACATGTTCCTGGAACAACATCCTTGTCAACCTATCAGAATTGAGATGTAACTTTTCAGAAATATCAGTTTTAAGCTTATGATCAGGGTTAGGTGCTTCTACACTCTTGTTAATCAGCTATCATTTCCCACTGATTATAGGAATAAATTATGGGTAGGGTTAGGTTCAGGGGCAGGGATTGGGCTAAATCTGTATTTTTAGACAATAATGTTGATCCAGGATTATCAAAAGATGTTGATCCAAGAACATGTCTTATTTGGCAAAATAACAATGACCATCATTGATATCAAGATGACACTTTTTTCATCATGTAAAAATGTATACTGCTGTTATTGTGGATGGTATGCTATGGCACACCCCTTATGCAGTAAAGATTAAAATGTGGAATAAAGTCATTATTTTTGTTTTCTTTGCACAAAAAAAGAAGGTATTTTCATAGCGTCATAACATTACAGTTGAAACACGGATGTAACATGGACTACTTTGTTGATCATGTTGGTACTTTTCTGTGCCTTGACCATGGTAGTTCCCTTGATGTTTATGGGAGGAACAACATGAGGGTGGCTGATAAATGAAAGAATTTTAATTTCCAGGTGAAATACAATTTTGCAATTGAAATGGCCACAATTATTGTTGCTATAGTACGAGGCACCGTAGAGAACAGAGAGCGTGTGGTAGGAGGATTTTTTTCCACACATATTAATTTTATTTGGCATGCCAGTGGCAATACCCTAACTGCTCCTCAGGCACCGCAGCATAAATGATGCCCACTGCTCTGGGTGAGTGTTCATGGTGTGTGTGTGCCCTTTGGATGGGTTAAATGCAGAGCACGAATTCTGAGTATGGGTCACCATATTTGGCTGTATATCATGTCACATTTGAGAATTGGCTTACTAATCATAAGGAGTGTAGCGTCCTGGAGATGTTGTCTGATGGCAGTTCTGCTCCGATTCTGCTGGGGTGCAGGCCATCAGACCATTACCTTAACATATTAATTCAATTCAATTCAATTCAAGTTTATTTGTATAGCGCTTTTTACAATACAAATCGTTACAAAGCAACTTTACAGAAAATTATGTTTCTACAACATTTAGTAGTAGCTAGTAGTTTGTGCACGTTTGACAGGATTTTAGAAAAAGAAAAATAATAATAATAATACAAGACGTAGTCAGCTAGATGATGAACTATCAATATTATTAATTAATAGTAATTATATGGTGCAGTCACACATGTAGCAATAATTGTTAGTTCTGTTTGTTGATTCAAGGTTAGGATCATCTGGGGTCCTCTGAGGGTCAGCATCATCTCTTCTCAGGTGTTCTGGATCCAGACTGGAGCTTGTGTAAATCCTAGTTACCACGGGATGAAGATCCAGCAGAAACAGAGAAACAAAATAGAGACATCATTAGCATAGCTGCTGAAACTGAAGTAAAATTAGTTTAACCCAAGCTAAAGAATAAAAATGCAGATGCAACTACACTCACAATTTAAGAGATACATTATTCGAATGCTTGGCGAAAGAGATGCGTTTTTAATCTAGATTTAAACAGAGAGAGTGTGTCTGAACCCCGAACATTATCAGGAAGGCTATTCCAGAGTTTGGGAGCCAAATGTGAAAAAGCTCTACCTCCTTTAGTGGACTTTGCTATCCTAGGAACTACCAAAAGTCCAGCGTTTTGTGACCTTAGGGTGCGTGATGGGTTGTAGCGTGGTAGAAGGCTAGTTAGGTACGCAGGAGCTAAACCATTTAGGGCCTTATAGGTAAGTAATGATAATTTGTAACTGATACGGAACTTAATAGGTAGCCAGTGCAGAGACTGTAAAATTGGGGTAATATGATCATATTTTCTTGACCTGGTAAGGACTCTAGCTGCTGCATTTTGGACTACCTGTAGCTTGTTTATTGATTTGCAGATGCAGGACAACCTCCTAGAAGTGCATTACAATAGTCCAGTCTAGAGGTCATGAAAGCATGAACTAGCTTTTCTGCATCAGAAACAGATAACATGTTTCGTAGCTTGGCAATGTTTCTAAGATGGAAGAATGCAGTTTTTGTAACATTGGAAATATGATTTTCAAAAGACAAATTGCTGTCTAATATAACACCCAGATTTCTGACTGTAGAGGAAGTAACGGTACATCCGTCTAGTTGCAGATTGTAATCTACAAGATTCTGTGTGGTGTTTTTTGGTCCAATAATTAATATCTCTGTCTTATCCGAATTTAATTGGAGAAAATTATTTGTCATCCAATCTTTTACATTTTTAACACACTCTGTTAGCTTAGATAATTGGGAAGTTTCATCTGGTCTCGTTGAAATATATAGCTGAGTATCATCAGCATAACAGTGGAAGCTAATTCCGTATTTTCTAATAATATTACCAAGGGGCAACATGTATATTGAAAATAGAAGGGGACCTAGGACGGATCCTTGTGGCACTCCATATTTTACTGATGATAAATGAGATGACACCCCATTTAAGTAAACAAAATGGTAGCGATCGGACAGGTAGGATCTAAACCATCTTAGAGCCTGCCCTTGAATACCTGTATAGTTTTGTAATCGATCTATGAGTATATCATGATCTATGGTGTCGAACGCAGCACTAAGATCAAGTAATACTAGAAATGAGATGCAGCCTTGATCTGACGCAAGAAGCAGGTCATTTGTAATTTTAACAAGTGCAGTTTCTGTGCTATGGTGAAATTCTTCATACAGATCATTTTTATGCAGGAAGGTGCTCAATTGAGCAGACACAACTTTTTCTAAAATTTTAGACATAAATGGAAGATTTGAAATAGGCCTATAATTTGCCAGTACACTAGGATCTAGTTTTGGTTTCTTAATAAGAGGCTTGATAACCGCCAGCTTGAATGGTTTTGGGACGTGACCTAAAGATAACGACGAGTTAATGATATTGAGAAGCGGTTCTTCGGCTACAGGTAACAGCTCTTTTAGTAATTTAGTGGGTACAGGATCTAATAAACATGTTGTTGGTTTAGATACAGTGATAAGTTTATTTAGCTCTTCCTGTCCTATATTTGTAAAGCACTGCAGTTTATCTTTGGGTGCGATGGATGAAACTGAAGTGTTAGACGCTGTAGAATCTACATTCGCTATTGTATTTCTAATGTTATTTATTTTATCAGTGAAGAAATTCATAAAGTCATTACTATTTAACGTTGGTGGAATATTTGAATCAGGTGGCATCTGATAATTTGTTAATTTAGCCACTGTGCTAAATAAAAACCTTGGATTGTTTTGGTTATTTTCAATGAGTTTGTGGATATGCTCTGCCCTAGCAGTTTTTAGAGCCTGTCTATAGCTGGACATACTGTTTTTCCATGCAATTTTAAAAACTTCCAAGTTAGTTTTTCTCCATTTGCGTTCAAGACTACGAGTTACTTTCTTGAGCGAGTGAGTATTACTGTTATACCATGGCACAGTACGTTTTTCTCTAACCTTTTTCAATTTGATGGGGGCAACAGCTTCTAATGTATTAGAGAAAATAGTGCCCATGTTGTCTGTAATTTCGTCTAATTCATGTGTATTTTTGGGTACAAATAGCAGTTGAGATAGATCAGGCAGGTTATTTGCGAATCTGTCTTTGGTGACTGGAACAATAGTTCTGCCCAGACGGTAACGCTGAGACATATAGTTAATATCAGTTATACGCAGCATGCACGATACAAGGAAATGGTCTGTAATATCATCACTTTGGGGTACAATATCTATAGCAGTAAGATCGATTCCATGCGATATAATTAGATCTAGTGTATGATTAAAACGATGAGTGGGCCCGGTGACATTTTGCTTGACTCCAAAGGAGTTTATTAGGTCAGTAAACGCAAGTCCTAATGTATCATTTGCATTATCAACGTGAATATTAAAATCTCCCATGATTAGCGCCTTATCAACTGTAACTAGAAGGTCTGAGAGGAAATCTGCAAATTCTTTTAGGAATTCTGTATACGGCCCTGGTGGTCTATACACAGTAGCCAGAGCAAGAGATACATTAGATTTCTTTTGCATGTCTGACAGTGTAACATTTAGCAGAAGTATTTCAAAAGAGTTAAACCTGTATCCTGTTTTCTGGGTAACATTGAGAATATCACTATATATTGTTGCAACACCTCCTCCACGACCAGTCTGACGGGGCTCATGCTTATAACAGTAGTTTGGTGGAGTCGACTCATTTAGACCAAAATAATCATTTGGTTTTAGCCAGGTTTCAGTCAAGCAGAGTACATCAAAACTACTATCTGTGATCATTTCATTTACAATAACTGCTTTGGGTGTGAGTGATCTAATATTTATGAGCCCAAACTTAAAAAATTGTTTTTGTTCATTTACTTTACATTTTTCTGGTTTAATTACGATAAGATTTTTTCTAGATCCTACATTATATTTTGACCTCACTATTCGGGGAACAGACACAGACACATATTAGAAGAAGATGCTGATAACTCAAATTGATTGATGCCTGAAGAATGCACTTCCAGTGGCCACAATTAACAGCAGTTGGTGGTTAAGTATTTTCTATGCACAATTTGAGTCCTGAGACCGATTAGTCTCTCCATCCAATCACATTGATGGATAAAAATAAAATTAAAATAAGCATCTAATCACAACAAATGAAGGGAAAGTAAGCAGATGAAAAGTACAGATACATCACTCAAATAGTACTCAGGTAAAATTAAAATACACTATTTTTAAACTACTCAAAAAAGTCTAATTTCAGATAGAAACTTCTTAATTACAGTAATGGTGAGTATTTCAAACCCCTGCTTATATGCATATGTGACGAAAGGAGAAAGATTTCTGAACAGTATACTGACTACACCAACTGGGAATCCTCAACCCAGGATTACCAACTCAAAAAAAAAATTAATAAATAGGATGCACAGACCTTTTCCCTTAACAGTAAAAGAGACGTGGATGAACAAATATATATATATATATATATATATATATATATATATATATATATATATATATATATATATATATAGATAACAAAAATATATATATTGATAACAAAAATAGAATATTTCAACCCTTCAAAGACAAGGGTAAGAATGTTCAATATATTAAAAGATTAGTACAAAGATTCTTTAAAAAACCTTACATTAACTTCTTCTGTTGGTGAAGCTGAATAATGAATGATTCGCATGAACATAGACGCATTTAGGTAGATTATGGGCGTATTTTTCTTTTCAAAAACAAACGAAATCCACTGTGTCTTCAGTGGCTCAGATGTGAGGAGTAAATGACGACTGCTATGTTCATTACTACATCCAACAACAGAACACCTCAATCACTCAGGAGTCATTCTTGTCTACATCTGCTCTGGCGGTGAAACAATGGTGGACTGATGACAGTCACTCAGGGGCGGAGCTAAGGTAATACGCCAGTCCAGTCTGTGCTGAAACGCTACTGTCAATGAAACTATCGCAGGCAGGCATCTTAGATCAGCTAAATTTAAGAAAGGGGTAAAGATTTGAGGAGATTAAAAGCAAAAAAACACTGGGTGAATTTTTATCATTATAGTGTGGTGTGTACACATACTGCCAACACACATTTCAGATTCAAACAACATGTAAAAGTGAATGTAGCATCCTATGGCCCTTGAAGAAGTCAACAACTGAAATTAACTAAGCTGAATATAACATAAAACCAAAAACAAACCATACAACATTTCATTTTCCAGGCAACCCGCATACAATAACAATTTACAATAAACTGTTTATTGCGTGCATTGCTGCAATAAATGTTGAATAGTGAAGACACTGCCAAACTTTCACAATTGTATACATCAAACAGCAGCTAACAACAGTACTCTGTAGCCAATGAGCAGCCACGGCAACAGAATGTTCCCTGCTAATTAACAGCATACATTGCATGTCTGAAATAACTCATTCATGATTAAGCAAATATCCTATAAAACCTTGACGCACAAATATAAAGAACAACATACCTAGGTTGCGAGGAGTCCCAGTCACAACAGGTCAAAGAAAATCAACACACACGCTGTTAAGAAAACACAAGGTATATCAATTTAACTAAACCACCCAATGCAGAAAGGATACACGACCGTGTTCCTACCTGTGAATGAGCTGCGAACACGTCAACTGTGGGAAACGGTAAAACGACTCTCCTTCATACTGCAGGAACAATACAAATGATCTTTTGGGCGCACCTCTCGGGATTCGGCTCCTGGATAAGGCAGTAACTCCATGACACGATTCTTCTCAAGGCAGGTATATCTCCTCTGCCTCCAGCCATAATTAGCTCACTCAATAAACCACAGCCAGCCAATAACAGACCAAAACAAACACCCCTACTGCAACACATTTAGGCATCCTACCATGTTGAATAAAAGCTCCTGCTATTGCACTATTTGAAAATGGAATTAATGGAGACGCAAAAGCAAATATTGATAGAACAAACTTGGAAAGTTTCATTGTTTAGTGCAGCTTTTAATAGGAAAGATTTGCAAGAATGAGCTTCTCTCACATGTTGACATGTACAGTCTTCATGAAAGATCATTTCACCTGCCACTAGATGTCAAATTCCGACAGTCCCAATGCCATATGCTGTGGAAAGATGGCTTTATGTTAATTAAAGAATATATTGAATATTTTTTTCCTATGCTGGCATTTTGACGTGTCTATCTGTCAGGTCCCCCACCAAGCAGCTCAAATTTCAGCAACAGGCTCACATACACATGTAGGCCTACATGTTGTTTTAATATTACCATCATTAATGATTCATCTCATCCATCCGCGACACACCTGCAATTACCCAGAATGTTTTTTTTTTTACACCCACCCACCTGTGGACATGATTGTGAATAGCACATTACTGCATGTGAGTCTTTAGCTAACAAATCAATTCACAAGTTCTAGCTATTTGCACTAATCTTCTGTCCTATAATGACATTTATTGAATAATGTCTGATAGTATATTTTATTACTTAAAACAGTTTGACTGAGCACAAAAGTAGCTTATTTATCAGCTTCTCACCTTGTTCACGTGCTGGAATATATCCAAAAGTGTAACTTGATTTTCTTGTATCTAGCCAAAAATCTGTGATTGTTATGTGGAAGCCCTGTGACGCCTGTTGAGGAAAGTTATTTTATGTCAGAATAAAATTATATTTTAATAAGTATTCTAAGTATTTTAAAGGAATATACAATTAAGGACTGTTCTTAAAAGCTGAAGGAATTTCAGTAATGGTTTACACTGCTTTATTGTTATTTGTGGACAAAATCTTTGTTCAAATTTATTTAGAAAAAAAAAGAGACTGAAATCATTAAAAGGAAAGGAATGATAATGTTCAACTTCAAAGCTATTGATTTTTTTAAAGGCACAATATGTGCTATTTTTGGATTATAATATCCAAAAACCACTGTAATAATGTTATATATTTTGTTGACCAGGTGATGATCTCACATCCATATTACCCTTTATCACAAGTAACATGTTTGTACCAAAAAAAGTAAATCATACATACAACACTGTTTTGTCAAGCTTTAAGTTCTTAATAACCTGATTTATACTTCTTTGTGTCCTTAAAAAAAATACAAGATTTTTTGACATGGATGATTAAAGCCAGAGTGGGCGCATTATATTTTGTACAACTATGTGAATGGTCTACGTTTGGTTATTGTCCTGTCACCATATTACGGACAAATTGAGTGGATAATGTGTTTATTATCTGAGTGTTTTTGTTAATATCTAAATACTAATGTTTAACTGAACTTTAGACACAGGATAGATGGATTACTCTTTAACTTACTGTTTAAAACTAAAAGTTTTTCCATAAGTGCTGATGGACATTCCATCAAGATCAGGAACAAGGAAATGTTAACCAGGAAATATTGCATCTGCTCACGTCTATCAATACTCCAGGAAAGAACATAAGAACAGAGGGGATTTATGCATTTGTGCATAAACTGTCATAAATTAGTCACTTATTCACTTCAGTGGCTATTAAGTATAGATCATGTTCATTAATGCCAAACAAAAATTCCCAATTTTCAGTAATGTGATTTAATCAATTAGATACAAAAAGTTGTGTTTGTATCGATGTGTTAAAAAAATAGATACACATATTAAATAGAAAAGGGGACATTGGGTAGATTCTCATGATGCAAAGAGATCTACCTCTGCCCTGCCAAAAATATCCCACATCTCTGCGGACAGAAGACTCGCGGGCCCTCCTGGGTGTGAACTGTTTAAGAGCAGCTGACTGAGTCTTGGCGGTGCATAATTTGTCCACCACTGAGCTAACCTTATCACCAAACAATTCCGACTTCCTTAAATCATGTTGTTTATTTTAGTCCTAGACTGTTTTGTTTTATCTTCATAAGGTACAGGTGACTTTTTTCATTTTAAAATGTGGGAGAAAATTACAGAGTCCACTGGGGTTAAGTTTGTTTTTTGGAAATGTAGGGGGCTACATACTTTTTCTAAAATCAAACAACTGATGTCTAGGTTAAAACAACTTCAGTCTAAAATAGTTTTTCTAAACGAAACACACTTAATGCCCGAAGACATATGTACAATGTGAAATAGATGTCCTGGTCAGGTATGATCGCTTCATTTAGTTTTCAACCAAGAGGGGTAATCACAATGATTCAAAAATCAATTTCAGATGGATAGGATAATACAGGATCCTTCTGGTAGATACCAAATTTTTCAAGGGAAGTTATTAACAAAACCTCACAGTTGTGTTTTACTTTAAGTGCTGCACTTGGTTTTAGACACTTTATTTTATTTGCATTTGGGAATGCAACATTTGTCATTAGAAACATTTATAAATCTGTTGTTGTTTACAAAGAAGTTTCAGTGTCACATAATCCTTTAGAAATTATTTTAATATGCTGATTTGCTGCCCAAGAAACATTTCTCATTATTATGAATGTTAAAAACAGTTTTGCTGCTTGACATTTTGTGGAAACATTTATACCACTCAAACATTTGAATAAGTTTTAAAAAAGAGAGAGAAATTAATAATTTTATTCATCATGCATGAAAGTGACAAAAAGTGAGTGAAAGACATTTAAAATGAACGCCCAGACTTCCCTCTCCCTAGACACTTCCTCCAGCTCTTCCGGGGGATACCGAGGCGTCCCCAGGCCAGCCGAGAGACATAGTCTCTCCAGCGTGTCCTCGGTCTTCCCCGGGGCCTCCTCCCAGTGGGACGTGCCAGGAACACCTTCCCAGAAAGGCGTCCAGGAGGCATCCGGAACAGATGCCCAAGCCACCTCAGCTGGCTCCTCTCGATGTGGAGGAGCAGCGGCTCTACTCTGAGCTCCTCCTGAGTGGCAGAGCTCCTCACCCTATCTCTAAGGGAGCGCCCAGCCACCTTACGGAGAAAGCTCATTTCAGCCGCCTGTATCTGGGATCTTGTCTTTTCAGTCATGACCCACAGGAACGTGGATCGAACGGTAAATCGAGAGCTTTGCCTTGCAGCTCAGCTCAGTCAATCTCCTGCTCCATCCTTCCCTCACTCGTGGACAAGACCCGAAGATACTTGAACTCCTCCACTTGAGGCAGGACCTCTCCCCCAACCTGCGCCTAGAAATACTGTCCATGAAAGTAATGAACAGGACCGGTGATAAAGGGCAGCCCTGCCGGAGTCCAGCATGTGCCGGAAACAAGTCTGACTTACTGCCAGCGAGTCTGTGAGAGACACGGTCGAATGCATTCTCAGTGGATTGGTTGGGCAAACTCCCACGAAACCTCCAGCACCCTGCTGAGGGCATAAAGCTGGTCCAGTGTTCCACGACTGGGACGAAAACCGCATTGTTCCTACTAAATCCAAGGTTCGACTATCGGCCGAATTCTCCTCTCCAGTACCCAAGCATAGACTTTCCCAGGAAGGCTGAGGAGTATGATCCCCCTGTAGTTGGAACACACCCTCCGGTCCCCTTCATTGAAAAGAGGGACCACCACCCTGGTCTGCCATTCCAGAGGACCGCCACTTGATACTGCAGAGACGTGTCAGCCAAGACAGCCCCACAAGATCCAGGGACTTAAGGTACTCAGGGCGGACTTCATTCACCCCTGGTGCCTTGCCACCAAGAAGCTTTTTTAACTACCTCAGTGACTTCAGCTTTGGTGATGGACAAGTCCACCTCTGAGCCCTCGGCCTCTGCTTCCTCAACAGAAGGCATGTCAGTGGGGTTGAGGAGATCCTCTAAGTATTCCTTCCACTGTCCGACGATATCCCCAGTTGAGGTCAACAGTTGCCCACCTCCACTGATAACAATGTTGGCTGGGCACTGCTTCCCCTTCCTGAGGCGCCGTATGGTTTGCCAGAATCTCTTCGATGCCTCACCAAACTCCTCCCAGACCCAAGTTTTAGCCGGTACCCGCCAGCTGCCTCAGGAGTCCTGCAAGCCAGCCAGGCCTGGTAGGACTCCTTCTTCAGCTTGACAGCATCCCTTACTTCCGAGTGGCTGCATTGAAAACTGCATTCTTCCATCTTAGAAACATTGCCAAGCTACGAAACATGTTATCTGTTTCTGATGCAGAAAAGCTAGTTCATGCATTCATGACCTCTAGACTGGACTAATGTAATGCACTTCTAGGTGGTTGTCCTGCTTCGTCAATAAACAAGCTACAGGTAGTCCAAAATGCAGCAGCTAGAGTCCTTACCAGGTCAAGAAAATATGATCATATTACCCCAATTTTACAGTCTCTGCACTGGCTACCTATTAAGTTCCGTATCAGTTACAAATTATCATTACTTACCTATAAGGCCCTAAATGGTTTAGCTCCTGCGTACCTAACTAGCCTTCTACCACGCTACAACCCATCACGCACCCTAAGGTCACAAAACGCTGGACTTTTGGTAGTTCCTAGGATAGCAAAGTCCACTAAAGGAGGTAGAGCTTTTTCACATTTGGCTCCCAAACTCTGGAATAGCCTTCCTGATAATGTTCGGGGGTTCAGACACACTCTCTCTGTTTAAATCTAGATTAAAAACGCATCTCTTTCGCCAAGCATTCGAATAATGTATCTCTTAAATTGTGAGTGTAGTTGCATCTGCATTTTTATTCTTTAGCTTGGGTTAAACTAATTTTACTTTGTTGGATCAGCAGCTATGCTAATGATGTCTCTATTTTGTTTCTATGTTTTGCCACGGGATTTACATCCCGTGGTAACTAGGATTTACACAAGCTCCAGTCTGCATCCAGAACACCTGAGAAGAGATGATGCTGACCCTCAGAGGACCCCAGATGATCCTAAACTTGAATCAACAAACAGAACTAACAATTATTGCTACATGTGTGACTGCATTATATAATTACTATTAATTAATAATATTGATAGTTCATCATCTAGCTGACTACGTCTTGTATTATTATTTTTTTTATTTTTCTAAAATCCTGTCAAACGTGCACAAACTACTAGCTACTACTAAATATTGTAGAAACATAATTTTCTGTAAAGTTGCTTTGTAACGATTTGTATTGTAAAAAGCGCTATACAAATAAACTTGAATTGAATTGAATTGACAATGGAGGCGGAGAACATGGTCCACTCGGACACCAGCCTCCATTGGAATCTGGTAGAAGCTTTGCCGGAGGAGGAAATTGAAAATCTCTCCATCGGATCCAACTCACCACCAGGTGGTGATCAGTTGACAGCTCTGCCTCTGGCTGTCCAAGACATACTGCCGGAGGTCAGACGAAACAACCACAAAGTCGATCATTGATCTCCGGCCTAGGGTGTCCTGGTGCCACGTGCACTGATGGACACCCTTATGCTTGAACATGGTGTTTGTTATGGACAAACTGTGACATGCACAGAAGTCCAATAACAGAACACAACTCGGGTTCAGATCAGGCGGGTCATTCCTCCCAATCACGACCCTCCAGGTGTCACTGTCGCTGCCCACGTGAGCGTTGAAGTCTCCCAGTAGAACGACGGAGTCACTGTTTGGAGCACTTTCCAGCACTCCTCCCAGAGACCCCAGGAAGGCTGGGTACTCAACACTGCCATTTTGCCCGTAAGCACAAATGATAGTGAGAGACCTATCCCCGACCCAAAGGCACAAGGAAGCAACCCTTTCATTCACCGGGGTAAACTTCAACACATGGCGACTGAGCTGGGGAGCTATGAGCAACCCTACACCAAGCCGCTCTCTCACTGCAGGCAACTCCAGAGTAGTAGAGAGTCCAGCCTCTCTCAAGGGGTTGGTTCCAGAACCCAAGCTGTGCATGGAGGTGAGCCTGACTATCTCCAGTCGGTACCTCTCAACCTCCCGCATAAGCTCAGGCCCCTTCCCCGCCAGTGAGGTGAGATTCTACTTCCCTAATGCCAGTTTCCATGTCCAGTGATCAGGTCGTCGGGGTCCCTGCCTTCGACCGCTGCCCGATCCACATTGCACCAGCCCATTAATGTTCCTCCCGCAGTATGGTGGGTCCACGGGAGGTCGGCCAATGTTGCTCTTTCGGGCTAAGCACCCCCCCCCCCCGGCTGCGCCATGCCGGGTGACATCACGGTCCTTGTTTGTGAATGATTCATAAAGGGCTATTGAACTACTATTAGTCTGACCCCATCACTTAGGACCTTTTTTGCCTTGGGAAACCCTACTGGGGGCATATAGCCCCGGACAACATAGCTCTTAGGATCATCCGGGTACTCAAACCCCTCCACCACGATAAGGTTCCGGTTCATGGAGGATAATATTTCTATCATTATCATCATATTGATTTATTTTTATTGATTATATTTAATAAATTCATTAACAAATTTAACTAATAAATTTGATAAATGCAAATAAATGCTGTTCATTAAACCTTATATTTATCAAGAAAATCCTGAAAAATAAAGTACATCATCATTTCCACACAAAATATGAAGCCGCAAAATTGTTACATAACATTGTGTAATGTAGCCGAAGTCGAAGTGGGATCCATGTGCAGGCTTTATTAAGAAACTCATAGTCGTACAGGCAATGGTCAGTAACAGCAGTTTCAACAACGTAGGACGAGCAGAGACGTAAAGATGGGACAGGCAGAATTTCAGGGTCACAGGAAGAGAATCAATGTCCAATAAACAAGCAAGGGTCGGTAGGTAGGCAGCGGAGGTTCGTAAACGATAACAGACAAGATCAGCAACAGGAAAACAAAGCCGGGTAATAACGCTCAGAAATGACAGACACAGCAAATCAAGACTTCGCATTGAACTGATGTGATAGTAATAATAATAATAATAATAATACATTTTATTTATAATGCGCTTTTCTAAAACCCAAAGCGCTACAAAGAAAACAAGTAAAATACAAAAGTACAAGAGTAATACAAAATAATCATTACAATACAACACAGTAAAATACTATTCATGATTAAAATAAGCAATTTTAAAAAGATGTGTACTTAACAACTTCCTGAAACTGGTTAATGTAGGAGCATCCCTAATAGCAAAAGGAAGTGCATTCCATAACCTGGGTGCCGCAACAGAGAACGCTCTTTCCCCCATAGATTTTAATCTGCAGGTGGGCTGCTGAAGAGTTCGAGAATCCGTAGACCGGAGGGAACGAGAAGGCGTATACAGGCTAACTAAGTCACATATATAAGAAGGAGCTGTTTCGTGCATAGCTTTATAAGTTAATGTGAGAGTTTTAAAAGCAATACGCTACTGGACAGGTAGCCAATGTAAACTATAAAGCACACCTGTAATGTGCTGACGAGATGGTGTATATGTAAGCACGCGTGCTGCTGAATTCTGGATGTACTGCAAGCGTTTAATAGATTTGACAGGTAAACCGACAAAAAGCGCATTACAATAATCAATCCTAGAAGTAACAAATGCATGAATTAGCCTTTCCGCGTCAGGTAGAGTAAGGTAGGGCCTAATTTTTGCAGTGTTTCTTAGATGGTGGAATGCAGATTTGGTAACACTCTTAATGTGAGAGTCTAATGTTAGGTGAGCGTCAAAAATCACACCAAGGTTACGAGCGCTAGTAGATGGAGCTAAAACACTTTCATCTATGGTCAAATTAAAATGATTTCCTTTGCGAGTAGCTGCTGGTGTGCCAATGAGTAGAATCTCTGTCTTAGAAGAATTTAGTTTTAAAAAATTATGATGCATCCATGTTTTCATTTCCTGCACACATTCCGAGAGAATTTTTGAGGTGACAGTTGGGTCTGATTTAGAGCTAATGTAAATTTGAGTATCATCAGCATAAAAATGATACCCCAGACCATATTTCCTAATTATTTGCCCCAAAGGAAGCATATAAACACTAAACAATGTAGGACCCAAGACAGACCCCTGAGGAACACCAGAACAGACTTGTCCACTATCCGTACAGTTTAGTACAGTTTATAAACACCAGTCCTGATGGGTTGCAGCTGTGATGGTGATCAGAGTCCAAGGACAGGGCTCAAGTCAAGTCAAGTCACCTTTATTTATATAGCGCTTTAAACAAAATACATTGCGTCAAAGCAACTGAGCAACATTCATTAGGAAAACAGTGTGTCAATAATGCAAAAAGATAGTTAAAGGCAGTTCATCATTGAATTCAGTTATGTCATCTCTGTTCAGTTAAATAGTGTCTGTGCATTTATTTGCAATCAAGTCAACGATATCGCTGTAGATGAAGTGATCCCAACTAAGCAAGCCAGAGGCGACAGCGGCAAGGAACCGAAACTCCATCGGTGACAGAATGGAGAAAAAAACCTTGGGAGAAACCAGGCTCAGTTGGGGGGCCAGTTCTCCTCTGACCAGACGAAACCAGTAGTTCAATTCCAGGCTGCAGCAAAGTCAGATTGTGCAGAAGAATCATCTGTTTCCTGTGGTCTTGTCCTGGTGGTCCTCTGAGACAAGGTCTTTACAGGGGATCTGTATCTGGGGCTTTAGTTGTCCTGGTCTCTGCTGTCTTTCAGGGCAATAGAGGTCCTTTCTAGGTGCTGATCCACCATCTGGTCTGGATACGTACTGGATCCGGGTGACTGCAGTGACCCTCTGATCTGGACACAGACTGGATCTGGTGGCCACGGTGACCTCGGAACAAGAGAGAAACAGACAAATATTAGCGTAAATGCCATTCTTCTAATAAAGTAGCAAGTACATAGGGTGTTATGGGAAGTGTTTGTGGTTCCGGTTTACCTAATTAATGCAGCCTAAAAATCCTTTAACGGATTTGGATATTAAAAGCATATTAGTATGTTATGTCTATGCCAGGTTAAAGAGATGGATCTTTAATCTAGATTTAAACTGCAAGAGTGTGTCTGCCTCCCGAACAATGTCAGGTAGGTTATTCCAGAGTTTAGGTGCCAAATAGGAAAAGGATCCGCCGCCCGCAGTTGATTTTGATATTCTAGGTATTATCAAATTGCCTGAGTTTTGAGAACGTAGCGGACGTAGAGGATTATAATGTAAAAGGAGCTCATTCAAATACTGAGGTGCTAAACCATTCAGGGCTTTATAAGTAATAAGCAATATTTTAAAATCTATACAATGTTTGATAGGGAGCCAGTGCATAGGCCGTAATTTAGATATATTTTTGAGATGGAAAAATGCAGTTTTACAAATGCTACAAACGTGGCTTTCTAAGGAAAGATTGCGATCAAATAGCAATTTGATCAAAAGGTTGGCGGCTGTACTGCGTTTGAGCTCCGTCACTATATTCTTTTCATTGACTATTTTTAACTCAAAAATCAATTTTTTATACATCATCGTTTCCGTTTATATAACGTGTGAATATATCCTCTATTGTATTCTACAACAAAAACAATCAGAGCGCCTCGCTATCACTAGTTTTATTTTGATCTCCCGGGTCCGCAATTAGCTTTTAGCCCGTTAGCATCAGCGGCGTGGTTGCAGCTAACTGTGCTTACATTGCTAATACTCTATTCACACACATTACCACTGCTGTACTCACTGTTACTTGATTTAATGGCGGATGAATGTCTCCACTCTGTGCAGCTCGAGCTCGAGGCCGTGGGAAAGCAGATTCGCGACCTGGAGGTGAGGCAGGCCCAGCTGAGAGAGCGGAGAACCGCGCTGGAATCATCCTGGGCTGATGCTCACAAGTCCGGGGTAAGTATACAGCGATCTGTTAACAGTCCCACCACGTCTACTCCGTGTGTTTCTCTGCACAGGCCCGGTGCACCCAGGACGCGATCTTCCCAGATGTCCTTCACTGCGACGCCGGGACACCACGGACCCTGGGTGCATCCACAGCGGAGGACGCGAGCCGGGTCCCCCCCCACGCTGCGGCAGACGGAGACGCTGAAGAGGGACTTCAGCAGCCTGATCGAGACGGTTCGCAGCAGGACGCGACGCTGTGATCATCGGAGACTCCATCGTCCGACACGTAAGTGCTACGTTAGCCGAAGGTAAAGTGCACACTCATTGTTTGCCTGGTGCTCGTGTTCTCGATGTTTCTGCGCAGATACCCGCGATCCTGAAGGTCGACGAGAGCCCCAGAGCGGTCGTGCTTCACGCCGGGGTTAACGACACCACGCTGCGGCAGACGGAGACGCTGAAGAGGGACTTCAGCAGCCTGATCGAGACGGTTCGCAGCACGACGCCCCTGGCTACGATCGTCGTGTCAGGACCACTGCCCATGTATCGAAGAGGACACGAAAGGTTCAGTAGACTTTTTGCTTTAAATGAATGGTTGTTGTCATGGTGTAAAGAACAGAAACTGCTATTTGTTAATAACTGGAATCTTTTCTGGGAGCGTCCTAGGCTGTTTCGCGCTGATGGATTACACCCCAGCAGAATCGGAGCGGAGCTGCTCTCTGACAACATCTCCAGGACACTTCGCTCTATGTGACTAGTAAGACAATTCTCTAATAACTATTATGATGAGTTTTGTTCCACCCGCTTAAATGATAAAAGTACTTGTGCTGTAAAAACTATTAAGACTGTGTCTGTTCCCCGAATAGTGAGGTCAAAATATAATGTAGGATCTAGAAAAAATCTTATCGTAATTAAACCAGAAAAATGTAAAGTAAATGAACAAAAACAATTTTTAAAGTTTGGGCTCATAAATATTAGATCACTCACACCCAAAGCAGTTATTGTAAATGAAATGATCACAGAAAATAGTTTTGATGTACTCTGCTTGACTGAAACCTGGCTAAAACCAAATGATTATTTTGGTCTAAATGAGTCTACTCCACCAAACTACTGTTATAAGCATGAGCCCCGTCAGACTGGTCGTGGAGGAGGTGTTGCAACAATATATAGTGATATTCTCAATGTTACCCAGAAAACAGGATACAGGTTTAACTCTTTTGAAATACTTCTGCTAAATGTTACACTGTCAGACATGCAAAAGAAATCTAATGTATCTCTTGCTCTGGCTACTGTGTATAGACCACCAGGGCCGTATACAGAATTCCTAAAAGAATTTGCAGATTTCCTCTCAGACCTTCTAGTTACAGTTGATAAGGCGCTAATCATGGGAGATTTTAATATTCACGTTGATAATGCAAATGATACATTAGGACTTGTGTTTACTGACCTAATAAACTCCTTTGGAGTCAAGCAAAATGTCACCGGGCCCACTCATCGTTTTAATCATACACTAGATCTAATTATATCGCATGGAATCGATCTTACTGCTATAGATATTGTACCCCAAAGTGATGATATTACAGACCATTTCCTTGTATCGTGCATGCTGCGTATAACTGATATTAACTAAATGTCTCAGCGTTACCGTCTGGGCAGAACTATTGTTCCAGCCACCAAAGACAGATTCGCAAATAACCTGCCTGATCTATCTCAACTGCTATTTGTACCCAAAAATACACATGAATTAGACGAAATTACTGACAACATGGGCACTATTTTCTCTAATACATTAGAAGCTGTTGCCCCCATCAAATTGAAAAAGGTTAGAGAAAAACGTACTGTGCCATGGTATAACAGTAATACTCACTCTCTCAAGAAAGTAACTCGTAGTCTTGAACGCAAATGGAGAAAAACTAACTTGGAAGTTTTTAAAATTGCATGGAAAAACAGTATGTCCAGGTATAGACAGGCTCTAAAAACTGCTAGGGCAGAGCATATACACAAACTCATAGAAAATAACCAAAACAATCCAAGGTATTTATTTAGCACAGTGGCTAAATTAACAAATTACCAGACGCCACCTGATTCAAATATTCCACCAACGTTAAATAGTAATGACTTTATGAATTTCTTCACTGATAAAATAGATAACATTAGAAATACAATAGCGAATGTAGATTCTACAGCGTCTAACACTTCAGTTTCATCCATCGCACCCAAAGATAAACTGCAGTGCTTTACAAATATAGGACAGGAAGAGCTAAATAAACTTATCACTGTATCTAAACCAACAACATGTTTATTAGATCCTGTACCCACTAAATTACTAAAAGAGCTGTTACCTGTAGCCGAAGAACCGCTTCTCAATATCATTAACTCGTCGTTATCTTTAGGTCACGTCCCAAAACCATTCAAGCTGGCGGTTATCAAGCCTCTTATTAAGAAACCAAAACTAGATCCTAGTGTACTGGCAAATTATAGGCCTATTTCAAATCTTCCATTTATGTCTAAAATTTTAGAAAAAGTTGTGTCTGCTCAATTGAGCACCTTCCTGCATAAAAATGATCTGTATGAAGAATTTCAGTCAGGTTTTAGGCCCCACCATAGCACAGAAACTGCACTTGTTAAAATTACAAATGACCTGCTTCTTGCGTCAGATCAAGGCTGCATCTCATTTCTAGTCTTACTTGATCTTAGTGCTGCGTTCGACACCATAGATCATGACATACTCATAGATCGATTACAAAACTATACAGGTATTCAAGGGCAGGCTCTAAGATGGTTTAGATCCTACCTGTCCGATCGCTACCATTTTGTTTACTTAAATGGGGTGTCATCTCATTTATCATCAGTAAAATATGGAGTGCCACAAGGATCCGTCCTAGGTCCCCTTCTATTTTCAATATACATGTTGCCCCTTGGTAATATTATTAGAAAATACGGAATTAGCTTCCACTGTTATGCTGATGATACTCAGCTATATATTTCAACGAGACCAGATGAAACTTCCCAATTATCTAAGCTAACAGAGTGTGTTAAAATGTAAAAGATTGGATGACAAATAATTTTCTCCAATTAAATTCGGATAAGACAGAGATATTAATTATTGGACGAAAAAACACCACACAGAATCTTGTAGATTACAATCTGCAACTAGACGGATGTACTGTTACTTCCTCTACAGTCAGAAATCTGGGTGTTATATTGGACAGCAATTTGTCTTTTGAAAATCATATTTCCAATGTTACAAAAAACGCATTCTTCCATCTTAGAAACATTGCCAAGCTACGAAACATGTTATCTGTTTCTGATGCAGAAAAGCTAGTTCATGCTTTCATGACCTCTAGACTGGACTATTGTAATGGACTTCTAGGTGGTTGTCCTGCTTCGTCAATAAACAAGCTACAGGTAGTCCAAAATGCAGCAGCTAGAGTCCTTACCAGGTCAAGAAAATATGATCATATTACCCCAATTTTACAGTCTCTGCACTGGCTACCTATTAAGTTCCGTATCAGTTACAAATTATCATTACTTACCTATAAGGCCCTAAATGGTTTAGCTCCTGCGTACCTAACTAGCCTTCTACCACGCTACAACCCATCACGCACCCTAAGGTCACAAAACGCTGGACTTTTGGTAGTTCCTAGGATAGCAAAGTCCACTAAAGGAGGTAGAGCTTTTTCACATTTGGCTCCCAAACTCTGGAATGGCCTTCCTGATAATGTTCGGGGTTCAGACACACTCTCTCTGTTTAAATCTAGATTAAAAACGCATCTCTTTCGCCAAGCATTCGAATAATGTATCTCTTAAATTGTGACTGTAGTTGCATCTGCATTTTTATTCTTTAGCTTGGGTTAAACTAATTTTACTTTGTTGGATCAGCAGCTATGCTAATGATGTCTCTATTTTGTTTCTATGTTTTGCCACGGGATTTACATCCCGTGGTAACTAGGATTTACACAAGCTCCAGTCTGGATCCAGAACACCTGAGAAGAGATGATGCTGACCCTCAGAGGACCCCAGATGATGCTAACCTTGAATCAACAAACAGAACTAACAATTATTGCTACATGTGTGACTGCATCCTATAATTACTATTAATTAATAATATTGATAGTTCATCATCTAGCTGACTACGTCTTGTATTATTATTATTATTATTTTTATTTTTCTAAAATCCTGTCAAACGTGCACAAACTACTAGCTACTACTAAATATTGTAGAAACATAATTTTCTGTAAAGTTGCTTTGTAACGATTTGTATTGTAAAAAGCGCTATACAAATAAACTTGAATTGAATTGAATTGAATTGAAATAGCACACCTAGGTTCCTAACTGATGACGAAGAATTGACAGAGCAACCATCAAGTCTTAGACAGTGTTCACAAGCAGAGTTTTTAGGTCCTATAATTAACACCTCTGTTTTTTCAGAATTTAGCAGTAAGAAATTACTCGTCATCCAGTTTTTTATATCGACTGTGCATTCCATTAGTTTTTCAAATTGGTGTGTTTCACTGGGCCGTGAAGAAATATAGAGCTGAGTATCATCATCATAACAGTGAAAGCTAACACCATGTTTCCTGATGATATCTCCCAAGGGTAACATATAAAGCGTGAAGAGTAGCGGCCCTAGTACTGAGCCTTGAGGTAGAGCCCTGCATGGGCCTCAAATCTGGCCCGAGACGCTCAGGCCCTAGCCCGACCCGTGTCCGACAGCTCATCAGAATTATCAGCCCGAGTCCGACACGAGCCCGTGTTTTTATTATTTTTTTTATTTTATTACACAGCGGAAGCCTGCCCTATTTGCAACAATTAAAAAAGGGGTCAGTTTTGTGTTATGTTTCTTTTCATTTCTTTTCAAGTTAATTTAGAAAAATGTTTGGAGCATTTTTAAAAAAATGACAATTAACGTTAATCAGCCGAGCCAACAGCGAGTAGCCTAAAACATATTTAATCAATTAAGCCTCTCAAATTAATGCTTATACTTTACTTGGCTACAATAAAATCCATAGATATAAAACACTTTAAGCATATCACACACACAGTTAGTTTAATATATGTTTATTTATTAAACCACAGTGAGTAAAATAAAAAAAAATTAAATACTGAGGCAGGCTCGCAACAGCGCTCGCAAACGAAATGATAAATAGCCTACAATCTAAACAAGTTAAATTAATTAAAAACAAACTTGCAGGTTATCTTACCTCAAAAATGCACCACAGAACAGTAGTTTTTCCATTAGTTTCCAACAGTTAAACGAAAATAAAGTCCAGTCAAATGAAAAGTTAGAACAGTCTCTTACAGAGCATCGTGGAGAAAAAGAATAGCATCCAGAGTGGAAGGTTTTAACCCAGTCCTCCTCTCTTCTATCACTCTTCCCACTGCGCTGAAGACATGTTCGCTGCTGCTGCTGGCGGGACACTAAACACAGAGCGAGCCAGTCTTGACAGTTGCGGTAGCAGGGTCTCGTGCTGTTTCCACCATAGCAGCACATCTCGTCCATCACCTTCCATGTTGTGATTGAGGCGCATGTATTGCTGTACTTCATCGTCATCATCCTCGTCCTGCTCCACAATGTTTTCAAACTCTTATCGTGGGTCGCGCTGACGGAAAAGCGTGCGTGCGTGCGTGAGACTGTCATGTCAGTATGTCAGTGTAATTATAACGGGTTGAATTATCAGATTATGAAAGTTATGAGGTTATGAAATGTCTTTCTATGTTTGTTTTTCTATCGTCGATGTCAACTTCTAATTTTTTTATTTTTATTAATGTCTAAAAATATAAATAGAAGGATAACCCAAAAAAAGCCCGAGGCCCGGCCCGCATGTGAGCTATAACGTGAAAATTGGCCCGAAGCCCGGCCCTAGGGGCATAAATAAGTCGAGGCCCGTCGGGCTCGGGCTGAAATGCAGGGCTTTACCTTGAGGTACTCCATACTGCACTTGTGATCGATAGGATACATCTTCATTCACTGCTACGAACTGATGGCGGTCATATAAGTACGATTTAAACCATGCTAATGCACTTCCAATGATGCCAACAAAGTGTTCAAGTCTATGCAAAAGAATGTTGTGGTCAATTGTGTCAAATGCAGCACTAAGATCCAATAAAACTAATAGAGAGATACACCCACGATCAGATGATAAGAGCAGATCATTTGTAACTCTAAGAAGAGCAGTCTCAGTACTATGATACGGTCTAAATCCTGACTGGAAATCCTCACATATACCATTTTTCTCTAAGAAGGAATATAATTGTGAGGATACCACCTTTTCTAGTATCTTGGACAGAAAAGGGAGATTCGAGATTGGTCTATAATTAACTAGTTCTTTGGGGTCAAGTTGTGGTTTTTTGATGAGAGGCTTAATAACAGCTAGTTTGAAGGTTTTGGGGACATATCCTAATGACAATGAGGAATTAATAATAGTCAGAAGAGGATCTATGACTTCTGGAAGCACCTCTTTCAGGAGCTTAGATGGTATAGGGTCTAACATACATGTTGTTGGTTTAGATGATTTAACAAGTTTATACAATTCTTCCTCGCCTATAGTAGAGAATGAGTGGAACTGTTCCTCAGGGAGTCTATAGTGCACTGTCTGATGTGATACTGTAACTGACGGCTGAATGGTTGCAATTTTATCTCTAATAGTATCGATTTTAGAAGTAAAGTAGTTCATAAAGTCATTACTGCTGTGGTGTTGGGAAATGTCAACACTTGTTGAGGCTTTATTTTTCGTTAATTTAGCCACTGTATTGAATAAATACCTGGGGTTATGTTTGTTTTCTTCTAAAAGAGAAGAAAAGTAATCGGATCTAGCAGTTTTTAATGCTTTTCTGTAGGATATGTTACTTTCCCGCCAAGCAATACGAAATACCTCTAGTTTTGTTTTCCTCCAGCTGCGTTCCATTTTTCGGGCTGCTCTCTTTAGGGTGCGAGTATGCTCATTATACCATGGTGTCAAACTGTTTTCCTTAAGCATAAAGGAGCAACTTTAGATCAAATGTTGACAAAATGCATGAAAGCCTCTCATGGTTTAAAGTAAAAAATAGATTGGTGTATTCACTAATGGTATTTTTATATAATGATATAACAAAAGAACACCTTTTACTTTATATGAAAAACTATCATTTAGTACAGATACACATTATTATCCAACAAGGCATGCAGTAGGAGGTAGTTTTATTTTACCAATAGTAAAAACCAAATCAATTCAACGTTCAGTAAGGTATAGAGCAATG
The DNA here is from genome assembly GCF_963082965.1 of Carassius carassius. Lineage (NCBI taxonomy): Eukaryota > Metazoa > Chordata > Actinopteri > Cypriniformes > Cyprinidae > Carassius > Carassius carassius. The sequence continues at coordinate 36,041,443 of NC_081762.1, forward strand.
TGTGAATGGAACTCTCTCCCAAATACTATTAAACAACAAAACACTTTGTATGGTTTCAAAAAATCACTTAAGAAATATTACCTTCAAAGAAACATATATGGTTAATATTAATTAATTTAAGGACATACTGTTATACGGTTCTTAGTTACATTATTTTTGATATCGATCTATTCGGTGCGGCGCAATTTTTCGTTTTGTTTTTTGTTTTGTTTTATTGTTTAATTGTTATTTTGAGATCAATGGTTTTAAATGTATAATATGTATTTTCAATGTAGTGTAATGTCTTGTATGTATGGTGTGTCATAAATTGTATTGTCACATGGTAGATTGTAGGACCCCAGGAAGAATAGCTTTTAGCTTATGCTGAAGCTAATGGGGATCCAAATAAAACAAACAAACAAACAGCACTCGTAAACAGGTTGATTCTTATATAATTCAAGCAAAGATTCTAATAGCTTTCTTCTGGCAGAAAGTAGAAAAGCCATCTATCGTACAGTAAATCAATAACATGTCCTTCTGTTTAGCGATGGAAAAGCTAACTTATAAGTTAACAGGTAAACTTTTTTCTTTTGAGAATATTTGGACACCATCTATATCATTAATCTCAAATTCAAATTTCAGCAATGTATTGAATGAGACAGACAAAGACAAGATAATTTGACAACTGACCTACCACAACCCCCCCCCACCCCCCGCCATGGATGAACAAAAATGAACCATTGTTGCTCAATTTGTTGTATGTCTGCATTAATGTTTTGTATTTTCAAGTTCTCATATTATGTCATCACCTGAAATAACCTGTTCCATTTTACTTTTATTCTTCTTCCCTTTTTTTCTCATTGTTTTCTTTGTATTATTTTTTCTCCTTGCTTTTATTCGTAAAAAAAGATGTAACTACAATATAGTTGTATTACTGTTATAAATTGTAACATCAATAAACAGACTATTAAAAAAATACTTCTGCAATGTCATAGATATAAAATAAAATAAATGAACTAAATAAGCAGCAAAAGTAATACAAACTAACAAAATTAATGAAAAAGAATAAAATGAGCAAAAAAGTGAATATAATGAAGTTTATACAGTGAATATAAGAGAAATTATGTACAAACATTTAGTCACAAAGAAGTGCCGAAAAAATTCCACACAAAATCTTGTTAAAAATAAAAAATAAATTCTACATTTCAAACTACTACATTTCACTTCTTGTACTTTGCCCTAAGCTTCCAGATCTGCTCCTTGTAGGATCTCTCGGCCCTCTCAATATGTTGGGTATGGGCTCCAGTGTGGGATCTACACACCACCTGCTGTGGCTGACAGTGTGATGGCTGTACCCTAGTGCCACCCGCCACTGATAATTGATGAGCCAGCCTCACATGACGCACAATCAAGGGTACTTGATTACTGTAAAAAGCACCGTCCTTCGAGGCATTAAACTGAGGTCCTGACTCTCTGTGGTCATTAAAAATCCAAGGATGAAACCATTTTTCTGATACTATGTAACCCCCCCCGAATAATATTTACCAACGGTTCCAATGTTTGCCAATTACAGTACATTCTGAGATTGCTAGAAATGAAGCATTTACAATGATTTCTACTCATATAGTCAATTATCACATGCTGATGTGCTGATGGCCAGTTATAGAGATGGTAATCATAGAGATAAAGTCAATAATCACACTCTATTCATACAGACGGCATTCACATTGACAGCTGTGATTACACAGTAATAGCGAGCTGATTTGTGCTCAAACAGATGGTAATCATGCAGATACAGCCACGTTCCCTATAAAACACACTCACACATACACTCGCCTAAGGATTATTAGGAACACCTGTCCAATTTCTCCTTAATGCAATTATGTAATCAACCAATCACATGGCAGTTGCTTCAATGCATTTAGGGGTGTGGTCCTGGTCAAGTCAATCTCCTTAATGAGAATGGGCCGACTGATTCAAGCTGATAGAAGAGCAACTTTGACTGAAATAACCACTCGTTACAACCGAGGTATGCAGCAAAGCATTTGTGAAGCCACAACACGCACAACCTTGAGGTACAACAGCTGAAGACCCCACCGGGTACCACTCATCTCCACTAGTGATGGCAAAATCGAGGCCTCGTGAACCAATGAAACAGTTGAACCAAATGTGCCATATTTTTTCGAGGCTTCGAATCAATCCGACACCCGTCTCAACGGTGACACCTAGTGGTCACTTGCAGGTGTTGATCTGAAACAACCTTGACGAGCCATTAAAAAAATGTGTTGTTTTTTTATTATTATAATGTTCTAATATGTGAAGCTTGTAACCTATAGGCTCCTCACTGTGCATAATGTTATTTTGGTCATGAAAAATGAATATTAATAAAAGAAATCAAGCCACAATGTCTCACTTTTTTAGAGATTTTTATTCAAAAATATTAATTTATCTGCTGTGGAAGGACTTAGCCTACTTCTTTTTTTACAGATAATTTCTCCAGCCTTTGAAAAAATCCTCTCACAAGGGACACTTGTTGCTGGCATACAAAGATATTGTTTTGCAAGGACATACACATGAGGAAAGATTACTGCTCTCTCTTTCCAGTAAGTTAGTGGATCATGAGTTCTGGGCAAATACGCATCGTTGATGTTTTTTTTCACTTCCACTGTGGCATCAGCTGTAGCATTGTGTATCATCTTGGTTTGATGGATGCGAGTATCAAAAAGTTCCCATAAACTGTCCTGTGTTTCTACTGGTGTTGATGGTGATGGTGATGGTGATGATGATGGTGATGATGATGGGTGTGATGTTGACATTTCTGGGTCTGAATAAAAATGAAAACAGCAATTAGTAACAAATCCTAAACTGACGGCATATATGAAGGATATATTATATTACATGATTCAGATTACATAACATAACACAGACTGAAACTGCTCACCAGGATTTGTGTTTGAACGCATCAGTGAAGCACACTCCAGTGTGATATGCTTTTCAGCTTCCTGGGCTTTGGCAGCATTTCCAAATGCCACATTTTTGAACCTTGGGTCCAGCAGTGTAGCCAGTGCCAAGGCTCTAAAACTCTCATAACCTCCACATCTGGAGTGCAGACCTTCTTGCAGATGTGAGCCTATGAGCCAAAACAGGAGAAACACATATTTATAATAATGACAATAATATGACAGTTATGCCCAATCACATGGGTAGTATGGTCATTGTGGCCTACCAAATTGAACAGTTGATTCCTGCGTTGCATTTCCTTTTTTCTGTGCAAGCTTGTGCTGCAACATCCTGTACAGTGGTATAAGCTTTGAAGCAGACACTCTCTTTTCCTCTGACATCTCTGTTGTTGCGAGTTTGAATGGTTGCAGTATTGACAATGATTGTTCAATAATGTCATAATCAATACTTGTCAGGGGAGCAGTATCATTGTTTAAGTTGGAAAGTGCAGCAGCCACTGGTTCACGTTGGTCATACAAGCGCTGTAGCATGTCAAATGTGCTGTTCCATCTCGTGTCAACCTCCTGTATCAGTTTCAGAGTTGGTCTTCCCATCAAGCTCTGCATCTCCACAAGCTTGTCCTTTGCTTTGCAGCTGGATCTGAACAACCCCACTATCTTTCTGGCCTTCTGGCGTATTTCATTGATGACTGGGGTTTGATCTAGTGCCTTTTTCACAATCAAATTTAAAGTATGAGCAAAACATGGGACATGGCGAAGGTGGAGTAGCTGGGCACTTAGGATCATGTTAGATGCATTGTCAGTCACCATGCACTGAACTTTGGAGGTTATTCCCCACTCAGCCATTAGCAAGGCTTTAGCCTCCATGAGATGCTGGGCTGTGTGGGTTTGGTAAAACCTCCTTACACCCAGTACAACAGTTGCCATTTTTGCCTCTGGTGATATGTAATGGCAAGTCACACCAAGATATCCATCCATATTAATGGAGGACCACATGTCAGCTGTAAGGCTAACAAATTCGGCCTTTTGTAGATCCTCCATTGTCTTCTCCTTGGCTTTGTTGTACTTTTCGCTGACCATTATTTTAAGCACCTTCCGGGATGGGAGGACATAGCTTGGATCAAGCTTGTTCACAAATGCCCTGAATCCCTCATCGTCCACGATGGTGAAGGGCTGCAGATCCTTCACCACCATGTTTATAAGAGCCTCATCCAATTCCCTCTGTCTGACTTTTAAAAGAGAAACAAAACATACTTTCAGACAAATACATTGGAAATATACAGCTTCAATTAGTGCACATCTATTAAAAGTATAGCCTACTGGTTCATTATTTGGAAACCTTCCAGTGTTTATAATCAGTGCTTTATATAACTTATAAACTTTATAAACAGTGTCCCAAAAGGTTGTAATTATATTTCAATTATAATTATATCCCAAACAATGCATACCTTGCTTAGATGACCCAGCAGTGTCAGTAGCAGGCCTAGGTACAGGGGGAATGCCATCCTCTGCACCCTGCAAAATGGCAGGATGAGTGCTCCTCAAATGGCGCATCATGGATGATGTATTGTTGCAGTAGGCTAGCTGCCGATCACAATACACACATCTCACTTTATTTGGGGTTTCTAAATGGAAATGCTCCCACACCACAGATGTACGGCATCTCTTCTGGGGAGCTTCCATTTTATCTATCTATCCAAATCTATCTATCTATATATGAATCGATCTATGTATCTAGATATGTATCTATAATCTATGTATCTATATATGTATCTATCTATAATATATGTATTTATATATGTATCTATAATCTATCTATATATGTATCTATCTATAATATATGTATTTATATATGTATCTGTAATCTATCTATATATGTATCTATCTATTAATCTAGCTGTCTATATATATTTATATCTATGTATCTATTAATGTGTCACTATATGTATACTCTGTCTGTCTCTAGCCTCTCAGTCAATGTGTTGTGTAAATTTAAATGTAAGTCTAAATTGCCTATAACTAATCAAATCGCACAAATGTCACTATATCACCAAAAATCCGCTATCTCACAGTCAAACTCCTCTCACAAAAACCCACGAGGTCAAAATGCGTTTATTTCACTTTTATACATATGTGCGATTGTGTGGTCTGTTCCCGACCGTTCCAATCAAACGCTGATTCGGCGGACCACACCTGATGAAACAATTAGTGAAACACTTCGAGGCTTCGTTTGGTCATAGTCACGTGACATGGGTGTTTCGAATCACGCTTCGGATCAGTGTTTCGACACATCTGCGCTTCGGGATCTCGCAAAGCTTCGGAACGACTGTTTCGCTTCAGCCATCCTTAATCTCCACTACAAATAGGAAAAAGAGGCTACAACTTGCACGAGCTCACCAAAATTGGACAGTTGAAGACTGGAAAAATGTTGCCTGGTCTGATGAGTCTCTGATGATTTCTGTTGAGACATTCAGAGGTAGAGTCAGAATTTGGCGTAAACAGAATGAGAACATGGATCCATCATGCCTTGTTACCACTGTGCAGGCTGGTGGTGTAATGGTGTGGGGGAGGTTTTCTTGGCACACTTTAGGCCCCTTAATGCCAACTGGGCATCGTTTAAATGCCACGGCCTACCTGAGCATTGTTTTTGACCATGTCCATCCGTTTATGACCACCATGTACCCATCCTCTGATGGCTACTTCCAGAAGGATAATGCACCATGTCACAAAGCTCGAATCATTTTAAATTGGTTTCTTAAACATGACAATGAGGTCACTGTACTAAAATGGCCCCCACAGTCACCAGATCTCAACCCAATAGAGCATCTTTGGGATGTGGTGGAACGGGAGCTTCGTGCCCTGGATGTGCATCCCACAAATCTCCATCAACTGCAAGATGCTATCCTATCAATATGGGCCAACATTTCTAAAGAATGCTTTCAGCACCTTGTTGAATCAATGCCACGTAGAATTAAGGCAGTTCTGAAGGGCGAAAGGGGGTCAAACACAGTATTAGTATGGTGTTCCTAATAATCCTTTAGGTGAGCGTATATGAAAAAATGTTGAAAAAATAAAAAATACAAAAAAACTTGTGCAAAAGCCAATTGCTAAGTTACGCCTCCATCAGATGACAGGTGCTTCACAGCGCAAAAGTGTGCTTAACTGCTTAGAAGCAGATCTTTTAGAAGTCGTGAACACCTCACTTCTTTCTGGGACATTTCCAAACTCCCAAAAAAACTGCAGTTGTTAAGCCCCTCCTGAAAAAGAGCAATCTTGATAACACCATTTTGAGCAATTTTAGACCAATATCTAATCTTCCTTTTATAGGCAAAATTATAGAAAAGGTGGTTTTTAATCAGATGAGCAAATATTAAACTCAAATGGATACCTGGACAATTTTCAATCTGGTTTTCCACCACATCACATTTTATGTTTGTAGTTTATTTAGAATATAATTAATTATCTCACAAGATAATTTTATATTCACTTCTGCGAGTGCAGATAAACAGTTCATTAGGAACAATCAAAGCTGACTTTCAAAGCTGAATTTTTTGCATCATTACTCCAGTCACACAATCCTTCAGACATCCTTTTAACAATCTGGTTTTCTACAAATTTTGTTTTACTGTTATTATCATCATTATTATTATTATTATTATTATTATTAATGTTGGAAAGAGCTGAGAATATTTTTTTCAGTTTTTTTTGCGGGGGGATAAATTGAAAGAACAGCATTGTTTGTTATCTGGATAATGTTATATTCAATTCAATTCAATTTAAGTTTATTTGTATAATGCTTTTTACGATACAAATCATTACAAAGCAACTTTACAGAAAATTAAGTTTCTACAATATTTAGTAGTAGCTTATAAGTGGTGACTGTCAGTTTGTGCGCATATGACAGAATTTTTCAGAAAAATTAATACAAGACGTAGTCAGCCAGACGATGAACATTATTAACAGCAATTTTTATATGATGCAGTCACACTTGTAGCAATATTTGTTAGTTCTGTTTGTTGATTCAGGGTTAGCATCTTCTGAGGTCCTCTGAGGGGTCAGCATCATCTCTTCTCAGGTGTTCTGGATCCAAACTGGAGCTTGTGTAAATCCTAGTTTCCACGGGATGTAAATCCCAGCAGAAACAGAGAAACAAATAGAGACATCATTAGCATAGCTGCTGTTCCAACAGAGTAAAATTAATTAGTTTAACACAGTCAGGTATATCTGTGACCACTGAGATGGCTTTATGGCCTCCCCCTGATGCTCACTTGCTGTCTTGTCTAGGAGTTTTGTTGGGTATGTGGTATTTATGTTTTGCAGAGCAGGAACCTGCTGAAAATCAGTTTTATACTGAGTCAGGCCCGATTGTCTTTAATATTTTCCTGTTTAAAAATATAAACTAAAAATAAATAAACAAGCTAAAGAATAAGAATGCACATTTGATCAGATGCAACTGCAGTCACAATTTAAGAGATGCATTATTCGAATGAGACCTTAGGGAGCATGATGGATTGTAACGTGGTATAAGGCTAGTTAGTTACGCAGGAACTAAACCATTTAGGGCCTTATAGGTAAGTAATGATAATTTGTAACTGATACGGAACTTAATAGGTAGCCAGTGCAGAGACTGTAAAATTGGGGTAATATGATCATATTGTCTTGATCTGGTAAGGACTCTAGCTGCTGCATTTTGGACTACCTGTAGCTTGTTTATTGACGAAGCAGGACAACCTCCTAGAAGTGCATTACATTAGTCCAGTCTAGAGGTCATGAATGCATGAACTAGGTTTTCTGCATCAGAAACAGATAACACGTTTCATAGCTTGGCAATGTTTCTTAGATGGAAGAATGCAGTTTTTGTAACATGGGAAATATGATTTTCAAAAGACAAGTTGCTGTATAATATAACACCCACATTTTTGACGGTAGAGGGAGTAACAGTACATCCGTCTAGTTGCAAATCGTAATCTACAAGATTCTGTGTACTGTTTTTTTGTACTGTTATATACTGTCTTATATAAATTTAATAGGAGAAAATTACTGGTCATCCAATCTTTTACATTTTTAACACACTCTGTTAGCTTAGATAATTTAGAAGTTTCATCTGGTCTCGTAGAGATATATAGCCGAGTATCATCAGCATAAGAGTGGAAACTAATCCCGTATTTTCTTATAATATTACCAAGGGGCAACATGTATATTGGAAATATAAGGGGACCTAGGACAGATCCTTGTGGCACTCTATATTTTTCTGGTGATAAATGAGATGACTCCCCATTTAAATAAACAAAATGGTAGCGATCAGACAGGTAGGATCTAAACCATCTTAGAGCCTGCCCTTGAATACCTGTATAGTTTTGTAATCTATCTAGGTCATGATCTATGGTGTCGAACGCAGCACTAAGATCAAGTAAAACTAGCAATGACATGCAGCCTTGATGTGACGCAAGAAGCAGGTCATTTGTAATTTTAACAAGTGCAGTTTCTCTACTATGGTGGGGCCTGAAACCTGACTGAAATTCTTTATACAGATCATTTTTTTGCAGGAAGGAGCTCAACTGATCTTTCAGTTCCTGTTCTTTACACCATGACAACAACCATTTTTTTAAAGCATCATGTCTACTGAACCTTTCATGTCTTCATCGATATGTGGGCAGTGGTCCTGACACATTGATCGTCGCCACGGGCGTCGTGCTGCGAACCATCTCGATCAGGCTCCTGAAGTCCCTCTTCGGCATGAAACACGACCGCTCTGGGGCTCTCGTCGGCCTTCAGGATCACGGGTATCTGCACAGAAACATTGAGAACACGAGCACCAGGGAAACAGTGAGTGTGCACTTTACCTTTGGTTAATGTAGCACGGACGTGTCAGACTATGGAGTCTCCGGTGATCACAGCATCGCGTTCTGTCTCGTGGAGGGGAGTGAAGCGGTTCTGGGTGGAGATCTCAAAGACTGGAAGGGGGAGAAGTTGTCACCCGGCGCCTGGCTCGCGTCCTCCGCTGTGGATTCACCCAGGGTCCATGAAGTCCTGTGCAGAGAAACACACGGAATAGACGTGGCGGGACTGTTTACCGGACTTGGTGTATACTTACCCTGGATTTGTGAGCATCAGCCCGGGATGATTCCAGTGCAGCTTTCCGCTCTCTCAGCTGGGCCTGCCTCACCTCCAGGTCGTGAATCTGCTTCTCCATGGCCTCCAACATGTCCTCACCTGCAATCAAAGGTAGACATACATCTGCCATTAAAGCAAGTAACAGTGAGTAAAGCAATGGAGAAAGTCGTGGAGCAGGTCTTTCTCGGTGCTGAGCGTGAAAGTCTGTGAGCAAGTTAGGGTCTAGCATATCTTGGCGAGGAACCCAACATCTCTCCTCGGGGCCATAATCCTCCCAGTCTACGAGGTACTCCAATCGACCGCCACGACGTCGGGAGTCTAGGATCTCTCATACCGTGTAGATGGGCTCAGCTTCAATGGGTGGCAACAGGGGTTTTTCGTCAGGGACCGGGTCTGTGGAAGGAATAGGTACAGAAGGATGATGTGGTTTTAAAAGAGACACATGAAAAGTTGGATGAATCGGATGCTGAGCAGGTAAACTTAACCGGTTCTGAGCATATTCTGCCCAAATGAGATAGCGATTCCAGGTGTTTTGGTTTTGGTGACAGAATCTTCTGAAGAATCGGCTTATGTCCTGTATTTTCCGTTCAGTTTGTCCATTGGCCTGAGGGTGATAACCGGAAGTGAGACTAACCGTAACATTTACATTTATTCATTTAGCTGACGCTTTTATCCAAAGCGACTTACAATTGCTATATATGTCAGAGGATATGTCAAGTGTCTTGCTCAGGGACATATTGGTGTCTCACAGTGGATTCTAACCCGGGTCTCTCACACCAAAAGCATGTGTCTTATCCACCGAGCCAACACCACCCCTAACATTGAGTTGAGAGAAGAATGCCGGCCATACTCTGGAGAGGAACTGAGCTCCTCGGTCCTAGACAATAGTTTACAGGTTTTAGAGAATCAATCAATGGCTAAGAGAATTTTTGTCAAGTTCTGCAAGTTTTGTCATCAGAGGGAGGAAGATCAGTGTCAAAATCAACTCCTATGTGAGACCATGGACGATGGGGAATGGGCAAAGGAACTAGTTTTCCGGGAAGGTAATTGTTTAGGTACTTTGGTGATTGCACAGAGAACACAACCCCTAATGAATTCTTGCACATCCTCGTGCATCCTCGGCCACCAGTACTTGTTCTGTATTGAAGTAAGAGTCTTATTTACTCCAGGGCGTCCTGTGCCAACTGTTGGTGAAACACACACTTTTCAGCCTTTGCATAGAGAGCATAGAGAATTCTCTTAATCGTTGGAGCACTTGAGCGACATGACATTGGTGGTCTCTTTCATTAGAGGTCTCTTTCATTTTTCAAAACCCCCCTATTTATTTGCCTGCAACTAATTTTAAGCAACTTGATTCAGTTGTTCTTTCATTTGTATGGAACTGTAAAACACCTCGCATAGCCTTGGGCTTCCCAATTTGAACCATTATTACTGGGCAGTAAGTGCCAGGGCTCTCACTTTCTGGCAAAGTGGTATTCTGGATGACATGCTACCTGAGACTTCACCTCTATGGATTCATGCAGAGGCTTTGTCAGCACCAGAGTCTTCAACTTTACTTTTTAAGGAATGTAATTCTATCTGTAAATTAGGCAGCAGTAATTTTGTGTTGAGAAATTCTTTGAAGATTTTGAATCAGATCAAATCATTTTATAAACTACCAAACGTCTCAATCAAAAAAACAATATTATGCAATCCTTCGTTTGAGCCTTTTCAGATTGATGGAGCTTTTTCAGGATGGAGGTAAAAAGGTTTATGCTGTATAGGAGATATCTATATAGAAGATCAATTTGCATCCTTTTTGCAACTTAAAAATACATTTGTACTCCTACACTCTCACTTCTGCTATTTGCAAATTAGAAATTATGTTAAGAAAAATATTCCACATTTTATAAATAAACCTGAAAATCATATTATTCATGAACTTTTATCTTCTAATCCTGAAGTTAGACATTTGGTATCTCGTTTTGTTCATGCTTTTACAACACCCATATTAACCAAACACCTTAAAATAGCCTGGTCTACTGACCTGAACGACGATGTGTCTCATGAGATCTGGGAAGAAGGCCTGTCGAGAACAAAGAGCTGTTACATACAAGATGGTGCCGCCGAGTCCGGTCGCCGTCCAGGTCGCTCCGCTTAGATTATGTTTTTATTTACTTTTTTACCTACTTTTGCTTTCTCTTTTTACACACATTACCTCTGCACTGATCATATACGACATAGAAACACTTTTGGACATTGGACACCGCTTAACTGACCTGTTTCAGGACACTTTATCCTCCAACCCATCGTGGCCATCTGAGATTCTCCGGAACGCCGAGATGAACAATGGCCACCTGAATAACCACCCGAGGCGACGGATCAAGAAACACAGCGGGAAACGTGCTGGGATTCGCAACAGATTGAGGAAAAGAGCACACAGCCCTCCTTTACCGAGCATTCTGCTCGCCAATGTCCAGTCTCTGGAGAATAAGATGGACGATCTTAGAGCCAGGATAAGTTTCCAACGGGACATTAGGGACTGTAACATCCTTTGTTTGTCTGAAACGTGGCTCACGCCCTTGGTCCCAGACGCTGCTGTAACGCCGTCTGAAAAATTCTCTGTTTTACGGATGGACAGGACAGCCGAGGCCGGCAAATCCAAAGGCGGAGGAGTGTGTTTCATGATTAACAAGAAATGGTGTGATCCCAGGAATATCTCCACACTGTCGCGCTCCTGCTCGCCTCATCTGGAACATTTAACCATTATTTGCCGCCCATTCTATCTGCCCCGGGAGTTCTCATCGATCATCATAACTGCTGTTTACATCCCACTACAAGCAGACACCGGTTTGGCTTTGTCTGAGCTTCACGACGCGCTCAGCGGCTACATCAACAAACATCCTGACGCTGCTATTATCATCGCTGGGGACTTTAACAAAGCCAAACTCAAGCAAGTTATGCCTAATTTTTATCAACATGTATCCTGTCCAACCAGAGGACCGAATACACTGGATCATTGCTACACTCAGTTTAAGAATGCCTACAAAGCTCGCTCAATACCGGCTTTCGGCAGATCGGACCATGCCGCCATTTTCCTCACACCGGAATATAAACAACGGCTCGTTCAAGATCCCCTGGTGCAGAGGGTGGTGACGCGATGGTCCGCCCAATCAGAAGCAACGTTACAGGCGGCTCTTGATGACGTAGACTGGGACAAGTTCATCTGACGTCAGCGAGTTCACGGATGTAACGTTAAGCTTTGTAAACATGCTAGCCGAACAAGCCACGGATACAATAACTACAAGGTCATTCTCAAATCAGAAACCGTGGGTGGACAGATCAATCCGTGCAGCAGTAAACAAACGAACTGCTGCTTACAACGCCGGTCTTCTGTCAGGAAACATGAGCGAGTACAAAGCATCGTGCTATGCTCTCCGGCGCGCAGTAAGAGCAGCCAAACACAGATACAGGGAACGCATAGAGTCACATTTCCAGCTAAATGACTCCCGACGCATGTGGCAAGGACTAAGGACCATCTGTGACTTTGGAAATAAATCCTCTGCAGAGGTGAGAGCAGATCCGTCGCTGGCTGACGAGCTAAACACTTTCTACGGCCGCTTTGAAAACAATCTAAGCAGTGTGAGTCTGCCGATCAGCGCTTCAGGAAGCAGCAGTCAGATCAGCGATCATCATGCGATCACCGTGTCGGAGGACGAGGTTCGGAGGGCACTAAAGCGAGTGAATGTAAGGAAAGCAGCCGGACCTGATGGGATTTCTGGCCGTGTTCTGCGGTCCTGCACTGATCAGCTCGCTGGTTTGTTTACATCCATTTTTAATGAGTCTCTTGCTACATCGGTGGTTCCCACCTCATTCAAAAAATCGGTCATCATCCCTGTGCCTAAAAACAATAAACCCTCTTGTCTGAATGACTATCGTCCAGTTGCCCTCATATCAATAGTCATGAAGGTCTTTGAGGGACTGGTTAAAAACGTCATCTGCTCCTCCATACCGGATACTTTGGACCCTCTTCAGTTTGCCTACCACTGATGATGCCATCTCTCACATCCTGCACTCTTCTCTCACACACATTGACAGCAATAACAGGAACTACGTAAGGCTGCTATTTATTGACTATAGCTCAGCTTTTAATACTATAGTCCCCTTAAAGCTAGCTTCTAAACTCATAGACCTCGGCCTGAATTCTTCACTCTGCAACTGGATTCTTGATTTCCTCACCGGCAGACCTCAAGTGGTGAAACTAGGCCAGTACACCTCCAGCTCCATCACCCTGAACATAGGAGCCCCACAGGGCTGTGTCCTGAGTCCCCCGCTCTTCTCTCTCTACACACATGACTGCGTGTCTTCGCACAGCTCCACATCCATTATCAAATTTGCTGATGATACTGTGGTTCTGGGCCTCATTCACAACAATAATGAGACCGCATACTTGGATGAGGTAGAGAAATTAACATCATGGTGCCAGGACAACTGTCTCTTTCTGAATGTGAGCAAAACTAAAGAGCTGATTGCTGACTTCAGGAAGAGACAGCAGCAGCCCTATACTCCTCTTATGATCAGCGGGACCCCTGTGGAGAGGGTGAGCAGCTTCAAGTACCTTGGTGTAAACATCTCGGAGGACCTGACTTGGACTACTCACATTCAAACACAGGTTAATAAAGCCAGGAAAAGACTGTACCATCTGCGACAGCTGAGGAAATTCAGGGTCTCACCAGCAATCCTGAAAACTTTCTATTCTGGGGCTATAGAAAGTGTATTGACTCAGTGCATCTCAGTGTGGTATGGGAACAGCTCCAGTCAAGACTGCAAAGCACTGCAGAGAGTTGTGCGCTTAGCTGAGCGCATCTCAGGGTCTGCTCTCCCCTCTCTGCAGGACATCTACCTCAAACGCTGCAGAAGTAGAGCTACTAAAATCATCAAGGACTCCATCCACCCTAGTAACCATATTTTCACTTTGCTGCCATCTGGTAAGCGCTACCGTTGCCTGATGGCAAAAACCGAGAGACTCAGGAGGAGTTTCTTTCCCCAGGCCATCAGGCTCCTAAACTCTTAACCAGCCCCTTACATCCTCATGCCTCCACTTAATGTTCACTTTATCTTTTTCATTTTATTCACTACCTCACATAGACACACTGACAGTGTCACCGTGTTTGCACATTTGCTTCTTGTACATTCCTGTGTATCTTATATTTAAGACCACAGTAAAATGCATATATGCACATTGTACATCCCTGTACATCTTAATATTTAAGACTTCAGTTTACGTTCATGCACATTATTTTGCGTTCTGTTGAATTCTACAATATACATCTTTTTTATATTTTATTCTTATATTTTTATTGTTTACTTTTATTTCATTCTTACATAGCTATATTTATGTATATTTCCATCTGTGTTGTTTTCTTTAATATTTGCACTGTCCATGGAGCGGACCTGACTCACATTTCACTGCTGGTTATGTATGCTATATATAATTTAGTATGTGACAAATAAAACTCTTGAATCTTACGTAAATTCGAGATATAAATTAATCCAGTTCAAAGTTATGCTTTGCATTCATTACTCCAAAACTAGATTTAACTAAATATTTACCTCCATTTCTTGGAGGTTTGGTTCCTTGCCGCTGTCGCCTCTGGCTTGCTTAGTTGGGGTCACTTCATCTACAGCGATATCGTTGACTTGATTGCAAATAAATGCACAGACACTATTTAACTGAGCAGAGATGACATCACTGAATTCAATGATGAACTGCCTTTAACTATTATTTTGCATTATTGACACACTGTTTTCCTAATTAATGTTTAAATCTTTTTTTTTAAAGTGCTATATAAATAAAGGTGACTTGACTTGACTGAAAAATTTATTTATAACAAACTAGTGTATTAATAAGCACATTAAAGTGAAGCTTAAAATATATTTGAACTATAGCTCAAGAAGTATAAGTGTAATAAATAATATAGACAAGTACAATTAAATTACACTAAAGATCCTTAAAGTTATTACATTTTAACACAACTATATATATTAAATTATATTGCAATTAGCTTAGAGTTGAGTCTTAAGCATATCTTCAAGAGTACTTAACATACTTGCTCCAAAATAACATATTTATTAGCACTTAGTATAGTATAGTAAAAATATAAGAAGTGCATCAATATTAGTACAACTTAAGTGTATTTATTTTTTTATCTGGTTTATCTGTTTCAGTTAGGATCTATAAGCTAATGTTTAATTGAACTTAGACGGATGAACTTAGATGGATTATTCTTTAACAGTTTTTCCATAAGTGCTGATGGACATTCCATCTAGATCAGGAACAAGGAAATGTCGACCAGGAAATATTGCATCTGCTCATGTCTATCAAGACTCCAGGAAAAAACACAAGAGCAGAGGGGATTTATGCATGTGTGCATATAATGTGTCATAAATTACTCACTCATTCACTTGAATGACAATTATGCTGAGATCAAGTTCATTAACAAATTTTCCCAGACATGAAAATATCCAAATGACGTGTCATTAGTAACCCTTTGAAATAATCATTAATAATTTATTTTTTAATTGTCCGGAAAAGTGTGTGAAAAAAAAAAAAACTAAATTAACAAATTTCTGCAGTCATAAAATCATAAAATCAAAATCATGTTATCAAAAAAACCCTTTTACAACACTGATACTTTTACTGAGATAAAAGACAAAAAAAAAAAAAAACTATCATTATATTTCAAAATGGATACTTTATTGTAACATATATCATCAAATTATTGTATTAGTGCTACCAATATTACATCAATATTGTCATTTTCATTTTGATTTAATAGTTTTAATTTAGTCCAATATTCACTGTATCTTTACCATTGCAAGATTTTAGTGCAACTTTCACTAACAACTGCAAATGGATTTATATGTATACTGTACCTACAGTAAATGCACTTTATTTTCCCACTGGTCACAATTGTTACTGTCATCATGTTTACTCATTCTATGATCACACTTAACAAAACTGAGTAATTGTGAATTTATATACAAGTATTAATGCTAGACATGTTAAAGATTTCATGTCCCAAAATCTTTGTCATCTGTTTATGCTAACTAAATAAACTGCTCTGGTCATGTGACACTGCAGATATTTAATTGAGACCCTGTATTTTTTTTCATATTTGCAGGAAATGCACTAATACATTAGTAAGATTTTTAGAACTTTATTAATGAATACCTTCTTTGCAGTCACCGTTGTGGGATAAAATGGGTTAATGACAAACATAACATTCCCAATGTTCAGTAATGTGGTTTAATCAATGTAACTGAATACAAATGCAAAGTTGCGTTTGCAGAAATGCATTGAAAATCATATTGATGGAAAGAATAAAAAGGAAAATTTACAAAAAGATAAACTTGATTCAAATATAAATACACAAAAACCTGTTAGATGCAGTTTATACATAGGAACTAGGGGTGTAACGATACTTTCGGTTCGGTACGCGGTACGCATTATGGACCGAACGGTTCGTTGGACTAATTAATTATATTTGGAAAATAAAAAAAAATAGTGAAATATAATGATATGCGTTCAACAAGGTAGCCCAATAACCCAAACGACGTAACAGGCAACGCCCCGACACCCCCGAAGAAGAAAAAAACACCACTTATATGTTTATGTTAGGCTACTCAGTCAGGCGCTCGCTCAAAAATGGCCAATGCGTTTAACAGACCAGAAATAGAAGATCCTCCAATAACCAACAGGTCTGGGGTCTCATTTATAAAACTATGCGTAGGATCTTTACTAAAAGTTTACGTGCGCCCAAAAGCCAAAAATGGCGTACGCCAAAAAATATTCCGATTTATAAAACCGTGCGTACGCACACCTGTAAGCAATGTTCCCTTTATAAATCACAGATCACCCGCAGATGTGCGTACGTGAACCAGCCTCATATCCCGCCCTGTACACGCCCATTTTTAACCATAAATAGTCAATGCAAATCACCTCATGATTGCTGATCAGCATGTAAATGAGAGTGGAATCCCATATATACCTGGAAAACTGGCATGCGACCCGCCAATTAATTAATCCAAGAAAGTGAAAACGTGCATTTCTGTTAGCCTAATTTTAATAATGGCGACAGGTGAGAAAAGAGGAAAAAAACGTAATTTCTCAGATACTGAGATTGAAACACTTGTATGGGAGGTGGAGGCTCGGAAAACTGTGTTATTTGGTGGCCACAGCAGTGGGGTCACTAATAAAAAGAAGCAGTGCGAGTGGCAAAGTATTGCTTCTGCCGTCAATTGTGTCAGTGGGACAGAACGGACAGTTGCAGAATTAAAGAAAAAATGGTCCGACCTGAAGGTATACAAATTTTTTTTTTACCAACATATTACATTTGTGTTTTATTAGGCTATATACCTATATAAATAGCAATATTGATTTTCAAAAAGTTTTATTTACATGTGCTTACAGTATGCAAAATATGTGAAATAAAGATTCTCATTCATTCAAGGTGGAGGCAAAGAGAAAACTGTCCTCCCACCGCCAGAGCGTAGCTGCAACTGGTGGGTGCCCATGTACAGCTGATCTCACATCAGTGGACAGCAAAATCGCGGCTATAATTGGGGAGGTCAGCGTGTGTGGTATTGTGTCGGAAAAGGAGGGAGACACTGACGTGACTGAAACCACAGAGGAGCAAGGTTAAACCGATTTTTAATCATTAACGCTGTACATTTGAGTGTGTGGGGTGATAAATGGATAAATGTTGCCAATTGTTTGTCCTCCAGTCCTTCCGGAGTCTGAAGCTGTAAATGAACAGGAGGTTCAGGGTGAGGGGTTCTCAGATGCAGATGCACAGCGTCCGGCTCAAAGCAGTGCCCCTTCTGCGTCTGGCACGTCCAAAAGTGGTCGGGTACTCACTGACGCAGTCCTGCAGTTACAGCGAGAGACAATAAACGCTGTCAACAGGGTTGCAGATGAGCTACGGCAGATGAGAGAAGTGATGCAAGAAATTGCACAATCATTAAAAGATGCAGTTAAAACATGAACCTTGAGTTTTGTCTCTCTTTACAAACGCCGCATGACATCCTCACGGATTCTTGCACCTCGTTGATATCCCTCTTGTCGGCCAGGGGGCTGTGGCTCGGGGTCGTAATGCTGGGGTAGAGGGAGATCAGGAGGGAGAGGAATACCGTTTCTCAGTGCTATATTGTGCAAAACACCACACGCCCTGACAATCTTGCACACTTTTGCTGGATGGTATAAAAGTCTGCCACCCGAGGCATCCAGAGCACGCCATCTGCATTTCAGGATGCCGATGGCACGCTCCACAACTGCGCGGGCACGAGAGTGGACCTCGTTATAATGAGTTTCCTCTGCGCTCTGCGGGTTTAAAAATGGGGTGAGGAGCCAGCGTCTCAGGGGGTAGCCACTGTCGCCTGCAGGTTATAATTATATTAAAAACAAAATTGTTACAGTTTCTACTTTTTAATATTGTTAAACTCACCAAGAAGCCAGCCATCACGTACTGCGCCTGCATTTAGTCTGTTCCCTACACTGCTATGTGTCAAGATAAAGGAATCATGTGTTGAACCAGGCCAGCGTGCCACAATGTTTGTGAGGGTCATGTTGGAGTCACATATGATTTGCACATTAATAGAATGCACATGCTTTCTATTAACATAAGCAAATTCATTTTCAGATGGTGCCCTTATAGCAACATGAGTGCAGTCAATTGCGCCGATTACATTTGGGAAACCAGACATTGCTGCAAATTGCGTTTTAATTTCGGCCTGTTCTCGCACAGTGTAGGGGAACCTGATGTATCGACTAACCATATTAAGTATACCATTTAAAACGACAGATATTATGGCACTCAGGGACGGCTGTGATATACCAGACCTATAGGGTGAGATGATAGATTCCAATAGAATTATTTCATATACAAAAAGGTCTTAGAGACAAATTTGAGGATTACTTATAGTTTTTTTATATTATTAATTTACCTGTCTGCCAATTCCCGCTGGAAACAGCCGGTTGCCAAGAACCCCAGAGTGGTGAGGACTTGTATTTGGACTGGGATGGCATGGTTCCGGCGTGTTGCCCTCTCTAATACTGGACCCAATTCAGCACATAGATCCAAGAGCACAGCTCTAGGGAATCTAAATCGGCTTATTAGCCAGTCATCATCATGGGCCAGGAAATCATCATGGTCCCTGAAAACTCGTTCTCTCCTTATTCTGCCATTAGCGTAATCCTCCAACAGTGCCAGGAGTGCCATCATGAAGCATTACATACCCGGGTCACCGGAGAATTTATATGTTTCTAGCAAATAGACTGATCGTTAACACCTTGACAAAATCACTTAATTAATTTGTGGGCGAAAATTTAAGACGAAAATGTTATAGTGAACACATGCTTCTTGACGGTTTTGTAATGAACACCGTAATAGTTAGGACCGATGATGAGTAGCGATTGTGCTTCATGACTGTATTTGCAGACTTTGACATTTTATGATATAGGCTATGTACATTAAGGAAAATATTTCCTTTTTACACTGTGTTCTGCAGTTCTCTAATAAAAGGGTATTTCATGCTATTCTGTAGGCTATCACATGTATCGCGCCATGTCCTCCTGTGCTCCCGTTGTGGACAATGTGACTGTAAGGCAGCGCTGATTATTATTTTATTTTACTTTTAATACATTTTGAATTACGTTTGGATTTTACTAGATGTATATAGCCTAAAACAATCGGCACAAATAACACTGTTGGATTTAATCTTCATGATAATGTGGATATAACGTATGAAATGGAGTGAAAATTAAATGTCATTCATTCTTATAATCGTTCTTCTCACATTTATTTTCTACAATCTAACTTCAGTTCACGACCTCACCATCGGTGTCGCCAATTCCCTCTGTCTCCAGAATGTGCGTACGCACGGCTCAAAGTTTGCTTAAAGGTGCGCACATTCTCCCGTCAAGTTTGTTTTTTATAGATCACAACCTTTGCGTGGGAACTGGCGTACGTACGTTTCCAGCCCCGTTTTGTGCGTACGCACGCTTTATAAATGAGGCCCCTGGTGTTTGGGTGCACTTTGGATTCCCTGTAAGCTATAATGGTGATGGCAAGAGAGTGGTGGATAAAAAAACAACGATATGTCTCATCTAGGGTACACCAGCGGGAATACAAAAAAAAAAAAAAAACACCAGCGGGAATACTTGAAACATGTCAACTCATTTACGCCGACATCACCTTAGTGTGTCAGTATCTGGGAAAAGACGAAAAAAAGGAGAAACATACACGCAACAAACTATCCCCGCAGCATTAAGACAGACATTTCCAACGGATTCAAACAGGGCAAAAGACATCACCACGGCGATTGGTAGGCTACATTTACGTTATAGCCGCGGATATGAGACCTTACTATTTACCATTCATTCTATCATCACCATTATAGCTTACAGGGAATCCAAAGTGCACCCAAACACCAGACCTGTTGGTTATTGGAGGATCTTCTATTTCTGGTCTGTTAAACGCATTAGCCATTTTGCAACGAGCCTTCAGCGCGTACTGAGTGAGCGAGCGCCTTACTCTGTAGTGGAAAACGGAGGTTTTAAGAAAATGCTTAATGTAATTGAGCCCCGTTACAATATTCCTTCACGAGCCCATTTCAGACAGACCGTAATTCCTGCTTTGTTCCAAAAAACATAAGCCCTATAGAGAACCAATTGAGTAAAAACACACTCAATATAAAGAGTTATAGAGTTCCATAAAAAAAGTTACATCTTTGTATTTGTTCATAACTACTACAATAATATAACATTTTCATTTTTTTATAAGGAGCTGTTTTTGTTTTATACAGTATGCTGCTAAGAAAACACCATAGAAGATGGGTAAAAATAGCTCCATCATTGTTCAATGTAAAAAAAACAAAAAAAAAACATACTTTGTTAGTTTTAATAAATAAAACATTTTTTAAAAATCAAGGAAATTTATCTGCCAATTTTTTCTTTTTGCTGTATCTAAAACGTACCGAACCGTACCGAACCGAACCGTGACACCAGTGTATCGTATCGAACCGAACCGTGAATTTTGTGAACCGTTACACCACTAATAGGAACATAACAGAATGATTGCTATTTACTTCCATTGTCAGACAAAAGTGTTATACAGGGCTAAGCTCATACAAAAATAATAAAGTCCATAATTTTTATAAATCTCTTGTCATGGTGCCTATGGACAGTCAGGATCTGCAGACCATTGATTCTGAATCACAAATGTTTTGGCCGGCCGTTGGCTTGTGTAACTACACTCTGGAAGAACTTCTTTGTTTTTTTCACGACTGTTACTACAAGTGCTGAGGAAGGTCAGGAATACAGGTATGAATACGATGCCATGGACGGCCCCAAACAGTATGACTAAGAACATGATCTTGAAGAAAGTCCTGAAGATGTAGCTTTTAGCAGCCGCGAGGACCACCACACCTGCGATAGTGGACACAGCTCCCTGAACGATCGGATAGCCCAGTTTAGTGATTGCATCCATGGCTTTCTCATTCGCTGACGATTTTTCACTTGACACAAAAGCATAGGATATATGAGCAGAGAAGTCCACAGAAAACCCAATACAGATGACAAGATTAATCATTGACACGGAGTCTAAACTAACATCCCATAATGCCATGAATCCGGTCACTCCTACAATGACAGATGCGATGGCGAACGTCACCCAGAGAGAGCAGAGCGGGTTTGGGATCAGCAGGAGTGAAATGAATAACATGGCACAAGTAGCAACTACTATATTTTGGATCGTATTAGGGATGATGACTGCATATTGGTCAAAATAGATGAACGCAGGGTGGTACACTGTCAGATCCACAGGCGTCTGCAAATTCCCACATTCAGCTGTGGTTTCTCTAAACGCATTCAGCATGTTCTTCTCATCAATTGCTGTGCGGACGTTCACCGTCTGAACAAACAAACGTGATGCATGAATTTGATTGTTAGTGAAATTGACATCTTGACTAAAACCAGAATAATTAAGGAATGTGGTTAGATGGCTTTTAAATTGAGTTTCATTGTTCACATTAAAACCAGCATTAAACGCCACATACTCATGAAGCCAAGAAACAGGCCGAATGTATGAATCTGCCATTGTCAGATTTTGAAAATGTTTCAAACACAAGTCAAGACTTTCACGAGCAGTGGGGTTCCAGTACTGGAAATGCTCATCCTTTATAACTAACATGACGTTAGGACCAAAATCAGAAAAGAATTCATCCTCATTGTCATAGTAATCACCAACATATGAGCTGTCTACTGCTAAATGTTTCAGATCTAGACCTTCCTGTATTTGGAAGCACCCGTAGATACTGACTGCCAAATACCCGGCATAGATCAGACACACAAGCACCTTAACCCACACTCTTGTCAGGAAAGGGCCGTAATATTTTTTAAAGAATGAATCCATTGGCATTTCAAACTCCTTATGTGTGTTTTTATCATAAGATCCACCAACACAACACCCTTTAGCATCACCACTGGCTTCTGGGACTCTCATGCAGGTCAGCCAGTGTCTGTTGCCTTTCTCTCGTCTCCCGTTGAACGCAAGACAGGCGCCAAAGAAGGTGATGTTGAAGACGTAGCAGAACAGAAGAGCTGTGCTGGTGTACATGCAGAAAGACTGAACGGAGCGGAACGGCGTCAGGAGGCCGATGTAGAACGCCAGCACATCCGTCAGTGTGGTGATAGTGATGGACACGCCAGCCTCCTTATACGTCTCTGCTAAGCGAACCTCAACGGCTTTATCAACTTCAGTCTTCTGCCAGCAGGAGATCATTATGAACATGTCATCAACACCAACACCTGCAGGAAAGCAGAGACTGTGAACCTCCGCTGTGAGACCTCGACTAGGTGATGAAATGAATGAAGTTTACCCAGAATCAGAAACGGGGCTGTGGCCACGGTCATGGCAAATGGCACTCCGCAGAACAGCAGCAGTCCAAAGCTGGCCAACACGGCCAAACCGGCGGAGACGACCCCGAATGCAGCCACCCACACCTTTGTCCTGACACAGTCTAACCTGCAGAACGAGACAAGGGATAAATGACATAGCTAGAGATAGAAATGTACTAATGTGGTTTTAATTCTCTACAATACCTTAAACAAGACAGAATTGAAATGGTAATGGCCAGGAAATACGTAACAGAGAAGAGGGGGATCACAGAGTCTGCATTGGTCTCCAACTCCTTCTGTCTTGATACTGATGTAAAGTAAGACACATGGAGCTGTAGAGATTCAACATAAAACACTTCAGTGTAGTTACTGCTTATCTGAATGTGTTACACTGAGTTCAAGCACAGTGAAGAAACAGCAAATGATGACAGAATATGAACATCCTGCAGGAAAATCAAGCAAATGTAAATTTGTTTGGTTCATTTTATCAAAACATTGGAACGTTTTCCCACATGACTTGGTGAGTTAGAGTTATTAGATAATATTTGATTAATGTCATCTGAGGTACATCAGGCATCTGTATACATCTAGATATAACTCATAACATTTATTTTGTCTTACCATTTTCTGTTGTGTATAGTTTGAGAAGAGTTTTAGAAAGCCATCGAGCCACTCAGAGTTGTTCTTTGTCTTCTCCTCATCTAGGAAATAAAAAAGCCTGACCGCTTTTGCGCACAATATCTCTAAGCTACCTTGCTTTAGCTTTACACCCCCAATACTTGTTCCCAAAAATGTGCCATTATTCATTGGATATGTTATGGCTGAAGAAACTATTTCAGCAGCATTGTAATTTATAATGTCTAAAATTGCATTTGATATGCACCTTCCATTTGCTTTGGCACAGAGCTCTTCAAAAGTGTTTCCTGCCGCAATATTTTTCACTTGTCTGTCTAACTCAATAATGTTGTTAAAAGCTGCTTCAGTTAATATATTTTCTCCATGTAAGCCTGTGATGATCAAAGAGGCATAAGTGCCATCGGAAGAAAGCCGTAGCTGAGAAAACTCTTCCGATTGTGGGAAATTTTCCACCACAAACGCTCTCTCCATTTTGGCAGGTGCATTGACGGGCGTGAACTGGTCTTCAATATCATTTGCCTTCCTCTCCTGAAGAAAGATGAAACCGGCTCCAAGGGCAGCAGCTACAAATAAAGCTACTAAAAGAAACACACATGGATGTCTACCAACAAAACAACCAAGCTTTTGAAAGGCCAGAGACAGGGGCTGCTCGATGCAGTCTGTTTTACACTTCGCCATCCTCCAGACTCCTCAACAGTCTGCTGGGAATCTCTTGCTCTTCAGAAGCATTCTCCTATTTCAATGACTCACTGTTGTCATTACACACTTATAGAGCTGACCACTAACAACCCATTTGTTACTCATGAACAAAATAAGGTTGCTCATTAACAAACTTCCTTGTCAGGACTTGCCCTCTTCATCGCTGCCGGGAACTGCATGCTTAACCAATGGGCTGTTTTTAACCTTAAGGGACTGTAACTAGGGCCCTCAACACCCCTGGAAATCATCTATTCAGGAAAATATCTGATATAACTATAGTCATCATCAATTTTTATTAAGGACACACTCGGTCCAGCAGACACATCAATAACAACATACAAATACACACACAAGGACAAAATCCACAATATCACATATTTACCTGTGTACAAAAAAAACAATGATTCCACATATTTGAAAAAAGCCTGACTGAACTTAGTGCCAAGTTCGTAAGTGTTAAAATTATACTGTTCTGATAACCTACACATACACCTGTACATGAGATTATGCAACACCGCAGCGCAGGTTGGCACACGAGCACTGACAAATATTTGGTTTGCACTGCTCCATCGTGGCACCTTAAGCAGCAATCACATACCATTACTATAAGCTACATTAAGTCTTTGAATGCTTCTCTTTCTGTAATGCCACCACAAATGACCAGTATACATAGGGGTACAGAATACTTTAACAGATCCTGAGCACATATCAAATTTACGAATCAACATATTGGCCTGGGCATACAGCGTACAACACTGTCTGTAAATATCCCTATCATCAGACAGGTCATCAGTTATATAAAGTATTTCACCTCATAACATACTTTAAGTTCCCTGTCGCAGTATGGTTTGGAAACCTAACTATACAGCTTAAATCTAAATTAGCACACCTGGTGTTGACAGCACAAAAAAATGTTGGACATGAAGATTATTTGAATCTTCAACATTTATATGAGAATTGCATTCTGAATCGGGTACAGAAAATCATGGGGGACCAAACTCACTTCCTGCGTTCACAGTATGAAATGTTCCCCTCCGGTAGAAGATATATAGTCTCTATGTGTAAATTTAATGGGTATAAGAATTATTTTGTGCCTGTATCTGTAAGAATGCTGAATAACAGCTTATTTTATTAATTTTAAATTTGTAAGTCTTAATTTAACTTTTTATTATTTTATTTCTTGTATGTTTATGCAGCAACAATTAGTCCACAACAAATTTCCTTTCAAAGACAATAAAGTATATTACTACTACTACTACTTTAAACTTTACAGCAAAATCCTCAGTTTTGAACACTTATAAAGTGTGACAGAGTAACACTGAAGTTAATGAGATAATTATATGATTAATTAAGTGCTGATTAAGCATTAATGATGAACACCTGCCATTAACAAACAGAATCACTGAAAAAAAGAAAACCACAAGAACTACAACTGACTTCACCTTCAGCCTTAGATTAAATAAACTGAAATAAAAGAAGACATTAAATCTCTCAGTATCTGCTTAGACAACTCCTAAAACAGCATCACCAGTAGAGTTGGGTCAGAGTCCACCTTTGTCGAGTACGAGTCAAGACCAAGTCCTTAAACATCAAGTCCAAATCCGAGTCAGAGTCCAAAAGGGGCCGAGTTGGACTCAAGTCCGAGTTCTTAAAGGCCGAGTCTGAGTCGAGTCCGCCCGAGTCCAGAAAGTAATTAAATTAAAAAAGATTATAAATTGGTATTGTAAATTTTTACATTCTATTAATATTTTAACCTTTCAACCCATTAAACCAATGGCAATATAAAAATGTAATAAAAAAATACCACTGTTACATCTAGTCATTGCCATTGAACATTTTTATTTTATGTCAACAGAACTAGTTTCCTATCAAAAAAGGTTTCAAAGGTTTTATTGTATTACAAGTGCATGAAAATACAAATGAACCGGTTTTATTATTGTATCACACTATATTGTCCTCCAGTTAAAGCTGACATTTCAATTATTTAATGCCTCTCCCCCACATTTGACAGAGGTAACGTGCAGCCAATGAGGAGATCCTTAATGATGGCATTTTGAATTTCCTGTTGTTTTGGAGAACTTGCATCATAAAGTTGCACTGCTTGTTTGGTCAATTCTGGTCTTGTAAATCCTGCAATGCTGAGCTGTGCAGCATCTGTTGGTTGCTGCTGCTGTCTTTGGTACTCAGTTGCATCGGTTTTCGGATCACCAATACACTGAACCGAAAACCGTTTCTTTCGGACGCGTCCGATTTGAGAACCGATGAATTGATGATACTGCGCATGCGTGTAATTTTTCAAGTATTTTGTTAAACATCGCAAAGTGTGATAAAATAACTATATATATATATATATATATATATATATATATATATATATATATATATATATTTTTTTTTTTTTTTTTTTTGCATGTTTCTAATCTGTATATTGTAGATTAGGTATAGGCCAAAGGGGTTTTCAGGGAAGCTGGACAATAATTAAGACTCTAAAGACTCTATGTTTAAAAGGAATAAGGGATGATTTCTGAAATATCTGTACTGTATTTATAGTTAATGATGACACATTCACAAATTGTGATTCCGGTTCCATTAAAATTATTTAACAACTAATAAATAAATAGTGGTAAGGAAAAATGTACAATACTCAACTCAAACAATCCTTTATGCGTTTACTACTTACTGTCAAATTAATTTACAGGTTGGCAATTAAAAAAAAAAATCAACATATATTACAGTATTTAGACATTTTTGCAACAAAAATCTTTTTAAATTTTTCTGAAGGAAAATCAACATGTCTGCTTTCTCTGGGAGAATTCGGGATCTCTCCTGGCTTATTGTGTCTCCAGCAGTGGAGAATACCCTCTCTGAAGGAGTAGAAGATGCTTGGACAGACATGTACGATTCAGACAGGTGAAACAGAATAGGCAATGCCTCTCTCTTCTCCCACCACCAAACAGTTGGGTCTTCATAGGTGGGGATTGGGGAACATTCTTTGTAGAAAAGAAGTTCTCTGTCAACTCTCTCATCAACTGACAAGCCAGTAGCATTTGGAAGCACAATCCCCTGGCCCTGCAGAGCTTTATCCTCCTTTTCAAAAAGAACTGCTAATGGACACTTTTTTACTTTCTTGCAAGGCACTTTCTAAAAAGCAAGACAATTAGTGTTAGTTAGTTAGTAATATTAACAGTATATATCCTTGTCAACAACACCAGACAATGTATCTTTATCATTGTGAGTTTGCATTCACCTTTGAAGTGTTGTCCTGTTCTTGCTCATGGCCTTTTTCCATTTCCTGCACTTCTGACACCTTTAGAGAGAGCTTCGCATTAGAAGCGGATATTCCAGAAAGTATACATTTTTCCCTATGTGTGTTTGTATGAAAGAAAACAACAATACCTTGTTTTGTGCCATTACTGCAGCTAGTTTCACCCTCTCCCTAATGTTGTCTGCAAGTAGCTTATTTTTGAAGCGGGGATCCATCACTGTTGCCTCTTCAAGGAAGTGCCTGATATCCTCATTCTTTAAGATAATAAATTCAAAACAAGTAATCTGTAAACGGTACTGAAGCACTAAGCAGTAATCTGTACTTGGTATGTCATGAATATCATCATGAAATTACAAGTGGTAGCTCTGTAGCTGGGTAGTGTATTTTACTGTCTGCTGTACCTGGTACCGCTTGGACAGATCTTCCCAAACCTTTTTCTATATTCCAGCCATCATTCTCTTGAACTTGAAAATGTTCTTCAAGTTTCTGGAGGATAGGAAGGACTTGGCCACAGGTTGGAGTACTGTCACTTGATACACATAGAGTGGAAGTGTACATTACACTCATGAGCTTTGTAAACTCCTCTGCCTTTTTTAGGTCTTCGTCAGTGATCCGTTCCAATCTGAAATTTGCAAACATTAAATCTTGCATCTAATACAGTTTTTTTTACAATCACTTTGTTACTATTTTCAGAACCTTGATGTCATTTATCACAACTCTAGACACAAAACTCACAACCAAAGATCAAAATGCACATTTTTCAAAACTCTAACCCTTTTCTCAATTGCTTGGATACAATACACATAAAACTTAGATCATTTGTTCATTCAGCAAAAATCACCTGTTCAATATGACACAACTTAACATCAAAGTGCTACTATTTCAAAAGGCAATCCACACATTACATTTCAAATGAGTGTCTATTCATTTCCTTACAATGATCTAACTATCAATTGATACAACTGCTCAAAATGATAAGTAACTGTTGCATTACTCTTAGTATGGAAACACAAACAATCTTCCATGTTTACTGTAAATCATGAACGTTTCAAGATAACGAGATTCATTGTCACCAATTAGCGTGGAGCATGAACCAATTAGACTACAATATCCATGGATGTAGCCTAATATTTTATCATAATGCTTCATCAGTCTATGGCCCCAAATACTGTACCACCTTTTCAGACTATTTAAAGTATTGACAGTACTTTTGTAACCAGGCCAAATAGTGGAGGCAGAGGCAAAATTCTAACTGACCAACAAGAGCAGGCTGTGGTCGATTTGGTTCGGGCCAGAAATGATATTCGCCTTACAGAAATTCGCCAGCATATCTTGGACAATGAAGACATGTTCAACAATGTGGGATCCATAAGTATCCAAAAAGGCACCAGGTATCTATAAAACAACTATACCGTGTGCCTTTCGAAAGAAATGCAGACAGAGTGAAGCAAATGAGGACTGAGTATGTTCAGGTAAGTTCAGTTTCAAGATGGCTGTTGTAAAAACATTCACAAAAATTCTACATTGTACAGTAATCTCTAAATCTCTTTCTAAAATGTATTTTTAGAGGGTGATGGAGCTGGATGCTGATGATGACCATCACAAATTCATATATTTGGATGAGGCAGGTTTTAATCTGGTCAAGACAAGGAGGAGAGGTCGGAATTTCATTGACCAGCGGGAAACCATCCAAGTACCTGGACAACGTGCGGCTAACATTACCATCTGTGCAGCTATATCAGAAGATGGTGTGATGGGTTTCAATTTCATAGCTAATTATTTTTGCTTTGATTCAAATAAACCTATGTTGTAATTGTACAGTACTGTAGTGTTTTGCATCAATATATTACAAACTTTGTTCAATGATTCCACTGTGTCTGTAGTATTCTCTCTACTACTGCAGTACTTTTACTGAGATGTATTTACTGTACATGTAGTACCATAATGAAACCTGTATCACCTATTTTGTTCTACAATATTTAATGATTGTACGAACAATGACACAGTGAAACTATCGGTTGCTTGTGTGTGGGTGATCTATAGTTATGTTTCAATGGTATTTCACAGTAAATTTGTGTTTTGAACCAATGATTGTGCAAGTGCAAGATTTCTTTAAAGATGTGAATGTGCAAGGCAATGTTTTGAACATTAGACAGCCTGTGTTACAAGTGATAACCGTTTTGAGTTTTGTGTCTATAGTTGTGAAAAATGACATCAAGGTTCTGAAAATAGTAGCAAAGTGATTGTAAAAAACTGTAAATTGTCCATTATACAATAAATTAGATTGATTGTCATCAGTTTTCCTGTATCACATTCATTTCTTCTACCTGTCCCTCTCCATTGAGCCTCTCAGCCTTGGATCCATGGAAGCTGCTTGGATGGCAGAATATTGCTCAAGAAATGTGCATTACAAAAAAGTGAATTCCAGCGAGTTCTGACGTCCAGGATTACTGTATGCTGTGGCAGGTCTGAAAAACAATTAATAAAACTTAATAAAATAATAATAAAATAAAACTCATTATTTAGTAATATTAAATGACTTACTAAGGAGATGTTGCTTCTCTTGCAAAACAGTCTTGGCCATTGAAGATCTCTTCAGCCATACAATGACACTTCTGATACTTGCACACCAACGAGAAACGGAGTCAATTGAATAGATTTTCTGTGCAGCAATGTTCAGTGTATGTGCAAAGCATGCAATTTTTTTAAGCTGGAGTCTACTGACAGCTACATTCATGTTTGCAGCATTGTCCACTGTGACTGCAACTATTTTCTCCCTAACTCCAAACTCTTCCAAAATTGCCTCTATTTCTTGGGCAACATTAGGACCTGTCTGAACGTCATAGACTGCCTTACTTTTTAGGACTGTTTGTTTCATTTTCCCCTCACTAACAAAATGTAGTGTGACTGTAATGTAGTGGTCCTGTGTAATGCTGGTCCATCCATCACTTGTTATTGCTGCACTGTGGATGTTTTTGAGAGCATCAATTACATTCTGCTTTTCAGCATCATACCAAGCAGGAATAAGCTGGTTGGCAAAACAATCCCTAGAGGGTGGTTGGTATTTGGGGTTAAGACACTTGGTCATCTCCCTAAAATGAAGAAAAAAAATGGAAATTAAATATTCTGTTCAAATGAACACCTCTGAAACTGTCTTATAGATTTTCCCTCTCTGTCTCTGCATAAAACCTAGTTATAAATTATGTAGTAGTTATATTTAAAGTATATTAATTTACAAGTAATATATAGTAATTCAGTTAACTTTGTAATAAATGGTAGTTCAGCTGCTTGCATGTACACTTACCTAAACCATGGGGACTCAATGGTGGAAAAAGGATGTAAACCTTTGTCACCTTTATTTATATAGCGCTTTAAACAAAATACATTGCGTCAAAGCAACTGAACAACATTCATCAGGAAAACAGTGTCAATAATGCAAAAAATGAGAGTTAAAGGCAGTTCATCATTGGATTCAGTTATGTCATCTCTGTTCAGTTAAATAGTGTCTGTGCATTTATTTGCAATCAAGTCAACGATATCGCTGTAGATGAAGTGTCCCCAACTAAGCAAGCCAGAGGCGACAGCGGCAAGGAACCGAAACTCCATCGGTGACAGAATGGAGAAAAAAACCTTGGGAGAAACCAGGCTCAGTTGGGGGGCCAGTTCTCCTCTGACCAGATGAAACCAGTAGTTCAATTCCAGGCTGCAGCAAAGTCAGATTGTGCAGAAGAATCATCTGTTTCCTGTGGTCTTGTCCTGGTGCTCCTCTGAGACAAGGTCTTTACAGGGGATCTGTATCTGGGGCTCTAGTTGTCCTGGTCTCCGCTGTCTTTCAGGGATGTAGAGGTCCTTTCTAGGTGCTGATCCACCATCTGGTCTGGATACGTACTGGATCCGGGTGACTGCAGTGACCCTCTGATCTGGACACAGACTGGATCTGGTGACCACGGTGACCTCGGAATAAGAGAGAAACAGACAAATATTAGCGTAGATGCCATTCTTCTAATGATATAGCAAGTACATAGGTTGTTATGGGAAGTGTTTACGGTTCCGGTTTACCTAATTAATGCAGCCTAAAAATCCTTTAACGGATTTGGATAATAAAAGCATATTAGTATGTTATGTGTATGCCAGGTTAAAGAGATGGGTCTTTAATCTAGATTTAAACTGCAAGAGTGTGTCTCTGCCTCCCGAACAATGTTAGGTAGGTTATTCCAGAGTTTGGGCGCCAAATAGGAAAAGGATCTGCCGCCTGCAGTTGATTTTGATATTCTAGGTATTATCAAATTGCCTGAGTTTTGAGAACGTAGCGGACG
Organism: Carassius carassius; assembly: GCF_963082965.1. Taxonomy (NCBI): domain Eukaryota; kingdom Metazoa; phylum Chordata; class Actinopteri; order Cypriniformes; family Cyprinidae; genus Carassius; species Carassius carassius. Next base: position 36,073,348 of record NC_081762.1, read on the forward strand.
TAGAGGATTATAATGTAAAAGGAGCTCATTCAAATACTGAGGTGCTAAACCATTCAGGGCTTTATAAGTAATAAGCAATATTTTAAAATCTATGCGATGCTTGATAGGGAGCCAGTGCAGTGTTGACAGAACCGGGCTAATATGGTCATACTTACTGGTTCTAGTAAGAACTCTTGCTGCTGCATTTTGGACTAGCTGTAGTTTGTTTACTAAGCGTGCAGAACAACCACCCAATAAAGCATTACAATAATCTAACCTTGAGGTCATAAATGCATGGATTAACATTTCTGCATTTGACATTGAGAGCATAGGCCATAATTTAGATATATTTTTGAGATGGAAAAATGCAGTTTTACAAATGCTAGAAACGTGGCTTTCTAAGGAAAGATTGCGATCAAGTAGCACACCTAGGTTCCTAACTGATGATGAAGAATTGACAGAGCAACCATCAAGTCTTAGACAGTGTTCTAGGTTATTACAAGCAGAGTTTTTAGGTCCTATAATTAACACCTCTGTTTTTTCAGAATTTAGCAGTAAGAAATTACTCGTCATCCAGTTTTTTATATCGACTATGCAATCCATTAGTTTTTCAAATTGGTGTGTTTCACCGGGCTGCGAAGAAATATAGAGCTGAGTATCATCAGCATAACAGTGAAAGCTAACACCATGTTTCCTGATGATATCTCCCAAGGGTAACATATAAAGCTTGAAGAGTAGCGGCCCTAGTACTGAGCCTTGAGGTACTCCATACTGCACTTGTGATCGATAGGATACATCTTCATTCACTGCTACAAACTGATGGCGGTCATATAAGTACGATTTAAACCATGCTAATGCACTTCCACTGATGCCAACAAAGTATTCAAGTCTATGCAAAAGAATGTTGTGGTCAATTGTGTCAAATGCAGCACTAAGATCCAATAAAACTAATAGAGAGATACACCCACGATCAGATGATAAGAGCAGATCATTTGTAACTCTAAGAAGAGCAGTCTCAGTACTATGATACGGTCTAAATCCTGACTGGAAATCCTCACATATACCATTTTTCTCTAAGAAGGAATATAATTGTGTGGATACCACCTTTTCTAGTATCTTGGACAGAAAAGGGAGATTCGAGATTGGTCTATAATTAACTAGTTCTTTGGGGTCAAGTTGTGGTTTTTTGATGAGAGGCTTAATAACAGCCAGTTTGAAGGTTTTGGGGACATGTCCTAATGACAATGATGAATTAATAATAGTCAGAAGAGGATCTATGACTTCTGGAAGCACCTCTTTCAGGAGCTTAGATGGTATAGGGTCTAACATACATGTTGTTGGTTTAGATGATTTAACAAGTTTATACAATTCTTCCTCTCCTATGGTAGAGAATGAGTGGAACTGTTCCTCAGGGGGTCTATAGTGCACTGTCTGATGTGATACTGTAGCTGACGGCTGAATGGTTGCAATTTTATCTCTAATAGTATCGATTTTAGAAGTAAAGTAGTTCATAAAGTCATTACTGCTGTGCTGTTGGGAAATGTCAACACTTGTTGAGGCTTTATTTTTCGTTAATTTAGCCACTGTATTGAATAAATACCTGGGGTTATGTTTGTTTTGTTTTTTTTCCCCTCCTTGAACTGCCACCTTAACGTGGTGGAGGGGTTTGAGTACCCGAATGACCCTAGGAGCTATGTTGTCCGGGGCTATATGCCCCTGGTAGGGTCTCCCAAGGCAAACAGGTCCTAGGCGACGGGTCAGACTAAGAGCGGTTCAAAACCCCTTATGAGAAGAATAAATCAAAGGACCGTGACGTCGCCCGGTATGGCGCAGCCGGGGCCCCACCCTGGAGCCAGGCCCGGGGTTGGGGCTCGTATGCGAGCGCCTGGTGGCCGGGCCTCCCCCCACGGGGTCCGGCCGGGCTCAGCCCGAAGGAGCGACGTGGGGCCGCCTTCCCGTGGGCTCACCACCTACAGGAGGGACCGTAAGGGGCCGGTGCTTAGACAATCGGGTGGCAGTCGAAGGCGGGGGCCTCGACAGCCCGATCCCTGGACATGGAAACTAGCTCTAGGGACGTGGAACGTCACCTCACTGGCGGGGAAGGAGCCCGAGATTGTGCGTGAGGTAGAGAGGTTCCGACTAGCGATAGTCGGACTCACCTCTACGCACAGCTTGGGCTCTGGTACCACACTCCTCGAGAGAGGATGGACTCTTCACCACTCTGGAGTTGCCCAAGGTGAGAGGCGGCGGGCTGGTGTGGGTTTGCTTATAGCCCCCCAGCTCAGCTGCCATGTGCTGGAGTTTACCCCGGTGAACGAGAGGGTCGCTTCCCTGCGCCTTCGGGTCGGGGATAGGTCTCTCACTGTCGTTTGTGCCTACGGGCCGAACGGTCGTTTGTGCCTACGGGCCGAACGGCAATGCAGAGTACCCAGCCTTCTTGGAGTCTCTGGGAGGGGTGCTGGAAAGTGCTTCGACTGGGGACTCCGTCGTTTTACTGGGGGACTTCAACGCCCACGTGGGCAACGACAGTGACACCTGGAGGGGCGTGATTGGGAGGAACGGCCCCCCTGATCTGAACCCGAGCGGTGTTCAGTTATTGGACTTCTGTGCTAGTTACAGCTTGTCCATAACGAACACCATGTTCAAGCATAAGGGTGTCCATCAGTACACGTGGCACCAGGACACCCTAGGCCGTAGGTCGATGATTGACTTTGTGGTCGTTTCATCCGACCTCCGGCCGTATGTCTTGGACACTCGGGTGAAGAGAGGGGCGGAGCTGTCAACCGATCACCACCTGGTGGTGAGTTGGATCCGATGGCGGGGGAGGAAGCTGGACAGACTCGGCAGACCCAAACGTACTGTGAGGGTCTGCTGGGAACGTTTGGCCGAGTCTCCTGTCAGAGAGATCTTCAACTCCCACCTCCGGCAGAGCTTCGACCGGATCCCGAGGGAGGCTGGAGATATTGAGTCCGAGTGGACCATGTTCTCCACCTCCATTGTCGAAGCGGCCGCTCGGAGCTGTGGCCGTAAGGTTTCCGGTGCCTGTCGAGGCGGCAATCCCCGAACCCGGTGGTGGACACCGGAAGTAAGGGATGCCGTCAAGCTGAAGAAGGAGTCCTATCGGGCCTGGTTGGCTTGTGGGACTCCAGAGGCAGCTGACAGGTACCGGCAGGCCAAGCGGACTACAGCCCGGGTGGTTGTGGAGGCAAAAACTCGGGCCTGGGAGGAGTTCGGTGAGGCCATGGAGAAGGACTATCGGTCAGCCTCGAAGAGATTCTGGCAAACCGTCCGGCGCCTCAGGAGAGGGAAGCAGTGCCCTACCAATGCTGTTTACAGTAGAGGTGGGGAGCTGTTGACCTCAACTGGGGATGTCGTTGGACGGTGGAAGGAATACTTCGAGGATCTCCTCAATCCCGCTGTCACGTCTTCCATTGAGGAAGCAGAGGCTGAGGGCTCAGATGTGGACTCGTCCATAACCCAAGCTGAAGTCACCGAGGTAGTCAAGAAACTCCTCGGTGGCAAGGCACCGGGGGTGGATGAGATCCGCCCTGAGTACCTCAAGTCTCTGGATGTTGTGGGGCTGTCTTGGCTGACACGCCTCTGCAGCATCGCGTGGCAGTCGGGGACGGTGCCTCTGGGATGGCAGACCGGGGTGGTGGTCCCTCTTTTTAAGAAGGGGGACCGGAGGGTGTGTTCCAACTACAGGGGGATCACACTTCTCAGCCTCCCTGGGAAAGTCTATGCCAGGGTACTGGAGAGGAGAATCCGGCCGATAGTAGAACCTCGGATTCAGGAGGAACAGTGTGGTTTTCGTCCAGGCCGTGGAACACTGGACCAGCTCTATACCCTCTACAGGGTGCTGGAGGGTTCATGGGAGTATGCCCAACCAGTCCACATGTGCTTTGTGGATTTGGAGAAGGCATTCGACTGTGTCCCTCGCGGCGGCCTGTGGAGGGTTCTCCGGGAGTATGGGGTCCGGGGCCCTTTGCTAAGGGCTATCCGGTCCCTGTACGAACGGAGCAGGAGCTTGGTTCGTATTGCCAGCTGTAAGTCAGACTTGTTCCCGGTGCGTGTTGGACTCCGGCAGGGCTGCCCTTTGTCGCCGGTTCTGTTCATGATTTTTATGGACAGAATTTCTAGGCGCAGCCAGGGGCCGGAGGGGGTCAGGTTTGGTGACAACACGATTTCGTCTCTGCTCTTTGCGGATGATGTTGTCGTGTTGGCCTCATCAGGCCAGGACCTTCAGCATGCACTGGGACGGTTTGCAGCCGAGTGTGAGGCGGCTGGGATGAGAATCAGCACCTCCAAATCCGAGGCCATGGTCCTCAGTCGGAAAAGGGTGGCTTGCCCACTTCAGGTTGGTGGAGAGTTCCTGCCTCAAGTGGAGGAGTTTAAGTATCTTGGGGTCTTGTTCACGAGTGAGGGAAGGATGGAACGGGAGATTGACAGACGGATCGGTGCAGCTTCTGCAGTAATGCGGTCGATGTACCGGTCTGTCGTGGTGAAGAAAGAGCTGAGCCGCAAGGCGAAGCTCTCGATTTACCGGTCAATCTACGTTCCTACTCTCACCTATGGTCATGAGCTTTGGGTCATGACCGAAAGGACAAGATCCCGGATACAGGCGGCCGAAATGTGCTTTCTCCGCAGGGTGGCTGGGCGATCCCTTAGAGATAGGGTGAGAAGCTCAGTCACCCGGGAGGAGCTCAGAGTAGAGCCGCTGCTCCTCCACATCGAGAGGGGTCAGCTGAGGTGGCTCGGGCATCTGTTCCGGATGCCTCCTGGACGCCTTCCCGGGAAGGTGTTCCGGGCACATCCCACTGGGAGGAGACCCCGGGGGAGACCTAGGACACGCTGGAGAGACTATGTCTCCCGGCTGGCCTGGGAACGCCTCGGTGTCCCCCCAGAAGAGCTGGAGGAAGTGTCTAGGGAGAGGGAAGTCTGGGGTTCTCTGCTTAGACTGCTGCCCCCGCGACCCGGCCCCTGATAAGCGGTAGAAGATGGATGGATGGATGTTTGTTTTCTTCTAAAAGAGAAGAAAAGTAATCGGATCTAGCAGTTTTTAATGCTTTTCTGTATGATATGTTACTTTCCCGCCAAGCAATACGAAATACCTCTAGTTTTGTTTTCCTCCAGCTGCGCTCCATTTTTCGGGCTGCTCTCTTTAGGGTGCGAGTATGCTCATTTTACCATGGTGTCAAACTGTTTTCCTTAACCTTCCTTAAGCGTAAAGGAGCAACTTTATTTAAAGTGCTAGAAAAGAGAGAGTCCATAGTTTCTGTTACATCATCAAGTTGTTCTGAGGTTTTGGATATGCTAAGGAATTTGGATACATCAGGAAGATAACTTAAAAAGCAGTCTTTTGTGTTAGAAGTGATGGTTCTTCCATACTTGTAACAAGAAGTAGAATTTACAATTTTGGCTATATGAATTTTGCAAAGAACTAAATAATGATCTGAGATATCATCACTTGGCTGAATAATTTCAACACCATCAACATCAATTCCATGTGACAGTATTAAATCTAGAGTATGATTTCGACAATGAGTAGGTCCTGAAACGTGTTGTCTAACACCAATAGAGTTCAGAATGTCTATAAATGCTGATCCCAATGCATCGTTTTCATTATCAACATGGATATTAAAATCACCAACTATTAAAACTTTATCTGCAGCCAGAACTAACTCGGATGTAAAATCACCAAACTCTTTAATAAAGTCTGTATGGTGCCCTGGTGGCCTGTATACAGTAGCCAGTACAAACATAACAGGGGATTTATAATTAACATTTGTTTCTTTGGATAATGTTATATGAAGTACCATTACTTCAAACAAGTTATACTTGTAGCCTGCCCTCTGAGAAATCCTGAAAACGTTGTTATAAATTGAAGCAACACCTCCACCTTTGCCTTTTAGACGTGGCTCATGTTTATAACAGTAATCTTGGGGGGTGGACTCATTTAAAATAATGTAATCATCAGGTTTTAGCCAGGTTTCTGTCAAACAGAGTACATCTATATTATGATCAGTGATCATATTATTTACAAAAAGTGTTTTCGTAGAAAGGGATCTGATATTCAATAAGCCAAGCTTTATCATTTGTTTATCCATATTGCTTCTGTTTTTTATTTGTTGAACCTCAATTAAATTGTTAATCTTAACTTGGTTTGGACGTTTTTTGTATTTTCTAGTTCGGGGAACAGACACAGTCTCTATAGTGTGATATCTAGGTGAAAAAGTCTCTATGTGCTGAGAATTAACTGACCTCTGTGACGGGAGGCAGCTAGCAGACGGTCGGTTTAGCCAGTCTGTCTGCTTCCTGACCTGGGCCCCAGTTAGTCAAGTATAAACACTAAGACTATTTGCCATATTTCTAGAGAGAAGAGTGGCGCCACCCCAGGAGGGATGAAGACCATCTCTTTTAAACAGGTCAGGTCTGCCCCAAAAGCTCGTCCAATTGTCTATGAAACCTATGTTATTCTGTGGGCACCACTTAGACATCCAGCCATTGAGTGATGACAATCTGCTATGCATCTCATCACCACGGTAAGCAGGGAGGGGACCAGAGCATATTACAGTGTCTGACATCGTGCTTGCAAGTTCACACACCTCTTTAATGTTATTTTTAGTGATCTCCGACTGGCGAAGTCGAACATCATTAGCGCCGGCATGAATAACAATCTTACTGTATTTACGTTTAGCATTAGCCAGCACTTTTAAATTTGCCAAGATGTCAGGCGCTCTGGCTCCCGGTAAACATTTGACTATGGTGGCTGGTGTCTCTATATTCACGTTCCGTACAATAGAATCACCAATAACTAGAGCACTTTCATCAGGTTTCTCAGTGGGTGCATCACTGAGTGGGGAGAACCTGTTTAATGTTTTGATCGGAACAGAAGAGCGGTGTTTTGACCCACGACTACGCTGCCTCACCGTCACCCAGTTGCCCTGCTGCTGGGGCTCTGTTTCCGGAACCGAACAATGTACAGGAATCCCTGAGCTAGACGCATCCAAAGCCGTATCTAGAGCCCTAACATTTTTACTGTCCTCAATTAAAGTTTGGATGCGTGTCTCTAATTCTGAAATCTTCTCTGTCAGCCTAACTATTTCCCTGCATTTATCACATGTGAATCCCTCATCAGCGACAGAGAAAGATAAACTGTACATGTGGCAAGAGGTGCAAGAAACAATGATAGGAGAAGCCATTACTCACCGTGCTTGATGAAAATTCTTACTGCGGTTGTTTGATGAACTTGTGAAAAACTGGAGCGAGGGAGAGGAGAAAAGAAAACAGCGATAGGTTCGAATGAAAACGCTAATCACAAGCTAACGAGTGCTAACGCTTTGCAGGTGTACTGCACTCACGGAAATAAAATAAAAGTGAACGATCAAAGTTAATCTGATAAGATTGATCGATAATATCAGAAATATGGTGTGAATTAAGTTATATTTTACCACTTTAAAAAACAGAGAGTAATAGTAAGATAAAGATTCTAGAGAAAAAAATAAAATAAAAACAGCTACACGGAGCTACAATTTGCTCTTTCACTATAAATCGTGTAACAGCCCTGTGACACTCATTTATTCTCTCTGTCGTCCTTTTCCCTTTACTCGCTAAAGTAATAGGAGTTACAGTCTCTGACGTTCCAGGAGCAGGTGTGTGCCGCATTGCGTGGTTATCCGCGCTTGCCGCACTATGTTTAACATCTAAAAAAAAAACGTAAATAATATTGATATGGTATCGTTTATTACTACTGAAATAATACATTTACCCATGTATGAATTCCTACCTGGCGATGGGGACATGCTAGGTGCAGTTGTCTTCCTTAAACAGTCTAAAACATTGCATGTTTTCAGATTGATTCCGTGGCGCTGTAGCAAATGTTTAGACATATTGCTAGTACAGCCTGCTTTGCATGTAATTAGCTTGTCACATGTGTTACAATTTGCTTCATCATCATTTAACCTTTCAAAATGAAGCCACACTTTTGACTTTCTCTTCGCCATGCTGGTCAACAAGAAAATATCTCACGCAAGGAGTAAATGAGTAGCGTTGTGTGTGAGTGAGCGTTGTGAGTTTGTGTGTGAGTGAGTGTGTGTTAGAGTGAGTGCATGCGTTAATTGGTTGCGCTTCTGGAAGCGGCGGACAACGCAATTAATGTTCATGAAGCGAGACATCGCTATTAAAGGATACGCTCCCAGCGCTCCCAGCGCTTCGCAGTACGCACACACATCGCACAAGAACCGTTTTTGGAACCGAAACGTAGGAATTTCACACGGTTCCGGTATTTAAAAAAAAAACTGAATCGGTTCTGCATAAGAACCGGTTTTCGGTTCCCAACCCTACTCACAGAGCGTCTGAACCGAACTGATTCTTTTGGTGATTGATTCTGAACCGATTCTGTTCTAATGTTATGAGCGCGGGTAAACCGAGGGCTTGAATCAAGGGCAAAACGTAAATTCATTTAATAACAAATACATCACAATGGATTATGTATAGTAAGTGGATCATGGTTTCTGCGCTGATGACACCTAATTTATTTACTTTATATCTTCAAGGCTTAAATCCTCGTATGCACATTATTGCTGTTACTGTATTTGGGTGCGTTGTTGCAAAACTTAATTGTAAACTTTTCATGATTATGAGGTTTTTAACTGACTGAAGTTATGATTACTGACTTTATATATTTGAATGTTTGATAGACTTGACGCCATTACGTCATCACCAATGACGTCATGACGTCGAGCGTAAAAGAACCGGTGAACCGTTTTTTTTTCAACCGGTTTATTGAATCGAATCTAATTTCTCATCTCAATTTTATGCTGGTTTTATTGTTACACATGACGCGGACTCGACTGTACTCGGAATAATTTCCGAGTCCAAAATGTTCAAGTCCATGTCAAGTCCGAGTACAAATTCACCCGAGTGTGTGACAAGTCCGAGTTCATTCGAGTCCAAGTTCGAGTACCCCAACTCTAATCACCAGATTGACTTGATTAGTGTCAGACCTCTACAGAAGCACTTATTAGCCGTATTTCCACTGTCAAGCTTAAACCGGGCGTGCTAGTGTGTCCCAGGGCCAGTCATGTTTCCACTGTCACTTCCGGGGCTTGATCGTGCCTTGCCGGGGCTTCCTCGGGGCCAACGGCCAGGGTTTTTTGAGCCGACGAAAACCTTGGGCCAAAGCGGGCCAGCTGGGGATAGTCAAGTCAAGTCAAGTCACCTTTATTTATATAGCGCTTTAAACAAAATACATTTTGTCAAAGCAACTGAACAACATTCATTAGGAAAACAGTGTGTCAATAATGCAAAATGATAGTTAAAGGCAGTTCATCATTGAATTCAGTGATTCAGTTAAATAGTGTCTGTGCATTTATTTGCAATCAAGTCAACGATATCGCTGTAGATGAAGTGACCCCAACTAAGCAAGTCAGAGGCGACAGCGGCAAGGAACCAAAACTCCATCGGTGACAGAATGGAGAAAAAAACCTTGGGAGAAACCAGGCTCTGTTGGGGGGCCAGTTCTCCTCTGACCAGACGAAACCAGTAGTTCAATTCCAGTCTGCAGCAAAGTCAGATTGTGCAGAAGAATCATCTGTTTCCTGTGGTCTTGTCCTGGTGGTCCTCTGAGACAAGGTCTTTACAGGGAATCTGTATCTGGGTCTCTAGTTGTCCTGGTCTCCGCTGTCTTTCAGGGATGTAGAGGTCCTTTCTAGGTGCTGATCCAGCATCTGGTCTGGATACGTACTGGATCTGGGTGACTGCAGTGACCCTCTGATCTGGACACAGACTGGATCTGGTGGCTACGGTGACCTCGGAATAAGAGAGAAACAGACAAATATTAGCGTAGATGCCATTCTTCTAATGATGTAGCAAGTACATAGGGTGTTATGGGAAGTGTTTCCGGTTCCGGTTTAAAAGTAAAAGGAGCTCATTCAAATACTGAGGTGCTAAACCATTCAGGGCTTTATAAGTAATAAGCAATATTTTAAAATCTATACGATGTTTGATAGGGAGCCAGTGCAGTGTTGACAGGACCGGGCTAATATGGTCATACTTCCTGGTTCTAGTAAGAACTCTTGCTGCTGCATTTTGGACTAGCTGTAGTTTGTTTACTAAGCGTGCAGAACAACCACCCAATAAAGCATTACAAGAGGAGGGGTTATGAACAAAGGCGGAGTTTCTCCTTGTCTAGAGAGCTCAGCGCTGCAGATCATTTCAGAGAGATAACAGCTATAACACCACCATTAAAGACTTTTTAAAATAAGTTGAGCTCAAAACTCACTCTTAGTCAGCAGCGAGTGTTTGAAATAACTTGATCCGATGTGGATTATAATCACTAAACAAGGCAGAAATATTTAGAAGCGATGATAAAGACTATGCACGCTAAACATTAACGTTATCATAGTAAACATATGACCGCTTGAAGAAATCAGACGTCAGCTTCTTATTCTCTATCACAATTGTGTATTTATTTAGTAACTTACATTATCTGTCACAAGCCTCCTCTCGCGAGTTTAGCTCACGTTGCCTATCATAAAAATATAATAATGTTTTTGTTTGGGAGCTTTTATAAAAATAGAGATATTATCAATCATTCTAAATGTGACGGCTACTGTGGCTACAAATAAACAGAAACAGGCTTGACTGCATAAGCAGGCTATGTCCATAAGTGTTAAAAAATAAATAAATAAAATATAAATAATTGTATTTATTTGTGATTAATTTTGAGTCCCGATAAATTAAATTAATATGATCAATGTATCACTTATTCTATATTTAAAACATTGATGCTTTTGAATTTGAATATATAACAAAGCATGCAAACCAACGGCCGCTTTTATCATGTTCCTGTGTGATCGCGCATGTTCCAGTGACTTATTTCTTAGTTTTCTGATAACTTCTCTTTGTTGCTGAAATGATGAGGTTGCATGACGTTGTTCTGAGAGGCGTGTAAAGAGCTTGTTTTAGCAAACAGACAAACAAACAGGAACAGGAACTTGAAGACTAGGACAAACAAACAAACAAAAAAACAGGAACAGGAACTTGAAGACTAGGAACGCAAGGAAACTTGGTGACGGAAAGTAAGGCTCCATGCAGACAAACAGAAAAGGACTGGTTAATATAGGGAGGATAATGACTAACATGTGAAGACACCTGAGTGCAATGAACAGGAGTGCAATTACTGTGATGAAGGGACAAGGCTAGTGGGAATTGTAGTGCCTATGGTGAGGTGCCTATGGGGAAGTGAGACCACTAGTGGACACCCAGTGAAACAGAGACCAGACATCGTGACAGACACACACACACACACACACACACACACACACACACACACACACACACACACACACACACACACACACACACACACACACACACACACACACACACACACACACACACACACACACACACACACACATCAAGAATCACTGTATGAATCTCAGAAACAGTGACAATCAACAAAATAAACACATAATCTCTGAACATTACAAAAGACGTTAATGAAACTCAACACAAAAACAAAAGCAAAAATAAAAGCTCATTGTAAGAAAAAAAAATTGACAATTTAGCTGAATAATTTATTCCTGCCACAGTGCAAGCTGGGAGACATGGATGATTTTTAAATGTTTTCCGGTTGTTGTAGCACTGATGGATCTCATTCTGAAGAATCACTGGGATGTCATAAATATAAAATATAAAACAACACCCATATAATTGGACTCTGGATGAAATCAGTGAAGCAGGGCAGTAGATGATAATAAAGACAATGTATCTTATAGAATTAAAGCATCTTAAAATTATAGATATTAGCAAAAAAAAAAATAATGTTCAAAATTCTAGGGTCAGGAACACTGAACTCCACAATGGAAACGTCAAATGAAACAATAAATCATCAATCTCTGTTAATTCTCAGTACAATCTTCTGTAGACGTCCGACAGAAATAAAGTCAGTCTGGTTAAGGGATATTTTACACTCAAAAATTAAATTTTGGTATGTTTTAGCTTACCTCAAGGACATCCAAGATGTAGGTTTCTCTGTTTCCTCAGTATTTCCCATTTTGATATTTTTAGGTCCAACCGTTCTTGTCTGTGACTCACATAATGGATGTCTATGGTCACCACCTCAAAGAGCATGCACAGAGGAGTCAAAATTAAACAATTCCCCATCGTAAGTACACATTGATGACCTAAGACACGAAACGAGCGGTTTGTGTAAGAAAACGAACAGTATTTATATCGTTTTTACCTCTTGTACACAACCACGTCCAACTGATCTGAGTTCGCGAGTGCTTCCCGATGTGACGTGCGCGCTCTGGCTTTGGTCTGCGCAAGCGCGGAAAGCGCCAGAAGCGATCTCTCGCACGTGTACATCACTCATTGTTTACACTAACTGCCTATGGTTTACACAGATTTCGGAAGTATTACCTTTCACTGTGAAGATCTAAACATATTTAGACGTACAGGAAATTGCAATGGAAGACGATTTCAATATATCCATAGACAACGTTGAATTTTTTTTCACAACCATATTTATTTGAAACAGAATACACAGACCAAGTACTCAGGAGCGATCCGCTGCAGCAGGACGTCTTCAAGCCTCAGAGACAGAGATCTCTTCAAAATTGGTGGTGTTTTAGTAGCAAGTGTTGTGAGATGCCAACAGAAGTGGAGAGCATATGTTGTCACGAATGGAACAACTACAAGACGACGACGAGGACATTGACAGTATCGACTGAAGATCCTGAGTTTTCTCCGCTGTTGAGACGCAGCATTTTGCACGTTGTGTTTAGTTTGCCACGTATAAACTGGAGGCGAAGTCCAACGCACGTCACAGCGGGAAGCACTCGCGCACTCAGATCAGTTGGACGTGGTTGTGTACAACAGGTAAAAACGATATAAATACTGTTCGTTTTCTTACACAAACCACTCGTTTCGTGTCTTAGGTCATCAATGTGTACTTATGATGGGGAATTGTTTAATTTTGACTCCTCTGTGCATGCTCTTTGAGGTGGTGACCATAGACATCCATTATGTGAGTCACAGACAAGAACGGTTGGACCTAAAAATATCAAAATGGGAAATACTGAGGAAACAGAGAAACCTACATCTTGGATGTCCTTGAGGTAAGCTAAAACATATAAAAATTTAATTTGAGAGTGAACTATCCCTTTAGTAATAAGAGAAGCTGGTAATGCTGCGTGTGGAGTGTGTTCACTGTAAATAAAATCATAATTTTACTGAAAATAACTGGTTTGTTCTGGGGTTGTTTCTTTTATTTTAAATTGTTGTGAAAACTGTCAAATTATCTCTAAATTAAATACCCTGCTGTTATTTTTAGCATTATGATGTTAATGACAAATTACAGTAATTCACATTTTTTTTCTACAGAAGATTACTGTATTTTATAAAGTATCTTCTGTCTCTTCCAAATCTCCTTATTTAAATAAGTTGGTTACATTGTAAGTATACAGGTATTTCCTGAATTATTATGATCAAACACCTTCACTGTAATAAATCAAATATATAAAAATAAAATGTCACTTGACTGGCTGCAAAAAAACAGATCTCACTAGATCTTAACATTTTCATTTATTACAAACCAGTCTGACTTTTTGCATTCAAGCAAAACTTCTTAATTGAGAATTAACAAATTTAGATGTTGATGTTTTATTGAAAATAATAAAGTTTGAAGTCACCGTAATATATATAAGTGTTTGTTTTAGTTGAGCTCTTCACCTTTGACTTTTTAACATTATTTTCCTATGGCTACTGTAGCTGTGTTTCTAAAGCAAACTTGTTATAGTAAAAAATGGAAAATCTGATCAGAGGTGGTTCCTTATTTATGATGATGATTCAACCATCATATAGCATTGCTGTTTTACTGCACTGAAATCTAAGATGACATGGCTTGAATGTTTTTTCTACTAATTTAATTTTGGTTACACTTTATTTTGATTGTCCACTTTAGACATTCCCCTAACTATAAGTAACTACATATCAACTAAATCTCATTATTTGCAACTACATGTCTACTAACTCTCAGAGTAGACTGTTAGGGTAGGTTTAGAATTAGTATAAGTTGACAATAAGTTAACAAAGAAAGTGTTAGAAGATATTAAGCAGACAGTGTACTAATACTCTATTAACTGCTAGTTCACATGTAGATACAAAATTACTTACTGTTATGAACACTGTTGGGAACGTTACTTTAAAAAAGTAATTAGTTATAGTTACTTACTACTTGTTCCAAAAAGTAACTGAGTTAGTAACTGAATTACTCTATAATAAAAGTAACTCATTACCAGGGAAAGTAACTATTTGCGTTACTGTAAAAAAAAAAGTTGCTATATGTCAAAGAATTTGTTTTTTTTTAGCAGTTTTCACAAGTCAGTTGAAATGAGTAGAACAGACAGGTGTTCGTACATAACTTTCGAGATTTATTGCACGTCAACAGACAGCAAGAGTTTTATCCTGCACTCTTTGTAAGAAAAGTGTTTTTGGCCACTAGCTTTGTAGATGCGTGTGTCACACATTACATGTACACATTACATGCACGTTCTTGCCTTTGACTACAATGAATTTGAAGTAATGCTTATATCTCCACCTTGAAAATGCCAACTTTTCATCGGATTGCTCCTGACTCGCCATGTCTGCTGCTGCTGCAAATCTCTGTGTAGCTGTTGCGTGTGTGTGACTGTGTGTGTTTGGCGCCGCTGGCGCGTGTGTGTAAAAACACTGGCTCTGATTGGCTACCATGAAACACATGACTCTGCCTTAGCCAATCATAATCGCTTATCTTGTTATTAACCCACCTGCTCACTCGCTGTGTGAGCCGGGGGTGCGTTCGGATTGCATATTAAATCAATGCATAGTAACGCACCGCATTTAATGTTCAGTAACGTTAACGGCGTTGTAACGACGGGAAAAGTAATTAGTTAGATTACCCCGTTACTGAAAAAATGTGTCTAATGTGGACTAACAAAATAAAGTATTACCTTAATTTTCCATATTTGTAAATAAAATTACTCTAAAGATAACTTCTTTAGAGTAATTCTTTAGTTTTTATATGTTGTTGACCTCTGGATCAGAGCTGTAAATCACTGCCTGATTTGCTGCATACAGTAGCCTCTAAATTTGATAAATCTCAACAAAATCTTTAATAGCATGTCAGTTCTTTGTAAACCTACTTGAAACTGAATTTGCTGACCACTCAACCGCAGATCAAAATTATTTAACATTTATAGTTGTTTAATATTAAGATTTTGTTTAAAATGCCCCACTGCAACATCAAGCCCTGTCCCCCCATCATAATATGTTCATGCGGCTATATCATATAGTGTCCAGGGGCCTTGTTTATAAAATGTTGCACAGAAACCATCCTAAATTAAATTTTACGATAATTTCTCATAAATGCGTATGTGGGATTCATAGAATGATCATAAGCACAGAAAACACAAGTAAGTCTCTCTTTCAGATGTGAAATCTATGAATCGCAAATGATCTTGAATTTGAAGGCAGGTGAACAGTTTCAGATCTGCGCCGTGTAAATTATGTCTAATTAATGTCACTGACTTATAAAAGAACACCTGTCAATGTCCAAATCTTTTACAAGATCTTTTGCAAGAATGACTTATATTTCCATAAACCAGCAACACTTGGGCAAACAAATGTGAAGTGAAGTGAAAGTGAAGTGAAGTGAAAGTGACATACGGCCAAGTATGGTGACCCATACTCAGAATTCTTGCTCTGCTTTTAACCCATCCAAAGTGCACACACACAGCAGTGAACACACACACACTGTGAACACACACCCGGAGCAGTGGGCAGCCATTTATGCTGCGGCGCCCGGGGAGCAGTTGGGGGTTCGGTGCCTTGCTCAAGGACACCTAAGTCATAGTATTGAAGGTGGAGAGAGCACTGTACTCCCCCCACCTACAATTCCTGCCGGCCCGAGACTTGAACTCACAACCCTTCGATTGCAAGTCCAGCTCACTAACCATTAGGCCACGACTTCCCACAAAAATAAAAAACATACAACTGGACTGGTAAATGGACTGCATTTCTGCATTTATATAGCGCTTTCAACAGACCACATGGCCATCCAAAGCACTTTACAAGTTGCCTCACATTCACACACTCATTCACACACCGACTGCAGTGTCAGCCATTCAAGGCACCATCCAGCTCATCGAGAGCAGCTGGGGTTAGGTGTCTTGCTCAAGGACACCTTGACACTTGGTCAGGTGGAGCTGGGGATTGAACCACCAACCTTCCGGTTTGTAGACAACCTACATGAACCACTGAGCCACTGCCGCCCCAAATGTGTGTACATCTGCTCAGACCCTGATGTGGTGTTAAGCTCTTTTCCGCGTTAAAGACTGATTTTATAAATATGAACATTGCAGTTAATCAGAGGCCTCATTTATAAAATTGAATATGCACAGATTTGATTGTAGAGCACATTTTATAAATTAGCCCTGATACACTGATCTCCTCCAGAGTTGAATATGTGCTCTGCATTTATCCCATCCAAAGTGCACACACACAGCCATGAAGCTGTCCACACTAAAAAAAAAAAAAAAAAAAAAAAAAAAATCTTAATTATACATCTTTCTGTAAAATAATGAGAGAATTCATTAATGTAGATTAAGAATTCAGTGAGCGTGCCCTCTGAACAACTGAATCAAAGCACCTCTGATTGGATATTGCATTCATAAGCTCAACAGAATTGTGTGTGATTGGTTTTAAAGCTCAATGCTGCAGACTGCACTCACAAAGAATTCTGATGCAAACCTACTCTAAATGCAATGCTGCAATTGACTTTTCATTAGTTTCACATTTCTTTTTAATCGTGACAGCCGTAATATATCTAGCTTAGTGTAACACTTTGAAGGAGTGTGTGTGGTCATGTGTGACAGTGTAAAATACACTCACCTAAAGGATTATTAGGAACACCATTCTAATACTGTGTTTGACCCCCTTTAACCTTCAGAACTGCCTTAGTTCTACGTGGCATTGATTCAACAAGGTGCTGAAAGCATTCTTTAGAAATGTTGGCCCATATTGATAGGATAGCATCTTGCAGTTGATGGAGATTTGTGGGATGCACATCCAGGGCACGAAGCTCCCATTCCACCACATCCCAAAGATGCTCTATTGGGTTGAGATCTGGTGACTGTGGGGGCCATTTTAGTACAGTGACCTCATTGTCATGTTCAAGAAACCAATTTGAAATGATTCGAGCTTTGTGACATGGTGCATTATCCTGCTGGAAGTAGCCATCAGGGGATGGGTACATGGTGGTCATAAAGGGATGGACATGGTTAGAAACAATGCTCAGGTAGGCCGTGGCATTTAAATGATGCCCAATTGGCACTAAGGGGCCTAAAGTGTGCCAAGAAAACATCCCCCACACCATTACACCACCACCACCGGCCTGCACAGTGGTAACAAGGCATGATGGATCCATGTTCTCATTCTGTTTACAATTCTCTACCATCTGAATGTCTCAACAGAAATCGAGACTCATCAGACCAGGCAACATTTTTCCAGTCTTCAACTGTCCAATTTTGGTGAGCTCGTGCAAATTGTTGCCTCTTTTTCCTTTTTGTAGTGGAGATGAGTGGTACCCGGTGGGGTCTTCTGCTATTGTAGCCCATCCGCCTCAAGGTTGTGCGTGTTGTGGCTTCACAAATGCTTTGCTGCATACCTCGGTTGTAACGAGTGGTTATTTCAGTCAAAGTTGCTCTTCTATCAGCTTGAATCAGTCGGCCCATTCTCCTCTGACCTCAAGCATCAACAAGGCATTTTCGTCCACAGGACTGCCGCATACTGGATATTATTCCCTTTTCACACCATTCTTTGTAAACCCTAGAAATGGTCTGGCACCAACAACAATGCCACGCTCAAACTTGCTTAATTCACCTTTCTTTCCCATTCTGACATTCAGTTTGGAGTTCAGGAGATTGTCTTGACCAGGACCACACCCCTAAATGCATTGAAGCAACTGCCATGTGATTGGTTGATTAGATAATTGCATTAATGAAAAATTGAACCGGGGTTCCTAATAATCCTTTAGGTGAGTGTATGCTGGCTCTTGCTGATAATGTCATCACTGTAGGAGCAGCTTAAGTCTATTGCATGTAAAAGAGCAGCCCGTTATTGTGATTCTTTTCATCTTAAAGGGATAGTTCATCCAAAAATGAAAATTATGTCATTAATAACTCACCCTCATGTCGTTCCAAACCCGTGAGACCTCCGTTCATCTTTGGAACACAGTTTAAGATATTTTAGATTTAGTCCGAGAGCTTTCAGTCCCTCCACTGAAGCTGTGTGAACGGTATACAGTCCATGTCCAGAAAGGTAAGAAAAACATCATCAAAGTAGTCCATGTGACATCAGAGGGTCCATAAAATTTTTTTGAAGCATCAAAAATACATTTTGGTCCAAAAATAGCAAAAACTACGACTTTATTCAGCATTGTTTTCTCTTCCAGGTCTGTTGTGAGCACATTCACTGCAGTGTAGTGATATCCGGTTCGCAAATGAATCATTCAATGTAACTGGATCTTCTTGAACCAGTTCACCAAATCGAACTGAATCATTTGAAATGGTTTGCGTCACCGATAAGCATTAATCCACAAAAGACTTAAGCTGTTAACTTTTTTAATGTGGCTGACACTCCCTCTGAGTTAAAACAAACCAATATCCCGGAGTAATTCATTTACTCAAACAGTACACTGACTGAACTGCTGTGAAGAGAGAACTGAAGATGAACACAGAGCCGAGCCAGATAACGAATTAACACAAATGTGTGTGTTCATTCATTACTTTCAGGTTGTGCTCATTGGCTGTTCGGGAGGGGTATCGTTACTATCGCACACATCATAGCAGCTGGTTGACCAATCCAATGGTGTGTCACCGGGTTTAAAAGGCCCATTCATAAGGAGAACAAGAGGTCTTTCGCCAGATTTCAGCCAACTCACATGAACTGATTTGTTCTTTTTCCTCAAAGTTATGATCTGTTGTTAATGTTTTGAGTTTATGCCTAGTCTCTGTGGTGGGAGTAATACTCCTTCGTGTTGTTAATTCTGATGTTGCATTTGCTTGTGCATGTAACATAACCTGTTTAGTGCATTTAGTTTCTGCTACTGAGTTTATTCTACCGATTGTGGACCATACATCATAAACCAACGGTAGGCAGTATGTTTTCTTGTTATCTAGGCGGAGAGTGATCGCCACTGTTGTATTTATGTTTATTAGCTAAGGGGGCGAATCCGCTGAAGAATTCGTTTTTTTTCTCGACATTTTACTTTTGATAGTTAGTTTAGAGTTTGGTTAAACTAGCTATTGTATTTATGTTTAGATTTTTTCATTACTTTGGCAACAGTCTTGTATTCTATTCTTTTATTATTCTTTCACCCTTTGTGTTGTTTGTCTTGGTCCTAGTAACTGCATCCACTAAAAAATAAACGTCTTTGAAATACTGAGTTTGGTCTTTCTGGGTTTTTTTTACTGCTCGCTCACGTCAACAGTTACTCAAGCAAGTGTTGCGTAATCATGCCGTTTAACATCTTTAAACACGTAACATTTGGTGGTGGCAGCGGTGGGATATTCCTTTAATGGGATACCTTTTTTCTCTTTTGGGATGAATTTTGTGAGTGCTGTTGCTTGTGTGAGGGTGGAGCAACCATGAACGAGGTATTGTTTATATGAAAAGGGAGTGCAGGTTTTGGGCCGTATAAAATCATATATTAGGTTACTTTGGAGTTTGGTGTTTGTGGTGGTAAGTTTAATTAGAATGGCTGATTTCGATCTGGTTAGTTTTGCGAGTGCACCAACTATTGAACAGCTAGATAATTGTAAGAAGTATGATTTATTGAGCATTGCTGATCATTTTCATATTAGAGCTTCTAAGCAGCAGCTTAAGTGTGAAATTAAAGACATTGTAGTACAGGAGTTGAGGAATTTAGGCGAGTTGAAGGTGGCTGACAAATCTGAGAAGCAGCCTCTGAGCTCTGAAGTTTGCCCCTCAGGTGAGGAGGATGCGATTGAGACTGGTGAGGCGGAGCGTTCCGAAGCCAAGACAGTCTTGTGTTACGGATCACACTGGAGACAGAGGAGTAACAGATGAAGTTGGTTCATTAGAGACACAAGCAGAGGAGCAGGTAGTGAGGAGTGGATGGGCATTGGGATCCGTGCCGGGAAGGTAGTGACTTCTGGAAGGGTAGGTGAACCACACACACGCACTTTAGGGGAATCGGTATCTTCGGAGGCAATCCTTAGAGAGAGGGTGGAAGAGGAGTTAGTCCTAATAGTAAGCATACAGGAATGATCTTGTCGCGAACGTGACCGGACGATGACTGAGTGCGTGTGTGTGGCTTTTATGGTGCAGCGCTGATGAGTGGGTGATGAGGTGGTGATGACTAGTATTCAGGTGAAGGTGTGCGCTGTGATTGTGTGGAGGTGGAACCTGGCGTGTTTGTGACAGTACCCCCCTCCCCAGGGCCCGCTCCTGAGGGCCGTGGACCCCGACGACGTGGTGGGCGTCCTCTTCCCCTGGGAGCTGGTCGGTTGGGGTGACTGGCATGGAAGGTCTCCAGTAAGGCGGGAACCAAGATGTCGTTGCGTGGGACCCAGGAACGTTCCTCTGGACAGTATCCTTCCCAGTCCACAAGGTATTCCAGCTGCCCACCACGCCGCCGGGAGTCCAGGATGTCCTTGACTGTATAAGCTTCGCCGTCATCTAGGAGGAGAGGAGGGGGGGCTTCCATCTCGCCAGGTTCTGTGGAGGGAGAAACAGAGGGATGGTGAGGTTTCAGGAGTGATACATGAAATGTAGGGTGAATCCGGTACTCAGGGGGAAACTGGAGTTTATAAGTGACTGGATTTATCTGCTGGGTGATGGTGAACGGGCCAATGAATCTGGGACTAAGCTTGCGGCAGGGTAGACGCAGGCGGTAGGGCTGGGACAACGCGTCAAAGTCATCGATGATGTCGACGCAAAAAATACGTCGACGCAAAATATGCGCATCGATTCGTCGACCTGTTTTTATTTCCATAAAAAACGTTTGCAAAACGTTTATTTTATGTGCGCTGAATATACGCGATGGCCGGATCAACATTCTGTCCAACGTTATATAACCAATCCAGGGGTTTTTCTGCATTGATCTTTCTTTTTGGCGGCTGTCAAAGCCTTATTTGATCGGTGAGTGACAGTGACAGGGCACGTACGAGAGAGAGCCCCGGCTGCGCGCGCACTCACAGTCTTCAAACAACACGAGCGCTTCTTGCTCTCTCTCTCCCTCTTTCTCTCGCTCCATCGTGCATAATAACCAAAATCATTTTTTCTCCATGACAGGCTGCTGGCTCCCACTGTTAATTTTTATTTTTTATTTTTTGGAAAAGCGCACTCTGTATTAGCTTAAAGCCCTAAAGTTAACATTGGTTACTGTATTCTTTCAATTGCTCTAAACAAGTATTTTGAATTATATATATATATATTGAATGCTAGACATCAAGTTGTTGTTATTTTCATCTGAAAGAAGAACTTTTTTTCAGTAAGCTAGACCCTATGTGTTCAGTAAGCTTGTTTCAGTAAGCTATGTGTTTTCAAGGCTTCAAGGTTTTATTGAATGCTATCTCTATACAAGTGCAAAGTAATGCATTCTTAGTCAGTCTTTTATTTTGTAATTTTAAGAGAGATAAACATATATTGCAATGTTAAGGAATTCATGTTTTTTTCATTCAGATATGTAAATCAACATGTATAAATTGTTAGTAGTCAATTAATGGGGAGATAATCGAAATCGAATCGGTCAGGAAAAATTAATCGTTAGATTAATCGATGCATCGAAAAAAATAATCGCTAGATTAATCGTTTATAAAATAATCGTTTACCCCAGCCCTAGCAGGCGGATGTCCCGGGAAGACAGCCAAACCTTCTGACCGGGTGGGTGTTGGGGGGCCTCGGACCGGCGAAGGTCGGCTGTCGTCCTGCGTCTGCGAAGCGCCCGTTGTAGCTGGTGATGAGCCGCGTCCCAGACCCTCTCGCTCTCCCGAAACCAGTAGTCGACTGTGGGAACATCCGAGGGCTCTCCAGACCAGGGGAATAGAGGTGGCTTGTAGCCGAGTACGCACTGGAAGGATGTGAGTCCAGTGGTGGGTTGACGGAGGGAGTTCTGTGCATACTCGGCCCACCCCAGGAACTGGTTCCAGGAGTTCTGGTGGCCGTGACAGAAGGTGCGGAGGAAGCGTCCGATCTCCTGGACCTTCCTCTCCGTCTGCCCGTTCGATTGTGGGTGATAGCCGGAGGACAGGCTGATGGCCACACCTAGGAGGGAGTGAAACGCTCTCCATACCCGGGAGATGAACTGGGGGCCCCGATCTGACACAATGTCTTCTGGGATGCCGAAGTACCTGAAGACATGGTTAAGCATCAGTTCTGCCGTTTCCATGGCAGTGGGTAGGCCCTTCAGAGGAAGAAGACGACAAGCTTTAGAAAATCGATCCACAATTACTAGTATACATGTGTTATTGTCAGAGAGTGGAAGGTCCGTGATGAAATCCACCCCTAGGTGTGACCACGGACGATTGGGAACGGGCAGAGGATGAAGTTTGCCAGATGGTAGATGGCGAGGACTCTTGGACATGGCGCAGCTGGTACATCCACTCACATACCTTCTGACATCCGAGGCCATGTTGGGCCACCAGAAGCGTTCCCGTAGCAATGAGAGGGTTTCATGGACCCCCGGGTGACCAGTGCCAAGTGATGTATGGGTGGAGTGGATAAGTAGAGTGCTATGACCTTGTCCTGGAGGATGGGTTCCAGGTTTTCTGACCTTTCTTCAGGTGCGTGACATCTGGATAGAGCATCGGCCTTTACGTTCTTTGCCCCGGGGCGGTAGGAGATGGAAAACTGGAAGCGGGTGAAGAATAACGCCTAGCGTGCCTGTCTGGGGTTGAGTCTCTTGGCTGCTCTAAGGTATTCCAGGTTCTTGTGGTCAGTGAGAACTTGAAATGGATGTTTGGCTCCCTCCAGCCAATGTCTCCACTCCTCCAGGGCAAGTTTGATGGCAAGTAATTCCCTATTTTGTTTCTATGTTTTGCCACGGGATTAACATCCCGTGGTAACTAGGATTTACACAAGCTCCAGTCTGGATCCAGAACACATGAGAAGAGATGATGCTGACCCTCAGAGGACCCCAGATGACGCTAACCTTGAATCAACAAACAGAACTAACAAATATTGCTACTTGTGTGACTGCATCATATAATTACTATTAATTAATAATATTGATAGTTCATCATCTAGCTGACTACGTCTTGTATTATTATTTTTATTTTTCTAAAATCCTGTCAAACGTGCACAAACTACTAGCTACTACTAAATATTGTAGAAACATAATTTTCTGTAAAGTTGCTTTGTAACGATTTGTATTGTAAAAAGCGCTATACAAATAAACTTGAATTGAATTGAATTGAATTGAATATTCCCGATGTCATAGTTTACCTCCGCCGGGTTGAGTTTCCTGGAGAAGAACATGGATGGCACATGGATGGAGGCGGCTGGGAGTCCCCTGCTGCTATGAAAGGACCGCTCCCGCTCCGGTGGTAGAGGCGTCCAATTCCACTATAAATGGCAGATCGGGGTCTGGATGTACAAGTAGTGGGGCGGTCGTGAAGGCTCGCTTGAGGGCCTGGAAGGCCTCGGTGGCAGCAGGAGTCCAAGACAGAGATTTGGGCTTCTGGCGAAGGAGGTTGGTTAGAGGGCTGGTGATTGTACTAAAATTCTGAATGAATCGTCTATAAAAGTTGGCGAAGCCAAGGAATCGTTGCAGTTCCTTAATAGTGGTTGGAATGGGCCAGTCCCTGACTGCGCTCACCTTCCCCTCGTCCATGCGGATGCCACTGCGGTCGATGGTATACCCAAGGAACTGCACTGAGGGTTGATGGAATGAACACTTCTCTGCTTTCAGATAGAGCTTGTAGTCCCTCAGGCGTCGCAGGACCTCCGCAACGTGGCGCTGATGTTCTGCCAGGCTCCGGGAGTATATCAGGATGTCATCAATGTAAACTAGGATGAACTGGTGGAGGAAATCCCGGAGCACCTCGTGTATGAAATCCTGGAATACGGAGGGGGTGTCTACAAGCCCATATGGCATGACGCAGTACTCATAATGGCCGGTAGGGGTGATGAAGGCGGTCTTCCACTCGTCCCCCTCACGTATCCAGATGAGGTTATACGTGCTGCGGAGGTCCAACTTGGTGAATACAGTGGCACCACGGAGACATTCCAGGGCCGCTGGGACGAGGGGAAGTGGATACCGGAATTTCTGAGTTATCTTATTTAAGGCTCTATAATCAATGCATGGCCGCAAACCTCCATCTTTCTTGGCCACGAAGAAGAAGCTGGACACAGCAGGGGAGGTAGATGGGCGGATGTATACTTGTGCCAGCACCTCCTTGATGTAGTCCTCCATGGCCTTCTCCTTGGGAACGGATAGGGGATATATCCGTCCCCTTGGCACTGGTTCACCCGGCAGCAGATCTATTGCACAGTCCCACGGCCGGTGTGGAGGCAGCTTGGAGGCCCGCTTAGGGCAGAAGACATCGCTGAAGGGGGCGTAGCACTGGGGAATGGAGATGGATTGGTTCACGACAGGGCTTTCAATGGATGTGGAGTAAACTGGTAGCGGTTCAGGGGGATGTTCCAAGGGAACTGGGCAGCCGGAGATACATGATTGAAAGCAAGCTTCGGATTTCCTCATGATGTAGGAGTCCTGTCTGGAGGGAAATGGGACCCACACAGTGACATACATATTTTTTGCTTAACGGCCTGCCGGTGATTGTGTGGATCTGGTAAGCGGCCGGCGTGGCCGTGGTTGGGAGCCTGAGCTGACGGCAGAGGGCGCCGGAGATGAAGTTGCCGGCTGACCCAGAATCGAGGAGGGTGGAAACATCAGCGAGATACATCAGCGGCAGTAAGTGTCACAACAGTGGTGAGTGGTTTCATTTTGTATCGTGAAGGGAGAATGGCACTCACCATAGGACGAGGAGGACGGACAGGGCACACAGCAATGGTATGCCCCGGAGCTGCACAGTACAGACACAGGTTCTGGGCCAGCCATCTCTGACGCTCCGCCATAGTGAGGCGGTAAGAGTCCACTATCATGGGTTCGTTGGCTGGTTCTGGGGAGCTGACGTTCTCTGGTCGGCAAAGCGGTGTGGAGGACTGTGCCTGGCCCTGGTGCTCTTCTAAGCATGACTGCATACGAGTGGCGAAGCGGATGGACAGCTGGATGAATCGAATCGATTGGATCGAATAAAGTGTCAGATTTTCATGCTTTACGTGAGTTGGTTTTGTTGGAGGAATTTAAAAGTTGTACTCCTGAGCGTATTGTTGTATATCTTAATGAGCAAAAGGTGACATCATTGTCCCAGGCGTCTGTTTGTGCTGATGAGTTTGTGTTGACTCACAAGGGTGGTTTTACTCCTGCTCGTACTGAGAAGGTTTTGTCTGTTCCCGCTGTTTTGAAAGATCAATGGCGTTCGAAAAATGTTCCAAAAGTGAAGGAAGGGAGGGAATGTTTTTATTGTCGTAAGCCGGGACACCTTATTGCTGACTTTTTAAAACGCAAGGAGCAGGGTGCTAGTACTAAAAGTGTCGCCTTTGTTAAGACTGTTGATCGCACAGACTGTGAGAGTTGTGATGACTTGGGTGTTAGTTATCAGCCTTTCATGATGGAAGGATTTGTGTCTGTTAGTGAACAACCTCTGGATCAAGTCAAGGTGACTATGTTGCGGGATACAGGGGCGATGCACTTGTTTATAGTGGCTGATACATTACCATTCTTCATTGATATAGTAACATTTTTCCTCTGCTGGAAGTCTGTGATAAACCTGTTTTGTCGGATTGCACTGATGAATTGTGAGAGAAATTCCCTGAGGTTTCTCCTGTTAGTGCTGTGACACGAGCAGAAATTCTCGTAAATTCACGAGCTCGTAAATTCGCTGATGCAGACGATTTATCCTCCACTTTCATGGCACCTACGATTGCGAACGATGCTCTGTTGGCTGAGATAGGTAAGCCAAATGACAAAGTCACTGTTTTGAAGTAAGATGATTTAAACTTATAAGTCAGCAGTGAGAAAATTATCGCAGCTCAAAAAGATTATTTTTCCCTGCGAAAGTGTTTTTCCTCTGTCGTTTCTGTGGAGGCGGCATGGAAGAGGAGAAATGCTTATTATATGCAGAACGGTTTGCTGATGTGTTGGTGGTGTGCGGATGTTGGGGGTGATTCGGATTGGACTTTTGTGGTCCAAATCGTCGAGTTGTCTGGGCACTTGGGTATTAAGAAAACGTACCATCGAATTCTGAGACACTTTTTTTGGCCCCGAATGAAGGCTGATTTGGCCAAATTTTGTAGAACATGTGTGACATGTCAATTCTCAGGTAAGCCAAACCAGGTGATTTCGCGCGCACCGCTGGTTCCTATACCAGTGATGGGAGAGCCTTTTGAGCGTGTTATTGTGGACTGTGTTGGCCCTCTACCAAAATCAAGATCTGTTAATCAATACTTGTTAACAATAATGTGTACAGCGACGCGTTTTCCCGAAGCGATACCACTGAGGAAAGTTATGGCACCAGTGATTAGCAATGTGCTTGTAAAATTCTTTTCAATGTTTGGATTACCAAAGATGCAAATTTTTTGTCAAATATTTTTACACAAGTGTTAAAGACTTTGAATATTTCTCACAGAATTTCGAGTGGCTACCATCCAGAGAGTGTTGGAACGGTTTCATCAGACCATGAAAGCAATGTTGCGCCGGTATTGTATAGGTGTCAATGTCAATGTCACCTTTATTTATATAGCGCTTTAAACAAAATGCATTGCATCAAAGCAACTGAACAACATTTATTAGGAAAACAGTGTCAATAATGCAAAAATTATAGTTAAAGGCAGTTCATCATTGGATTCAGTTATGTCATCTCTGTTCAGTTAAATAGTGTCTGTGCATTTATTTGCAATCAAGTCAACGATATCGCTGTAGATGAAGTGTCCCCAACTAAGCAAGCCAGAGGCGACAGCGGCAAGGAACCGAAACTCCATCGGTGACAGAATGGAGAAAAAAACCTTGGGAGAAACCAGGCTCAGTTGGGGGGCCAGTTCTCCTCTGACCAGACGAAACCAGTAGTTCAATTCCAGACTGCAGCAAAGTCAGATTGTGCAGAAGAATCATCTGTTTCCTGTGGTCTTGTCCTGGTGCTCCTCTGAGACAAGGTCTTTACAGGGGATCTGTATCTGGGGCTCTAGTTGTCCTTGTCTCCGCTGTCTTTCAGGGATGTAGAGGTCCTTTTTAGGTGCTGATCCACCATCTGGTCTGGATACGTACTGGATCCGGGTGACTGCAGTGACCCTCTGATCTGGACACAGACTGGATCTGGTGGCCACGGTGACCTCGGAACAAGAGAGAAACAGACAAATATTAGCGTGGATGCCATTCTTCTAATGATGTAGCAAGTACATAGGGTGTTATGGGAAGTGTTTCCGGTTCCGGTTTACCTAATTAATGCAGCCTAAAAATCCTTTAACGGATTTGGATAATAAAAGCATATTAGTATGTTATGTGTATGCCAGGTTAAAGAGATGGGTCTTTAATCTAGATTTAAACTGCAAGAGTGTTTCTGCCTCCCAAACAATGTTAGGTAGGTTATTCCAGAGTTTGGGCACCAAATAGGAAAAGGATCTGCCGCCTGCAGTTGATTTTGATATTCTAGGTATTATCAAATTGCCTGAGTTTTGAGAACGTAGCGGACGTAGAGGATTATAATGTAAAAGGAGCTCATTCAAATACTGAGGTGCTAAACCATTCAGGGCTTTATAAGTAATAAGCAATATTTTAAAATCTATGTGATGCTTGATAGAGAGCCAGTGCAGTGTTGACAGGACCGGGCTAATATGGTCATACTTCCTGGTTCTAGTAAGAACTCTTGCTGCTGCATTTTGGACTAGCTGTAGTTTGTTTACTAAGCGTGCAGAACAACCACCCAATAAAGCATTACAATAATCTAACCTTGAGGTCATAAATGCATGGATTAACATTTCTGCATTTGACATTGAGAGCATAGGCCGTAATTTAGATATATTTTTGAGATGGAAAAATGCAGTTTTACAAATGCTAGAAACGTGGCTTTCTAAGGAAAGATTGCGATCAAGTAGTACACCTAGGTTCCTATCTGATGATGAAGAATTGACAGAGCAACCATCAAGTCTTAGACAGTGTTCTAGGTTATTACAAGCAGAGTTTTTAGGTCCTATAATTAACACCTCTGTTTTTTCAGAATTTAGCAGTAAGAAATTACTCGTCATCCAGTTTTTTATATCGACTATGCAATCCATTAGTTTTTCAAATTGGTGTGTTTCACCGGGCTGCGAAGAAATATAGAGCTGAGTATCATCAGCATAACAGTGAAAGCTAACACCATGTTTCCTGATGATATCTCCCAAGGGTAACATATAAAGCGTGAAGAGTAGCGGCCCTAGTACTGAGCCTTGAGGTACTCCATACTGCACTTGTGATCGATAGGATACATCTTCATTCACTGCTATGAAACTGATGGCGGTCATATACGTACGATTTAAACCATGCTAATGCACTTCCACTGCTGCCAACAAAGTATTCAAGTCTATGCAAAAGAATGTTGTGGTCAATTGTGTCAAACGCAGCACTAAGATCCAATAAAACTAATAGAGAGATACACCCACGATCAGATGATAAGAGCAGATCATTTGTAACTCTAAGAAGAGCAGTCTCAGTACTATGATACGGTCTAAATCCTGACTGGAAATCCTCACATATACCATTTTTCTCTAAGAAGGAATATAATTGTGTGGATACCACCTTTTCTAGTATCTTGGACAGAAAACGGAGATTCGAGATTGGTCTATAATTAACTAGTTCTTTGGGGTCAAGTTGTGGTTTTTTAATGAGAGGCTTAATAACAGCCAGTTTGAAGGCTTTGGGGACATGTCCTAATGACAATGAGGAATTAATAATAGTCAGAAGAGGATCTATGACTTCTGGAAGCACCTCTTTCAGGAGCTTAGATGGTATAGGGTCTAACATACATGTTGTTGGTTTAGATGATTTAACAAGTTTATACAATTCTTCCTCTCCTATAGTAGAGAATGAGTGGAACTGTTCCTCAGGGGATCTATAGTGCACTGTCTGATGCGATATTGTAGCTGATGGCTGAATGGTTGCAATTTTATCTCTAATAGTATCGATTTTAGAAGTAAAGTAGTTCATAAAGTCATTACTGCTGTGGTGTTGGGAAATGTCAACACTTGTTGAGGCTTTATTTTTCGTTAATTTAGCCACTGTATTGAATAAATACCTGGGGTTATGTTTGTTTTCTTCTAAAAGAGAAGAAAAGTAATCGGATCTAGCAGTTTTTAATGCTTTTCTGTAGGATATGTTACTTTCCCGCCAAGCAATACGAAATACCTCTAGTTTTGTTTTCCTCCAGCTGCGCTCCATTTTTCGGGCTGCTCTCTTTAGGGTGCGAGTATGCTCATTATACCATGGTGTCATACTGTTTTCCTTAACCTTCCTTAAGCGTAAAGGAGCAACTTTATTTAAAGTGCTAGAAAAGAGAGAGTCCATAGTTTCTGTTACATCATCAAGTTGTTCTGAGGTTTTGGATATGCTAAGGAATTTGGATACATCAGGAGGATAACTTCAAAAGCAGTCTTTTGTGTTAGAAGTGATGGTTCTTCCATACTTGTAACAAGAAGTAGAATTTACAATTTTGGCTATATGAATTTTGCAAAGAACTAAATAATGATCTGAGATATCATCACTTGGCTGAATAATTTCAACACCATCAACATCAATTCCATGTGACAGTATTAAATCTAGAGTATGATTTCGACAATGAGTAGGTCCTGAAACGTGTTGTCTAACACCAATAGAGTTCAGAATGTCTATAAATGCTGATCCCAATGCATCGTTTTCATTATCAACATGGATATTAAAATCACCAACTATTAAAACTTTATCTGCAGCCAGAACTAACTCGGATGTAAAATCACCAAACTCTTTAATAAAGTCTGTATGGTGCCCTGGTGGCCTGTATAACGTAGCCAGTACAAACATAACAGGGGATTTATCATTAACATTTGTTTCTTTGGATAATGTTATATGAAGTACCATTACTTCAAACGAGTTATACTTGTAGCCTGCCCTCTGAGAAATCCTGAAAACGTTGTTATAAATTGAAGCAACAACTCCACCTTTGCCTTTTAGACGTGGCTCATGTTTATAACAGTAATCTTGGGGGGTGGACTCATTTAAAATAATGTAATCATCAGGTTTTAGCCAGGTTTCTGTCAAACAGAGTACATCTATATTATGATCAGTGATCATATTATTTACAAAAAGTGTTTTCGTAGAAAGGGATCTGATATTCATTAAGCCAAGCTTTATCATTTGTTTATCCATATTGCTTCTGTTTTTTATTTGTTGAACCTCAATTAAATTGTTAATCTTAACTTGGTTTGGACGTTTTTTTATTTTCTAGTTCGGGGAACAGACACAGTCTCTATAGTGTGATATCTAGTTGAAAGAGTCTCTATGTGCTGAGAATTAACTGACCTCTGTGACGGGAGGTAGCTAGCAGACGGTCGGTTTAGCCAGTCTGTCTGCTTCCTGACCTGGGCCCCAGTAAGTCAAGTATAAACACTAAGACTATTTGCCATATTTCTAGAGAGAAGAGTGGCGCCACCCCAGGAGGGATGAAGACCATCTCTTTTAAACAGGTCAGGTCTGCCCCAAAAGCTCGTCCAATTGTCTATGAAACCTATGTTATTCTGTGGGCACCACTTAGACATCCAGCCATTGAGTGATGACAATCTGCTATGCATCTCATCACCACGGTAAGCAGGGAGGGGACCAGAGCATATTACAGTGTCTGACATCGTGCTTGCAAGTTCACACACCTCTTTAATGTTATTTTTAGTGATCTCCGACTGGCGAAGTCGAACATCATTTGCGCCGGCATGAATAACAATCTTACTGTATTTACGTTTAGCATTAGCCAGCACTTTTAAATTTGCCAAGATGTCAGGCGCTCTGGCTCCCGGTAAACATTTGACTATGGTGGCTGGTGTCTCTATATTCACGTTCCGTACAATAGAATCACCAATAACTAGAGCACTTTCATCAGGTTTCTCAGTGGGTGCATCACTGAGTGGGGAGAACCGGTTTAATGTTTTGATCGGAACAGAAGAGCGGTGTTTTGACCCACGACTACGCTGCCTCACCGTCACCCAGTTGCCCTGCTGCTGGGGCTCTGTTTCCGGAACCGAACAATGTACAGGAATCCCTGAGCTAGACGCATCCAAAGCCGTATCTAGAGCCCTAACATTTTTACTGTCCTCAATTAAAGTTTGGATGCGTGTCTCTAATTCTGAAACCTTCTCTGTCAGCCTAACTATTTCCCTGCATTTATCACATGTGAATCCCTCATCAGCGACAGAGATAGATAAACTGTACATGTGGCAAGAGGTGCAAGAAACAATGATAGGAGAAGCCATTACTCACCATGCTTGATGAAAATTCTTACTGCGGTTGTTTGATGAACTTGTGAAAAACTGGAGCAAGGGAGAGGAGAAAAGAAAACAGCGATAGGTTCGAATGAAAACGCTAATGACAAGCTAACGAGTGCTAACGCTTTGCAGGTGTACTGCACTCACGGAAATAAAATAAAAGTGAACGATCAAAGTTAATCTGATAAGATTGATCGATAATATCAGAAAGATGGTGTGAATTAAGTTATATTTTACCACTTTAAAAAACAGAGAGTGATAGTAAGATAAAGATTCTAGAGAAAAAAATTAAATAAAAACAGCTACACGGAGCTACAATTTGCTACAGAAGGCCAACAGGAAGTAGAGAAAAAAACACTGTCCAACAGCGACACCCGCAGGCCGTATCGTATAGATACGAGTAAAGACTGGGACGAGGGGATAGCTTTAGTTTTGTTTGCTGCTAGAGAAGCAGTACAAGATGTCCTGCTGACCTTGTTTTCAGTCATACTGTGAGGGGTCCTTAAAAGATGCTTAAAGAAGATATTCTAGCTAATGAGTCGAGTGCTACTACCACGGTGCTGGATTACGTGAGTACATTTCATGAGAGACTGCACAAGGCTTGTACAATGGCACGAGAATCATTACTAAATGCTCAAGTGGCAATGAAGAGTAAATTCGACCGTAAAACTGTTCAACGTCATTTTAAGGAGGGTGATCAGGTGCTAGTTTTATTGCCTGTAGTTGGTTCTGCCTTGTCTGCATGATTTTCAGGTCCGTATGAAGTGACTAGAAAAATAAGCGACACTGATTACGTGATTTGTACTCCGGATCGCCGAAAGAAATCTTGCGTATGTCATGTAAATATGCTGAAGGCATATCATGTTAGAGAGTCATCGCAAGATGTTTTTAAAGTTAATGAGTCGAGTACATCTTGTGCTACTGCGCTTACGTGTGAGGCATTTGATTTCACTGCTATGCAGGACAAGGAAGATGATGGAGTTTTGGTACGACACACATATCAGCAGTGCGCCAGGTTGAAGAACTCTTGAGGTGCTGGCCGATTTAGATTCTCATTTGTTTCACCTGTCTGAGTCTCATAGAAATTATGTGAAAAAATTAATTCATGACTTTCCTTCGTTATTTTATGACATTCCTTCTCGTACTAAACGCAGTAACTGTTCCTGATTGTTTTGCACTACCTCGTATGGAGGACTGTGTGGACAATCTGGGGTCCGCTAAATTTGTCAGTAAATTAGATTTACTGAAAGGTTACTGGCAGGTGCCTTTAACATCACGTGCATCTGATATTTCTGCTTTTGTGACCCAAGATGATTTCCAGCAATATTGTGTTATGGTGTTCCGCATATTAGCGCATATTTGGATGATCTTGTAATTTATTCACTTAATTCGTCCGCACATGTCTCAACGTTAAGAGAGGTATTTGACCACCTTGCTAAAGCTTCACTGACGTTAAATCTGGCCAAATGTGAATTTGGTCAAGCTACAGTTATGAACTTGGGCAAAGAAGTGGGTCAAGGACAGGTAAGACCAATAGAGGCAAAAGTGACTGCGACTGCAGAATTTCCTGTTCCTGCTACTCGCAAGGAACTCGGTAGATTCCTAGGGATGGCCTGTTATTAACGGAGTTTCTGCAAGAATTTTTCTACTGTGGCCAATCCTCTGATGTCTCCCCTTAGCCCTTTGTGCACTTTTCTGTGGAATGACAACTGTCAGAAAGCCTTTGATGATGTCAAAGCTTTACTATGTGGCACACCTGTTTTATCAGCTCCTGACAGTGATGCGCGGGTTGATCCAAAATGAGCGGGTGCCTGCGGTTGCCCTTGGTTGCCTGTGGTTACGAGTCATCCAAAAATATTTTTAATGATATTCAGGTCGCGGTCGGTCGGGTCCTTTGAAATAAAAATGGCAAATTAAACCTTTGTCATTTATATAGTACTAGACACATTTTTGAAATACATAGGCCTACACTTTATTGGCTGAATAACTGGCATGAAGATGACGCACAAGCTCAGTCTGCACGTAGAGATGGAGGCGGCAAAGATGATCTGCATGGGGAGCAACGTCGCTGTTTTTGGTAAAACATGATTTTGACGACTTCATTAAGCTTTGTTTTACAGAAAACTCTTTTTAAAAGATTTTCATTTTTTATAAATTGTATCTTAATTTTGATCAATGTTTTATCAATCAGTTGCCCATATTTAATAAATAAGAAGCAAATATATAGCCTAGCAGATAATGTAATAAGGCGCCGGCACGATCACTTGCATTGCATGTGAACTGGAGGGTGCCGAAACTCAGCATGTGCCTCACAGATTTGAGAAATATAGGCTATATATTACAGAATGCTTGAAATGTCTTCTTTTAAACAAAAATATTCAAACGAAAATAAATGGGCTATTCTCTGATGATGTAATCCATATGAAATGTGCATTTCTCTCTGGCGTTCATGGCGAGTCTGCATTGTCAACTTCATCTTGGGGAAGTTGTGGCCTAATGGTTAGAGAGTCGGACTCCCAATCGAAAGGTTGTGAGTTTGAGTCCCGGGCCGGCAGGAATTGTGGGTGGGGGGAGTGCATATACAGTTCTCTCTCCACCTTCAATACCACGACTTAGGTGCCCTTGAGCAAGGCATCGAACCCCCAACTGCTCCCCGGGCGCCGCAGCATAAATGGCTGCCCACTGCTCTGTGTGTGTGTGTGTGTGTGCATTTCGGATGGGTTAAATGCAGAGCACAAATTCTTAGTATGGGTCACCATACTTGGCTGAATTTCACTTCACTTCATCTTAGCTGCAACACAGAAAACACCAGTTTATTACTAAACAATTAAATGACTCCTTGCATATTTTTGAACCAGCAGGCCATTCTGGGTTGAGCGAGAGCCCACAGAATGAGCGAGTGAAGCGTAACATATGGAGAAATGCGCTCTCCGCTCACGAGCTCTGATCGGAACAAACCCGAGCCTCAATGTCTGCTGACCTTGCGGAAACATACAAATAGACATAGCCAGACTAGACTATTTTAGTACAAATTATGAGCTTACTGACGATTTTTTATAAATCTTGACAAAATTATAATATATTAAGTTTTTTTTGTTTTTTTTTTGTTTTGCCTTGTTAGTTTTGCCTACGTTCCTATGGCCCAATGACGCTACAATGAGCATTCACTGCTTTTTAAAAATGCGGGTCAGGAAGCGGGTCGGGTACAATATATATCTATTTTTTTTTTTGCGTTCCGAGTTGTGGGCAGGTTAGTTGAAAACGTTGGTCGGGTTATTAATACATTGACCCGCGCATCACTGGCTCCTGATGTTGAAAGAACCTTCAAACTTGAAATCAATGCAAGTTCTGTTGGTGCGGGGGCAGTGCTAGTGCAAGAAGACTCTTATGGTATTGACCATCCAGTATGTTACTTTTCACGTAAGTTCAATAAACATCAACTGAACTACTCTACGATTGAAAAGGAAACATTGGCGTTACAGTATTTTGATGTATATGTGAGCTCAACTTTTTGCCTGTAATTGTTTTCATGGATCACAGTCCTCTAGTGTTTCTAGGTCGCATGTATAACCAGAATCAGAGGCTGATGCGCTGGTCTTTGATGGTACAAGGGTACAATTTAGTCATTAAACACAAGAAAGGTTCAGATAATATAATTGCGGACACTTTATCCAGAGCCTAGGCTAATGTACATCATGCAAGATGAAAGAAAAAAAAATGTTTTTTTTTTTTTCTTTTTTTAGGGGGGAAATGTTACGTTCCACGTGGACTTGTTTTTTCTTTGTCTCTGTGTGTGTTCATTCATTACTTAACAAGAGAAAACATGTAACAAGATAAATAAATTTAAACCCCTAAACTTAATGATTGCTTTCGGGATGTGATGAGACTTTCAACCAGTATAACAAAAAAAAAAATTCTGAAGACAATCACCTATTGCACCTTTAACATTATGAAATGTTAAAATGTACTGTAGAACATTTTACATCCAGGAGAAGACGATAAGGTGTAGCATAATGACTGTGGGCTATCCAGGCTACTAACAAGGTAGCTTATAATTGGCAAAGTGAAGGCTCAAGACAATGCAAGAAAGGATGACAGCCAGAATCACAAAAGATCCAAAACTATATGTAAACTTTAATGCTATATGCAATTTTAAAATGACAAGATGCGCAAAGTTCAGGTGCTTCTGCTGCGGACCTGCGGTGAATCGGTTAATGAGCCTGGACTTCCAGTTAGCCGTGATATAAACTAGGAAGACAGGGGAAGAGTCATGTCTTTCCTTAAGAAAAGAAAATCAGGGGCTCAAAAATGAAAAGAAAAGAAGATTAAAGAGAGACAGGCAAATGAGGGCAAGCAGTTGCTCACTCAGTTTTTTGAAAAGAAAGGTGAGCTCCAAATGCATCATCGAGCATTGGCATATCTACTCTTGGAGGAGTTCTCCCCAGAGTCAGAAGTTTACATGAAAACACTGTATATTTCCCTCCATCCAAATCTAACACCCACGAAAACACAGATCGTTAGCGCCTATTTTTACCGCATTGTTATGCAAATTAGCTCGAGCACACTCTTACATTAAGTACAGGATTGTTCTCAGTTTAATGCACATCTTAATGATTGAAAATGACATTTGAAAACGTAATTCAAAGACTGAATGTCTAGTTTGGTGGTTAGTGTACCCTGTGATTCTATAGTCTATATTTATTTTAAACAGACAAATAATCAGCAATAATCAGCAATTAACGTGTACTTAGCCTACACTTTATAAAAGGTATTGTGACAATAAAGGATATTTTAGCTACCATTTGAAGCCGTATATTTCAGTTTCAGACCCTGCAGCAGCAGCCCCCTCATCAGGTGAAAGCAGTGACAGTGAGGTGGATGTGACTGAGACAAGGTGAGCTTTTAGCGGAATTGCCTGTTTTAACACTTAGTAATTAAGTGTTAAGAGGAAATAAGCAAAATGGGTACATTGTTATTGTACACATTTAAACTTTAAAGGGATAGTTCACACAAAAATGAAAATTCTGTCATCATTTACTCTCTCTCAAGTTTTTCCAAACCTGTATGATTTCCTTTCTTCTGCTAAACACAAAAGAAGATATTTTAAAGAAGGTTGGTAATTAAACAGTTACTGGTCCCCATTGACTTCCGTAGTATTTTTTTCCTACTCTGGAAATCAATGGGGTCCATCAGTCATTTGGTTACCGACTTTCTTTAAAATAACCCACCCATTGGTATCACTTTGGTATTTTGTACGGGGGCTCAGCAAGTTGGTTTGTACCCAGGGCCCAAAATTTGGTGCTACGCCCCTGTTCACCCATTAGCCGCTTTTCCAATGACCAGTGCAAGCTGGGGCTTACATAGAGCCAGATGGAGCTAATAGCCTTGGACCTCGAGCACAGAGGCCGAATCATGAAGCGTCATGCCAGTATCCTCGTGGCACTCCTGTAAAGCCCGCCCTAAACACACCTTCACTGGACTCCTTTATTTTGGTCATTTTCTATGTCTTCAAACAAAAATAGTCATTAATTATTCTCTCTTTAGACCAAATCAATTAAGCTTATGATAAATTTGAATCAAGGATTGAATTTGGAAAATTTTTAATTAAATGATGACAATTTTCCTTTTTGGGTGAACTATCCCTTTAACAGTAGTGAAAAGGGTGCAACTTATACAAATGAATGTTGTTCATATATAATATATTTAATATGTATAATTTATAATTTTTGAAAAAGAAGCAGAATAAGACAATAAAGCCCCTTTCACATAGCACGTTGGTCCCGGAAAATTGCTGGGTCGCCTTCTGTGTGAACACAAACAAATCCTGGGATTGATTCCAGGATCGATCCTTGGTTGGGGACCTAGTAGCATTGCCACGTTCAGTCCCGAAACGAGCTCTGTGTGAACAAAAGCCAGAACCAATGCCGTTAACGGTGTGTTGTAGTGATGACGCACGTTATTGTGCGACTCTTTTACCAGGTGTTTTGAAGGCAGATCAAGGTTTGTGACAAAAAAATATATGCAAACTGTAATGAAACAGAGATCAAGTAGTTTCACAATATTCATGTTGAAGCTGAGATCGTTCACCAGCTTAAGTGAAAGTTAAAGTGCCTAGTGTTTTCGACTCGTTCATTACACGTCACACCCTGATGTCACGTGTATTTACTGGACCTTTACAGGTTGTGTGTGAATGCACGTACATATTCCTGGAAATCACTGGCAGTGTGAAAGGAGAAAAATAAAAGTATGACCGGGGAACAACTGCCTGGACACATTTCCCGTGTATTTTACGAAATCGCAGTGTGAAAGGGGCTTAAGACAAATACGAAAGAGATACAAATTAAACTCATTTTTCAGATACAGTTTAAAATATTTATTTAATCTTTTGTTGGTTAACATTATAATGACACAGTTATGTAGGAATTCTGTCCCTTTAAGATGGAAGGCATACAATACTGACACATGTTAAGTTTTCACCGACCTGTTCACATTCACTTAATCAATAACTGTATTTATGAGAGATATTCTACACAAAAGACATTTGGACTGCTGTATGTGTATTTGAGCACTGAGAACTGATCGCGCACTGTACATGAGAACTGAAGAAGTGGAGCGAGCGCAAGAGAGAGAGAGTTTCTATCAACGCGATTCCACCTAGCCCGCCTTTACTAACTTTAAGTTAATTAACAACGAATTGTGACTCCCAGGAAAAACAGGACGTCTGGTCACCTTATCCCTACCCCTTCGGGTGCAGGGGCCATTGTTTCAGCAATTGTTTCAGTTTTCAAGTTCACATTTTGGTAGTCTATCCATCCACTGCGGCTGCCATACGGAGACTAGATATGCGAATGCCCCTTATCCGGTTGCAATCCAGGGGGCACATATTGTAGTAGTCTATAGGATGTATTTTGAATGTCCGGTTGTCCTCAAATAACATTATAGTCCCATTTCGTCTTGTTAACAAAGAAGTGGCATATATTTCGTCATAGTTTTTATCAGATTTTAGCTCATCAATGTCTTGTCTTTCTAGTCACAGAAACATGTTTGTTAATGATTATTTTTAGTCTTGGTCTTCTTAAAAACAAAATGAACACTGTTAGGGACCAACAACTGTTCTATAATTTCACTCCTTCACTGATATTCTCTATACAATAATTTTTTCTTTATCAAAAAATGTGAATAAGAGAGTCTACTCACTCTATCTTGTAGATGGCCCTCAACCACCTGTACACTCTCCCATGCTTGGCTCAGTACTGGGTCTTGCTGAACCGTCCCACCCTTCCTCCCTGGATAAGTTCTGCTGGGGTAAATTCAGAAAATACTTCATGAGATTCCATGTCATCAAGTGTCTTTACAACTACGGGATCTTCTGAGGTAGTGGGGTCAGAGTGACTTTAACCTCTATCATCAATGAGGTGCTCCTCAGGGCTGGTTGTTTCTGCATCTGTAATGTCTTCAGTGATTCGATCTGTTAAAATACCCCCTCCTCCATGGCTCACTCCTGAGGGATGAACACCCTGACTTTGTGGTGGTCTACCTCTGTCCCGTGGTGCCGGATGATCAGGATGGGCAGCATGGAACTCACATTAAAGGCAGAGTCTAATATATTGGTCCTAGGTACCCATGAGAGTTCCTCAGGTCCATATCCTTCCCAGTCTATGACCTATCCCAGCTGACCACCATGGCACCAGGACTGCAGAATCTCCTTCACCTTGTAGACTGACTCCTCATCCAGGATGAAGGGAAGAGGGGGTTCCGCCGTCTAGCCAGGCTCTGTGGAGAGAGAGAGACAGGTTCATGTTGAGGTTTAAGCAGAGATACGTGCAACGTGGGATGAATTCTGTACTGTGAGGGGATTTGGAGTTTGTAGGTGACCGGGTTTAGTTGTTCCAGGATGGAACAAATCTGGGGACTAAGCCTCCTACAGAGTAGGCACAGTTTGATGTCCTGAGTTGACAGCTATACCTTCTGACCTGGTTGATAGGTAGTCGTTTCAGCTCTTCGAAGAGCCATTACCGTCCGTTGGAGATGGTGGTGAGCAGCATCCCAGAGCCTCTCGCTTTCTTGGAACCAGTAGTCAACAGCTTAAAACATCAGAAAGTTCCCCAGACCAGGGAAAAAGTGGAGGCTGGAACCCAAGCACGCACTTGAAGGGAGTGAGACCAGTAGAAATTTGTTGCAGTGAATTCTGGGCATACTTGGCCCAGCCCAGGAACCCTGGTGGCCATGGCAGAAAGTTAATGGTTTCTGGGCGTTTCTAGGATCAGGACGATAAGTAATGGTAAAGTTGAACCTGGTAAAGAATAATGCCCGTCCTGCTTGGCAGGGAGTCAGACATTTAGCCTCACAAAGATACTGGAGATTCTTAAGGTCGGTCAGTACGGTGATGGATGGGCTCCAGCCAATGCCTCCTCTCCAAGGCAAGCTCGATGGTAAGTAGTTCTTGGTTGCCGATGTCATAATTATTTTCCGCCGGGCTGAGTTTCCTAGAGAAGACACATGGATGGAGTCTGGCTGGGTTCCCTTGCTGCTGGGACAATACTGCCCCCACTCCTGTAGTGGAGGCGTCGAAGCAATGGTAAAAGTTGGCAAATCAGAGGAATCATTGGAGCTCCTTAACTGTATTGGGTTCTGGCCAGGATGTTATAGCTTACACCTTCCCGTCTCATCTGGATTCCGGTACGATCAATGTTATACCCCAGGATTTGCACCGTGGTTTGGTGAAAGGTACACTTCTCAGTCTCAGTCAGTGAGGAATAGATGGTGCAGAATAGATGGTGTCTCCGGGAGTAGATGAGGAAGTCATCTTTGTAGACAAAGAATTGAAGAAACTCCCGGAGCACCTAATGCATGAAATCCTGGATTACGATGGGGGTGCTGGCAAGTCCATAGGGCATGACCAGATACTCAGTCCATTTACCAGTTACCATTCATCCCCCTCATGTATCCGGATGAGGTTGTAGGCACTGCGGAGGTCCAACTTTGTGAAGATGGTAGCTCCACAGAGATGTTCAAGGACATTTGGCATGAAGGTAAGAGGATATTGGAACTTGATTGTGATGTTGTTTAGAGCTCGGTAATCTATACAGGGCCTCAAGCCTCTGTTCTTTGGCATGAAGTAGAAACTAGAAGCAGCAGGGGAATTAAATGGACGGATGTAACCTTGACCCATTAACCTCTTTTCACAGCTGAAGATAACCGTTGCCTCTCTATAATTATGTGTTCTGGAGCTGATTCTGGAGGGTAACTGGGCTCTGGTAGGCAGAGGTAGGAGGTTGTGGCAGACACTGGTGTTGCTAAACAGGACTGCATGCGGTTTGAACAGTGGATGGATAGCTGAATGAATCTTTCCAATCCAAATGAATCCTACACAACGAGCTGTTACCTGTCTGTAGGTAGTCAGCAGCAATCTCTCATTCCATCCACTTGATGCTGCGAGAGTTCTGAACTTAAGTGAGTATGCGGTGGGTTGACATGGTACCCCGTTTCTAATAATATAAATTGTTCTCCCACAGAGGTATCTCCGTCTGTCCTTCCAAACACTTTGCAAAAATGCACTAGGAAGTTCTGCAGGTTTTGAATGACAGTGCTGGCCTGGGCCCAGATCATTTCCACAAATTGCAACAAAGGTCATGTTACCAGGGGGATAATAAAAGGAAACTTTGAATGAGTCAGTGGGATATAATTGTGGTTGCATTTCAAATGTGAGATTACACTGACATAAGAATCTGTTGCTCTCCTCTGCCGAGCCAGAGTAGGGCACCAGTCGGGCCATGGGACTAGCGATGATGGTAGGCAAAGAAGCGCTGGATGGGATGGAGGAGGTGATGGTGGTGGTGCCGGTGGATTAAGAACTCGTTATAGTGGGTCTATGAGCTCCTGAAACAGATCATGGTTACTCATCTGTGCCATCGGTGCTGGTCCGATCTTCTGTAATGGAAGAGGTCTGACACAACAGGTTAGTCTACAGTAAAGTTTATTTAGGTCACAGGGAGAATGGGTGTAGGATTCCGATGATGATATGGTGAGTGTAGTTTGTAGATCAGTTTAAAGGATATGACCAGTGGAATAATCAGAGTCTTTGCCTTTACAGGAGATGGAATGCACACAGGAGGAGCACACACATTAGCTATCCAGGAACTAGGAGGAACAAGCAGACACTTGGAGACGAGACACTAGGAGGAACACAGGAGGTTAATTATGCAAATAAGTATTCAAATAGAAGCAATAGAGTTCACTACATGTGTCACGTTCGGTGATACAAGAAACATGGAGAGATCCAAGTGCAGGTAAGATATTTATTAAGGGGCAATCCAAAAGGGTAAACCGTCCAGGCAGGGTCAAAACCAGAGAATCCAAATAAACAAGAACAGACAAAACACAAGGCAGGATCAAGACTACGGAATGACAAGACATTAGACAAGGACTCCGTGACACATACTCAGACAGACCGGGTATAAATACACAGAAGGTAATGAGGGAACTGGAGACAGGTGGGGACTAATCAATTAACCCAAACAAGGAGGAAGGTGACCAAATCAGGGAACAGAAGGTTCATAAAGTGACAGACACTGTGGAAAAGGGAGACATCTAGTGGAAACCCAGGGAACACAACCCAGACACTGTGACAGTACCCCCCCTCTACGGAGCGGCTCCCAGACGCTCCACGACAGACACAAAACAGAGACCAGGAGGCGGATAGGTGGAGGCTCAGGGTAGGGACGGAGGGCCAGACTAACAGAGAGGAACAGGGACAGGAGTGAACACAAAAACAAAAAACAACAAACAACATGAAGCCCCCCAGGGAAGAGCAGAAGACCACCACGTCCTAGTGGTCGAGGCCAGAGTCCTCCAGGGCGGAGCGTAAGACCACCACACCCCTGTGGTCAAGGCGGAAACCCTCCAGGGCGGAGCAGAAGACCACCACAATCGTGTGGTCAAGGCAGGAGCCCTCCAGGGCGGAGCAGAAGACCACCACGTCCTTGTGGTCGAAGCCAGAGTCCTCCAGGGTGGAGCAGAAGACCACCATAACCATGTGGTC
Source organism: Carassius carassius (assembly GCF_963082965.1). Taxonomy (NCBI): domain Eukaryota; kingdom Metazoa; phylum Chordata; class Actinopteri; order Cypriniformes; family Cyprinidae; genus Carassius; species Carassius carassius. The sequence goes on from NC_081762.1 coordinate 36,115,982, forward strand.
GGGTCAACAGGAGGACGAGTCTGGTTGGGCAAGTCTGAAACAAAGAATCTGAACAAGTTAAGAGTAGCCTCCGTGGCCACGACAGGATCAGTCGGGCGCTCTGGGAGTTCAGCAGAGGCGAGGAAAGACTCTGGTCGGTCAGCCGAGACATGACGAGGCTTTGGAAGTTCCCCAGAGGCGTAAAGAAACTCTGGTAATCCAGCTGAGACGAGGAGAGGCTCCAGTAGTTCCATGGCATTAGGACTGGACTCCAGAAGATCAATGGTGACTTGACTCTGCTCCTGAAGATCATTGGTGGCCTGACTCTGCTCCTTAAGATCATTGGTGACTTGCACTTGTTCATGGAGATCATTGGTGACTTGCACTTGTTCATGAAGATCAATGTTGACTTGCCTTTGTTCTTGAAGATCACCGGTGACTTGACTCTGTCCCTGAAGATCACCGGTGACTTGACTTGACTCTGGAAGGTCAACGGTAACTAGTCCTCACTTTGGAGGGTCAACGGTAACTAGTCCTCACTTTGGAGGGTCCACGGTGACTGGACCTGACTCTGGAAGGTCATCGTGACTGGACCTGACTCTGGAGGGTCATCGGTGACTGGCTCTGACTCTGGAGGGTCATCGGTGACTAGCCCTGACTCTGGAGGGTCATCGGTGACTAGCCCTGACTCTGGAGGGTTATTGGTGACTAGCCCTGACTCTGGAAGTTCAGCGGTGAATAGCCCTGACTCTGGAAGTTCAGCGGTGAATAGCCCTGACTCTGAAAGGTCAGCGATGACTGGCCCTGACTCTGGAAGTCCAGCGGTGACTGGCCCTGACTCTGGAAGTCCAGCGGTGACTGGCCCTGACTCTGGAGGGTCATCGGTGACTGGCCCTGACTCTGGAGGGTCATCGGTGACTGGCCCTGACTCTGGAGGGTCATCGGTGACTGGCCCTGACTCTGGAGGGTCATCGGTGACTGGCCCTGACTCTGGAGGGCCATCTGTGACTAGCCCTGACTCTGGAGGGTCATCGGTGACTAGCCCTGACTCTGGAGGGTCATCGGTGACTAGCCCTGACTCTGGAGGGTCATCGGTGACTAGCCCTGACTCTGGAGGGTCATCGGTGACTAGCCCTGACTCTGGAGGGTCATCGGTGACTAGCCCTGACTCTGGAGGGTCATCGGTGACTAGCCCTGACTCTGGAGGGTCATTGGTGACTAGCCCTGACTCTGGAGGGTCAACGGTGACTAGCCCTGACTCTGGAGGGTCAACGGTGACTAACCCTGACTCTGAAAGGTCAACGGTGACTAACCCTGACTCTGAAAGGTCAACGGTGACTTACCCTGACTCTGAAGGGTCCACGAACCCCTGACTCGACTCTGGAAAGTCCACGGGCACCTGTCTCGACTCTGGAAGGTCAACCGGAATCTGACTGGACTCTGGAGGGTCAACCGGAACCTGACTGGACTCTGGGGGGTTCACTGGAACCTGACTCGACTCGGGGGTTCACTGGAACCTGACTCGACTCGGGGGGGTTCACTGGAACCTGACTCGACTCGGGGGGGTTCACTGGAACCTGACTCGTCTCTGGAGAGTCCACTGGAACCTGACTCGACCTGACCAAGATGGGCAAGCAGCCATCTTGGGCCATGACTCTGGACCGGTGGCAAACTTGGGCATTGGCACTGGGGGAGTGGCCATCTTGCACTGTGGCACTGGACTGGCGGCCATCCTGCATCGTGACACTGGATTGTTGACCACTTTGTGCTGTGGCGCAGTGCTGGCGTCCATATTGCCTCGTGGCGCTGGGTTGGCGGCCATCTTGTGCTGTGGCGCTGAGCTGGCGGCCATCTTGTACTGTAGTGTGAAGCTGGCTTCCCTCTTGCCTCGTGGTGCGGGGTTGGTGGACATGCACCGCAGTGGCGCTGGGTTGGCGGCAATCTTGTGCTGTGGCGCGGGGCTGGCTTCCATCTTGCCTCGTGGCGCTGGGCTGGCGGCCATCTTGTGCAGTGGCACTGGCCCTGCAGCCATCATGGGTTGCTGGCCTTTTCCATCCGCCATGGTGAGACGGCGGCTCTGGTCCCTCCCACATGAGCCCCGAGTCGAAGGGGGGCCATGGTGGAGAGCGATGCTGAGTCTCCTCTCGCCCACTCCCTCCTCGGCGACCTCCCCTGGTCCCGCGAAACACGACCAGGCGGGTTCCCTCAAACCAATTGCTTCTCTCCCGCTCGGTGGCTGGGGAAGAAACATCACTCGACATACCGCTGGATCTCGTGTTGACGGAGTCCTTCTGTCACGTTCGGTGATACAAGAAACACGGAGAGATCCAAGTGCAGGTAAGATATTTATTAAAGGGCAATCCAAAAGGGTAAACCGTCCAGGCAGGGTCAAAACCAGAGAATCCAAATAAACAAGAACAGACAAAACACAAGGCAGGATCAAGACTACGGAATGACAAGACATTAGACAAGGACTCTGTGACACATACTAAGACAGACCGGGTATAAATACACAGAAGGTAATGAGGGAACTGGAGACAGGTGGGGACTAATCAATTAACCCAAACAAGGAGGAAGGTGACCAAATAAGGGAACAGAAGGTTCATAAAGTGACAGACACCGTGGAAAAGGGAGACATCTAGTGGAAACTCAGGGAACACAACCCAGACACTGTGACAACATCTATACAATATCAGACAATGAAGTCTGAGGTGTGTGCTTTTATACAGGCTGGTTAATGAGGTGCTTGATTGGTGACAGGTGCAGATGCTCAGTAGTCTGGTGATAGGCATCGCTGTGATTGGGTGGTGGTGGAGCCTGACCGATCTGATACAGATATACAATTATCAATGAAGGCTGGAAGAGAAAACTCCTTATTTTCAGGTGTGCAGAATTATTAGGCATTCTTTTCTTTTACTGATGAAATGAGCCAAAAAAGAGGTTTAACTCAGGCTGGAAAGTAAAAAATGTTTCAACCACCATGAGAAATATTCAAAACTACTGAAATACAGAAGTTGCGAAGGCATTAACATTAGACACCAAAATAATCTTTCGGTCAGCATGGTCAGAATTAACAGGTGGAGAAAAGACATAATACTTTTGCAGTTAATGAGTTAATGTGAAGGATTAAGTGTGAAACTATCAGGAAGCATTTAGTCTCAAGCACTCATTATTGAACAGTAATGGAATTTTGGAGGGAAAAAACATTTGAAAAGATATTGCTACATACACTGTTTGATGTTCCAAATAAATAAGAGTTTCTATACTACATTGTATGAGCACAAGTCGATCACCTAAGAGTACAGCAATGAAACACACACAAAATGAACAATCCAATTTTTATTTTTAACCAGATAATGGTGTACAGTTAAATTTTTTGTCATAATTTTGGTACAATAGTTATGCAAACACATTAAAAAATACATATATATATATATATATATATATATATATATATATATATATATATATATATAAGATCACATCTATGAGACCACATCAGTTATCAAGCCATGGAAGATCTCTCCCTTCCCCTCTCAATGTTGCTTCTATGAACACCATAGTCCCACAGGAGTTCCTCATTGACAGCAATGTCCCAAAGAGCGAGGAACAGAACACATTCACTGGGTCCGTCTGGACAGTTTAAGGAAACTATCCGATGCAGCACTTTATTTCTCCTTGTGGAATGATTCATCCTCCTCCCAAAAGTGTCTTTGTCTGGGTGGCAGTCACAGGGGAATTTCTGTGCATCGATGCAGAGAGGATTGCCACCCTTGCCCTTAAAGAAAAACAGGTATGACGGCTCCCCAGAGAGCGTCTCAAGCCTCCGCTCCCCTTCCTGCTTGGAGACCACTTCACCGTGGTAGTCACACACGACCTGGTTCTTCTGGATCTCCATGGTGGCGATGACCCCTGCACAAAGGTAAATGAACATGCTTTTGAGCAAATAACTTTTCCTGTTATATAAAATAATTACAAATGTGGGTAGTCACACCTTTGTCTTTCCCCTCAAAGTGTTTAATGGCCAGTCCTTTCCACTTCTGATGGACCACAGAAGCAATGAGGAAAGGGTCATCTGTGACAGGGGACGGTTCCTGGCAGGGCAGCCACGCCAGCAGAACACGGTCCACGGAGGGCACATTGGTGGTCCACCTGGTCTTCTTGGCAATGGCACGCTGGACATGAGACGCTGGGGGTTTTTGGCCAGTCCTGTCAGTGGATTGCTCTGGGGAAAAGGCCTGAGGTGAGTTTTAACCAAACACGGCTCACAAAATGTAGACTGTAAAGTGACTGGCATTATTGTAAACACTTACCAAGAATATACTGTACCCGCAGCTTGTACTGAAGCCTCCTCCAGTAGTGTTAGTAGCTGCGGTCCTCAAATCCTGCCTCTGCTGCCTGCACCTTTGTTGGAGGCTTCCTGTGAAGGGTAATGGGAAACAGGTCTTCAAAAGCTCCCCAAAACCTCGGAGTTGGGAGCTGCATCACTGGGGTAGGTGGAGATGTCCTGTATATATGTAATAAACTTAACTTAGAGCACAGTGCCTTTATAAGTTGGGTTGACAAACAGCTCTTTTTTATCTCTTTCTTTTAACAATTCCAAAACCATATGAAAGTCAATAGGTTTCAGTTCCAAGAACGTTACCTGTGTGCCATGAGGCCAATGCAGCCCTTCTGGGATTACAAAAATACACTAAAATATTCCAGAGTTAAAAAGGTTAGTTGTTCCTTTTTATTTGGAAAAGAATAATCATTTTGACATAAATGGTAAAACACTGTGTTGAATTCATTGATAACAGGGATCTTAAAATCTGATGTCAGTGATGAATACAAACAACAAAGTGTACATGACTTTCCTTTTTCCTTTTTATTTTTCAAACAAAACAAAAAAATCAAATCTGAATCATTTGGCTGAATAGGAATCTGAATGACAAACAGATAATTTCTTTGTTACCAAACCCTACTCATGAGGGTGACCTTCACAAGTATTTCTGTATTCTGTACCTCTCCAGTGTCTGTGGTGGCTCCTCCTCAGCAGCTGACCAGGGGGGACTGACCACCGCTCCTGTCTGTGGCTCTGGTGCTGGCGTAGGTTGCTCCTGCAGCCTCTTGACGTACCTGTTGGTCAGAGGTGGAAAGTAACGAATTACATTTACTCGCGTTACTGTAATTGAGTAGCTTTTTTGTGTACTAATACTTTTTAAAGTAATTTTTTTAATCTGTAATTTTACTTTTACTTAAGTATATTTTGTTTGAAGTATTGTACTTCGCTACATTTTGAAACACATTAATTACTGAGTAAAAAAAAAAAGAAAAAAAATCGCTCCCTGGAAACTACGTCAGTAAATAATGAGCAGGAGGGCAAACTTGCGCTAAAATCACAAGAAAGATGCAGACGGACAAAACAGGCATTAGTGGTGCAGACACCGCTGAAAACGAAACCCCGTCATATTCTGCAGTTGAACTCGAAGGAAATGAAGTGAACCCCTGGTCATATGTATGCTCTATTATGCAGTGTAAGCTGTACTTGCCTAGGAAGACCAAACTAGCAGCTTATAAAATCTCGACAAAACATCAACCCTGCGCAAGAATGTAGAGGTAAGCTAAATAATTGCATCGTTGCATTGGTGGTTAAAATGAAGCTTTGACATTTTAGCAAGAGGTTTTGCACAAATTAGCCAAAAAGACAGTGGTGAGGAGTGTGCTATTTTTGTTTTAATGATGTGCGCGCGCATTTATAGTGTGTTCTTTCACTGTGTGATTCAGTCTCCTAAAATGCATTTAGAATGATCACAAAATTGAAGATATAGGGGCAGAAAATTCACATATTTATATAATTTCATATATTAAATCAAAATCACTCAAAGAATGCCATCGTTTCCTCCAAAAATCATCATGAATATATACATACATATATATAACAGTTCAGTAAACAAGTTAATTAAGAGACTTGCGTTTTAGACACCATATTGCCTTTTTAGCTCTATTTCTACAACAGAAAATAATTCCAAACACAGCCACCAAAGCACAGTTTTGCGTCTCTGAGCAACGTGACAGTGTTTCGTTCCTGAATGAATCAACCGTTTAAATGATTCGGTTCAGTCGCAATGACTCACTTATTTACAGTGACTTGCTGACACATACTGGCCATTTTAATTTCACATTTAAAGTATCTTTTGATTTTTTAAAATAATTAATTTCTTATCATTTCAAATGAGTATTCAACATTTTATGTCTTGTATATCAAAACATTATTCATGCATTGGTAACTGCAGGTTAAATGCATTCTTGTCCTGCACTAAACAGTGTAATACATCTAAATGCCACTTCCAATGAATCTTCTGCATTTCCTCTGCATTAAAAGATGAGTTTGTTGATACTGATTTGCCTGGTAACAGCCCAAATGTTTTATTATTCTAAATAACTGATTCCTTTAATTAAAAACAACTAGTTTGAGATTAATATACCTATACTCAGTTCCTGGAGGGCCATAGCCCTGCAGAGTTTCGTTCTAACCCTGCTCCAGCACACATATCATGTAGTTTTCAAATAAACCTAAATGATTAGATTAGCTGGATCAGGTGTGTTTAATTAGGGTTATATCTAAACTGTGCAGGACTGTGGCCCTGCAGGAACTGAGTTTGACACCCTTGGCCTGTCCCATTTTGACTCCCTCCAACTGTTAAAATGTAACTAAGTAATTTTTACTCTGAGTAAAGTTTAAATGAGCTACTTTTTACTTTTACTTGAGTAGATTTTTAGACTGGTACTTTTACCTGTACTTAAGTAAAATTTCATTAATGTAATGGTACTTTTACCTGAGTAGAATATTTTTGTACTCTTTCCACCTCTGCTGTTGGTATGCGATGGAGGGAGGAATGAAGGTAAGACATCTGTCATGAAACTCAACCATACCTGCTAGTGCTGTGCTCAGAATATCGATACATCGTCATGAACTCTTGATGATACTGCTGAATCATGTGACGTCGAGTGGCCTTTTTTATTAACGTGAGCAGCAACGCACTATTCAAAACTTATCAGATGATTCTGCCATCCACAACAAAAGTAAAATCAAAAATATGGGACATGAGGGCGAGACATTAGACATGATTCATGCCATATGCTACAATTGCAAAGCACAAGTTAAGTACTCCAGCAACACGACGAACTCATCCAGACCAGCTAGCCTCGGACGGAGCAGGTAGCAGCACACACCTGTCGTCTCAGAAGAAGCCAACCTTGCCCGATGTTTTCAACTCTAAACTCCCATCCACATCTCAGCGCTCTCAGAAGATAACAAATGCTTTAATGCATTTCATATGTCAGGATTTATGGCCATACTGCAATACAATTGCTTCTCGAGTGTGAGCCAAGTTACACAAGTTAACGCGAGTTAAACGAGATTTTCTGCTGTCACTCTCTTTTGCAGAGAGAGATTCAATTTCCTGGAATGCATGTACTTCGCTTGCAACCCAGTTGTATGTTACGATAACCTGCCACCACATAGTGCCCCAATGAAACCTTGTCTTGAATGTTCTGCAGACCAGAGCAATGTTTGACCATCACAAAGGAGCGAACATGGCAGATTTGATCAATGAAGTGATGAACGAATGAGGAATAAAGGACAACGATCCAGTGCTAATGACTGATAATGCATCTAATATGTCAGTAGCTGCAGAAACAGGCAAATTATTGCCTGCCATGTCCTGCACGAGAAGCAAATGTTACTTGGCCTTCCTAAAGTATAAGCTGATGACAAATGTCTGCACAAGGTGGAATAGCGCATATGACATGTTGAAACAGTTCATAGAACAACAGCCTGCAATTTGCACTGCATTACTCTCAGCTGAGGTGCGGAAAATGCCAAAGAGCTATGGACATTAACAGATGCAGACATAGCTTGTGCTGAAGATGTAATAAAAGCACTGAAGTCTTAGGTTGGCAACCCACGTTATGTCCAATGAGAAAACCCCTATGGTTTCAATCATCGCACCTTTGCATGCTTAGTTTAGTTGTGGCACTGTGAAAACACTGACTCAGCATTGACTCTGGACATAAAGATTGCAATGCCCTTTCTGAACATGAACTCAGCATTGGATCCACTGGGCCCAGTTGCATAAAACACCTTAAAGCTTTAGTTCACCCAAAAATTAAAACGAAAATTGTGTCATTAATGACTCACCCTCATGTTGTTCCAAACCCGTAAGACCTCCGTTCATCTTCAGATCACAAGCATCAGAAATACATTTTGGTCCAAAAATAAAAAAAATTACAACTTTATTCAGCATCGTCTTCTCTTACGGGTCTGTTGTGAGCGCGTTCACAACACTGTTGACGTATGACACTGCTTTGTTATTTTTGGGGCAAAATTTATTTTCGATGCTTCAACAAATTCTAACTGACCCTCTGATGTCACATGGACTACTTTGACGATGTTTTCATTACCTTTCTGGACATGGACAGTAGTGGTGAAGCCAGGATGTTTTTATAGGGGTGGCCAGGGAAGGGCCAGCAACCAGTCTGGGGTGGCACAGAAATCTTCATTATTTTATATAAAAAATTAGTTTGAATGTAATGTAGGCCTACTGGACTATTTTAGTGCCTTAAACACAACGGAGTACAATTAATTTCTTCTTAACTGAATTGAGATTGCAATTTGCGACTTAGATCAAGTAACACCGGGTGAATATAACAATTTTTTGTATTATTTCTCACCTCCAGGTATTTTAATAAAGGGGCTCACTTTAGTTTTATTGCTCATTTAGCTTCTCAAAACTCGTAAATGCTTGCTCTCCAACATTACTCATGGATGAGGCGTGCAGTGATCAAAAATGTGAAGGCCAGAAATCAACAGTAGAAATAAATGCCAAAATATAAAATTAGTTTTTATGCATTTAAATGGTTTCATTTTTGCATATTTTTTTGTATAAGTGCACTGTGCTCACAATTAATTGTGCATTAAATTACTAATAAAAATACAAATCAGCTCATGTCTGATATTGTGATCTCGAATTGCAGAATAGGATATATTTTATTTGAACATGCATTTGAGAGACGTGGTTTGCTGCTTATACATACACAGTTTGCAGCTTTAATCGCCTTTTCTGTAATTTTCATGACTTAGCTGTAGACATCGTCTAGTGAAGAAGTACTTTAAACAGCCCTTTGGTCACAGAGCAAATAAATAAGTCAAAGCTTGTTCTTGTGTTATAGTTACTTAAATCTAGACTGTCACACTATATTTTACACACTGGTTGGCCAAAAATATAACATTAGCTCTACTGAACACACACATCTGCAAAAGACACCCTCAGTCTTCAGTCCAGAAAATAGCTTTTCATATTTCATGGCACAATGGCTTATATTCTATAATCTGTTTACCTTCTTACTGATAACATTGGAATATAGTTAACATAAGTCAATATGAGGAAATTCTAAATTACAAAACTCAAGGTATTTACCCATTTGTCTTAAAAAAAAAAAAAAAAAAAAAGAGCAGAAATATTTCACTTGCATATGTTTCTGCATAAGTTGATGGTAAGCAACTTCTCTACACTGACACATTTTTTCATAGTAAAGTGAGGTATAGTGATACACCAAGACTTGATAATAACAAAAAGTCAGTGCTTGTAAAGAAACTATACTTAACTGACTTAAAGCAACTAGCACATTGACAGTGACCTGTTTTCTAATTTCAGTTTAAATAGATGTATTCCTTCAATTGGGCCTTTAGAACCTCATTGCAGTTTATTTGTTTAGATTTTAACAATAAAGCTATTTCAATAGATGGCAAACTAAATCACATCTCCTCAGAAAACAATGTAAAGTTTAGAAGAAAAGTGGCTTTAGGACAAAAAGAGGTCAACCAATTTTTATTTTAGAATTAGAAAAAGGCAAGCTTGCCATTACAGCGATATTCTACTGGCCTGGAATGGGGATGGATGTTGATAAATGGTTAAAAAGGATACTAAATATTTTCCTTTTCAACATTGCTGTGAGACATATAAACTGATTGTGTTATGTTAACAGCAGGGATTAATTTAGTGGGGAAAGTCACAAATGCATGTTCAGGACCAACAATGTAAATGAGTACATTTATTGACCATTACACAAAATAGCCTATGTTATTCTGACTAAATATGAAGCAGTTGTGTACTGCATTAATTTATTTCACAGGTTTTGGGCACCAAAGATCATTCTTTCAGACCAAGGCACAGAGTCTGGTAACCAGGTTTATAGTTTATTGAATAAAGGGGGAAAAAATCACTATGAATTACAACCCGAATTCCGGAAAAGTTGGGACGTTTTTTAAATTTTAATAAAATGAAAACTAAAAGACTTTCAAATCACATGAGCCAATATTTAATTCACAATAGAACATAGATAACATAGCAAATGTTTAAACTGAGAAAGTTTACAATTTTATGCACAAAATGAGCTCATTTCAATTTTGATTTCTGCTACAGGTCTCAAAATAGTTGGGACGGGGGCATGTTTACCATGGTGTAGCATCTCCTTTTCTTTTCAAAACAGTTTGAAGACGTCTGGGCATTGAGGCTATGAGTTGCTGGAGTTTTGCTGTTGGAATTTGGTCCCATTCTTGCCTTATATAGATTTCCAGCTGCTGAAGAGTTTGTGGTCGTCTTTGACGTATTTTTCGTTTAATGATGCGCCAAATGTTCTCTATAGGTGAAAGATCTGGACTGCAGGCAGGCCAGGTTAGCACCCGGTCTCTTCTACGACGAAGCCATGCTGTTGTTATAGCTGCAGTATGTGGTTTTGCATTGTCCTGCTGAAATAAACAAGGCCTTCCCTGAAATAGACGTTGTTTGGAGGGAAGCATATGTTGCTCTAAAACCTTTATATACCTTTCAGCACTCACAGAGCCTTCCAAAACATGCAAGCTGCCCATACCGTATGCACTTATGCACCCCCATACCATCAGAGATGCTGGCTTTTGAACTGAACGCTGATAACATGCTGGAAGGTCTCCCTCCTCTTTAGCCCGGAGGACACGGCGTCCGTGATTTCCAACAAGAATGTCAAATTTGGACTCGTCTGACCATAAAACACTATTCCACTTTGAAATAGTCCATTTTAAATGAGCCTTGGCCCACAGGACACGACGGCGCTTCTGGACCATGTTCACATATGGCTTCCTTTTTGCATGATAGAGCTTTAGTTGGCATCTGCTGATGGCACGGCGGATTGTGTTTACCGACAGTGGTTTCTGAAAGTATTCCTGGGCCCATTTAGTAATGTCATTGACACAATCATGCCGATGAGTGATGCAGTGTCGTCTGAGAGCCCGAAGACCACGGGCATCCAATAAAGGTCTCCGGCCTTGTCCCTTACGCACAGAGATTTCTCCAGTTTCTCTGAATCTTTTGATGATGTTATGCACTGTAGATAATGAGATTTGCAAAGCCTTTGCAATTTGACGTTGAGGAACATTGTTTTTAAAGTTTTCCACAATTTTTTTACGCAGTCTTTCACAGATTGGAGAGCCTCTGCCCATCTTTACTTCTGAGAGACTCTGCTTATCTAAGACAAAGCTTTTATAGCTAATCATGTTACAGACCTGATATCAATTAACTTAATTAATCACTAGATGTTCTCCCAGCTGAATCTTTTCAAAACTGCTTGCTTTTTTAGCCATTTGTTGCCCCCGTGCCAACTTTTTTGAGACCTGTAGCAGGCATTAAATTTTAAATGAGCTAATTAAGTGGATAAAAGTGTAAAATTTCTCAGTTTAAACATTTGTTACGTTATCTATGTTCTATTGTGAATAAAATATTGGCTCATGTGATTTGAAATTCCTTTAGTTTTCATTTTATTAAAATTTAAAAAACGTCCCAACTTTTCCGGAATTCGGGTTGTAACATTTTCATGTGTGCATAGGGTTCTGATTTATACACAACATTTATGATTCATTGTATACTATTCTATACTATTGTATAACTCTAGTCTATGTTTTGCACACACCTCACACAAAGATTTTTTTAAGCTTTCAGTGCATACATAAATACAACAACAGCAAGGCATATAATAAAAAATAAAAATGAGCATAAATGAATAAGTAGTATAAAATAGAATAGCCAATGAGGCAGTTTTAACATTATGTGACCTGGCCTCGTCTTAAAACTATTTTCTAGTTTAGGATTTAGGTCGGTTTTTTAACCATTTGACTTGCCGTACATGCAGTCTCACTTCATGTGAACGATAGTTCTGATTGTACTCGCCAACTACGCAAGAATTGTAACTGAACTGAGATGATGACATCACGGAATTCAATGATGAATTGCCTTTTACTGTCATTTTGCATTATTGACACACTGTTTTACTAATTAATGTTATTCAGTTGCTTTGACGCAATCCTTTTTGTTTAAAGAGCTATATAAACAAAGGTGACTTGACTTGACTATGTTTGCGTAATCGACTGATGAATCGACTGATACACCGGTGGTATTCTAACGTTCAATGCTTAACTTAGTTAGCAGGCTGCTAAGCTAGCCAGTGCAGTGTAGTTCGACTTTTAGCTGCTACTTAGTGCTAGATAAAGTTTTCCTACACATTCAGAAAGAACTATGATATAAATGGAGTTAATTGGTATTAACTAAAGTTCGGGGCTGGGGCACGCCCAAACAATTACCTGACTACTTATAACCTCCATATATACCGGGCCACGTCACACCGCACTGCTAGTCTCGTTCTCTCGAAGGACAGGTGTGCTTGCCTGGTCTGAACGGCACGCTGTTTGATTCAATGTCACTGACGACACTCAACGATCACCTCTCATCATTCCAATCACAGTCTCTTTCAGAGCGTTCGCGTTTGATTGCCCACATTCTGGGCCTCGAGCGCCCACTCACAGGCTTATCTCAGGCAGATTCTGAGCTCAACCTCCTTGCTCTCCGTCAGTGAAATCCACGGGCCAAGTTTGCCATTATCATTTGCATGGTGGATGCAGAAACTGAATTCTCGCTCCCGTCGTGCCGCTCTCTCACGCTTCCTCAGCGCTCTCATTGCACGTCTTCTAGAATCCAGAGCCGAGGACAACTGAACCACGGGTCGCCTTCAACACGCTCTAAATCCAAGGTATCCAATTCAATCGTGCAGATAACAATCGTGCAGATAACAAACAGTTATTTCAACTATATTTAGTTTCAATATAACATCTGTCATGACAAACTTTGAGCCCTCAGCACTTCCAGCAACTCCACTCTCCATCACACGTGACGTCACGGGAATTCTCCACAGCATCAAACCGCAGCGCCCCTTAGCGGCAGGCAAGACGTAATTCCACCTGCACTCATTCAACCTGATCTCTCTTCTCCATGCTCACATATCGTTCATAAAACTCCACTCACAAACATCCTTTCATTCCAACATCCATTCTTATACCCTTCCTTTCAGCTGATTACAGCAATACGGCTCACAGCCCAAAGGCTGGTCAAATTGAACAGTCTAAATTGTTCCCCCCTTGACTCGTATGTATTAAAGACTTGTGCACGGATTGATTTTATGTATTAACTGATTTTTGCCATGACATATAGCCTCATATGCTGGTATGGCTTAATAAGTAAATGGACAACAATCAGCAATACGGCTCCATGTTTTCTAATAATTCTCTACAGCTACTTCTAAATTCCAGATGCCCATCCACTGTCCCTCACGCCATTCAAAACTAAAGGAGTGACACGTCTTGTGTATTCCTTCATCTTCGCTCATGCAGACCAGCCGGTCTCCCTTCAACCTCCAATTCTATTTAAATCTTCTTTTCATTCTCTACCTCCCAACCTCCCTCCCTCCCCGCATCTTGCAACACACCCCACTCACAAACATCCTTCCATCCCAACATCCTTTTTTCCACCCTAACTTCAGCTGTTTACAGGAATATGGCCCTGTTTTTCTAATTATCTCTAACAAATCTGGCATCCACCATGTCATAATGTTGTTACTTCTGCTCACATAGCATTATTAAATCAGCAGCTTTCACCACCACCACCACAGCGGTACCTCAGGTGGATGACCACACAGCTAACCACAGCACCACTACTACAGTGCCCAGCGGCGAGCCTGCAGTTAACAACAGCACCACCAGCAGCGCCTCAGGTGAAATAATCATACAGCTACAACAGCACCACCAGCAGCGCCTCAGGTGAAACGATCATTCAGCTACAACAGCACCATCCAGCAGCGCTTCAGGTTAAACTATCTTACAGCTACAACAGCACCGCCAGCAGCACCTCAGGTGAAATGATCATACAGCTACAACAGGACCGCCACCAGCGCTTCAGGCGAAACAATCATTCAGCTACAACAGCACCGCCACCAGCGCTTCAGGCGAATCGATCATACATCTACAACAGCACCGCCACCAGTGCCTCAGGCGAAACAATCATACAGCTACAACAGCACCGCCACCCGCACCTCAGGTGAAACTATCATACAGCTACAACAGCACCACCACCAGCGCTTCAGGTGAAACTATCAAACAGCTACAACAGCACCGCCAGCAGCGCCTCAGGCGAAACGATCATACAGCTACAACAGCACCGCCACCAGCGCCTCAGGCGAAACTATCATACAGTTACAACAGCACTGCCACCAGCGCTTCAGGCGAAACGATCATTCTGCTACAACAGCAGGCCCACCAGCGCCCCAGGCGAAACGATCATACAGCTACAACAGCACCGCCACCAGCGCCTCAGGCGAAACGATCATTTAGCTACAACAGCACCGCCACCAGCGCCTCAGGCAAAACGATCATTCAGCTACAACAGCAGCCCCACCAGCGCTTCAGGTGAAATGATCATACAGCTACAACAGCACCACCACAGCAGAGCCTCAGGCGAACGGTCATACAGTTAACAACCACCAAGGCAGCGCCTCAGCGGAAGAGCCCGCAGCCAACCACACCACCACGGTGGCGCCTCAGGCGGACATCCCGCAGCTAACAACAGCACCACCACAGCAGCACCTCAAGTGGATGAGCCTGCAGCTAACAACAGCACTGTTATCTTATTCAGGCTAGATCAGTCAGTGTGAGTGCGCAGTCCTAAGTGCATGTCTAAGACTGCTGACTGTTTCAATAGCAACCGGGAAGCTTCTAATGGCAGCCGCAGTGACGCGCTGACTTACTGTTAGGTGCGATTCCTGCGATTAAGCGACCTATTGAGCATTGCATGTTCTATAGTGTTTGCTCACACAGACCAGCCGGTCTCCTTCAACCTCCAATTCTATTCCCAAACCTCTTTCCGTTCTCCCCCTCCCTCCCTACTTCTTACAACGAACCCCACTCACAAACATCCTTTCATCCCAACATCCCTTCTTCCACCCTTACTCTCTCCCTACCTTCCCTACCTCCTCCCCCTCATATATCCTCTCATCCCAACATCCCTTCTTCCACCCTTCCTCTCTCCCTACCTTCCCTATCTCCTCCCCCCTCCTATATCCTCTCATCCCAACATCCCTTCTTCCACCCTTCCTCTCTCCCTACCTTCCCCTACCTCCTCCCCCCTCCTATATCCTCTCATCCTCAACCCCCCCCCCCCCCCCCCCACTCAAAGACATCCTTTCATCCCATCATCCTTTCTTCCACACTTCCTTCAGCCACTGTCAGGGCTGCCTCTCGTCCTCAGGCGCCTTCACACCTGTGCATTCCGTGACAGAGCCATGCGAGAAACTCCTGCTCTCATAACCCTACGACACCAGCAGACTGACTTGCAAAGCACCTCCACAGTCCTATCAAGAACCTGACATGATCGACAGATCACTAGCAGAAGAGACTGAATTAAATCAACTTATCTTCTCTCCATAACACTCTCATTCCAACCATTAACTATATCACAACCACAAAATACTCATTCACTTAACAAGCCACAGAGCTGGCCGACCAAAGCTGATACCACTAAATGCCAAGTCTTGCCTATCCATCATGAATCCGGTGAGGCTTCTGGGATGGTGCCGTTAATTCATCGTGAGCTCATTCGTATGCAGAATCAGCCTAGGATGTTGGTCCCTCTCCCGAAGCTACAAAGGATTCTTACTAACAACCACAGTCTCCTTACGTACTTCACCTCCTCAAAGACTTCAGATAGTTGCACCTTCATCTGCACCTCAATGATGAGGATATCCACACTAATCTACAACTCTCATCTGGCTACATCTAACTGTATATGGATGCAACATCCTAAATAGACTTCGGCAGTAAATATGGTGGCTGCCCGGTCGATTCTGAACAGCATCCAGAATTCAGTTCCTACAATCCACAGTCAAGAGCAGTCGTCACAGCATTATGAAACGAATCCCATAGTCATAACAGCCATCCTTGGGGGTTTGAATAGTCCGAATCTGCTCATCCACTCAGACTATACAGTAGAAATTGAAACCATAAACAAGGGATGACTATGTTTGGCAGTTATGCAATCCATGCATAGGCCACTTAATCTACTCAACAACAATTCCTCCTCCAAGCAATCCTATACCACGACTTCTTAATCTCGTAAACCGGCTCTTCGTCTCGTTTCCCATTTCAGAAGTTAGACTTGGCTCTGGAATAAATGCGTCTCTCGCTGGTCACACCACAGACCAAACACCAAATAGGCTTTCCAAGAAGCCATTCTTAATTGCTTTGCTCCAAGCATGATCTCCAGGATACCACTCCTCCTAGAACTGTCTCAAAGCTTCCTTTCCCATCAACCGACCCACCGTCCATCTACAACTTAACATCTTACAGTCATTCCTTCTTCAGATCCCCACGTGCATTTAAACCTACTTGGGGGATCATCTATTCCTTTGAATAACCACTGGCTGCGATTGCCCAGCTGCTCTCATTCTCACACATTCATACTTCTAAAGGCTTACGAAAACAAGAACCTGCATTAACCATTTAACGCCTGAACTAATCAGCCTCTGCGTTCTCTCTGTATGATCGGGCATTCCGAGCTCACACTTGACTAAGCCCTTCCCATCTTCGGGGGTCCTCATTGTCTGGCCTAAATATACGCTAGAGAAGGTACCCCCACCCTGAGTCTCTCTGAGCCCTCAATTCAAGATGCCCTGATCAACCTGACCATCATCCCATTCCCTCAACCCCTTCATCCTCTTTCTACTCTTCCCCAGTTCCTTAGTTTGTTTTTGGCGTGGTCCTAGCTTGTGAACTAAACATTAAATTGCCATACATCTCAATTGACTGATTCCAGCGTTTTTGTCGTTGCAATTGTGTGACCGTCCTCCTGTTTGTTTCACGGACCAGCAGCAAGGGTGCAGAGCGCGTGCTCATCTCATGGATCACCTGACCTGCATGGCCAAACGTCCGCTGAGCAGAAATCAGCTCTCACAGTCTCAACTGTTACTGTGTTAGTTCAAAATGTAAAACTGGCCCTTAATCAGTTGATCAGCTGTCATAATTGATTGACAGCATTTCTCCTTTCTTGTGTTGACGAACTTGACCTAACTACCTATCAGCCCCGGGCCACCGGAATCGTCATTGATGGACAGTATACCATACATACATTTTCAATGGAGGGACAGAAAGCTCTCGGACTAAATCTAAAATATCTTAAATTGTGATCTGAAGATTAACGGAGGTCTTACGGGTTTGGAACGACATGAGGGTGAGTCATTAATGACACAATTTAAATTTTTAGCTGATCTAACCCTTTAAGTGTAATTTTCCCTTAAGTTCGCCCTAAAGGTTCCCTTAAACTTAAGGGTGTTGCTGAAAATTACTTTAGATGAAACGTCATGAACCCTTAGAATTACTCTTAAGTATCCCTTAAAATCCAATAAGAGGATAACATATGGGTTGGAAAATGTCACAGTAATTGTTACACAAAAGTCTACTGCAAGTAATGATCGGCTGCTTTATATGTTAAAAAGATTTTAATTTACGCATTTATTCACATATAAACAATGATCAACTTACACCTCATATTTAGCTCAAATGTCAGTGCATCACATTCGAGAGCAAATTTATATTCCATAATATTTAATTTTTGTATTCTCATACATATACACATACCTGCAGATGACTTGAAAACCTCACATAAACCATATATTAGTGCAATCTTGAGTTTATTGTGTTTCAACATTTTATTCAGCTTATAAGATAGGCTTTAGTATTGTGATACGTATCGTTCTGTGGCTTTAGTATTGTGATACGTATCGTAACGTGGCTTTAGTATTGTGATACACATCGTACTGTGATTTGTATTGTGGCTTTAGTATCATGATAGGCATCATACCGTGGCATTAGTATTGTGATACGTATCGTACCGTGGCTTTAGTATTTTGATACGCATAATACCGTGGCTTTATTATTGTGATATGCATCGTACCGTGGTTTTAGTATTGTGATACGTATCGTACTGTGATTTGTATTGTGCCTTTAGTATTGTGATATGTATCGTACTGTGGCTTTAGTATTGTGATATGTTTCATACCGTGGCTTTAGTATTGTGATACGTTTCGTACCGTGGCTTTAGTATTGTGATACGCATCATACCGTGGCTTTAGTATTGTGATACGTATCCTACTGTGGCTTTAGTATTGTGATACATATCGTACTGTGATTTGTATTGTAACTTTAGTATTGTGATACGTATCATACCGTGGCTTTAGTATTGTGATATGCATCGTACCATGGTTTTAGTATTGTCATACTTATCGTACTGTGATTTGTATTGTGCCTTTAGTATTGATACGTATCGTACTGTGGCTTTAGTATTGTGCTACATATAGTACCGTGGCTTTAGTATTGTGATACGTTTCGTACCGTGGCTTTAGTATTGTTATACGCATCATACCGTGGCTTTAGTATTGTAATACGTATCCTACTGTGGCTTTAGTATTGTGATACGTATCGTACTGTGATTTGTATTGTAACTTTAGTATTGTGATACGCATCGTACCGTGGCTTTAGTATTGTGATATGTATCGTACCGTGGCTTTAGTATTGCAATACGTGTCGTACTGTGGCTTTAGTATTGTGATACGCATTGTACCGTAGTTTTAGTATTGTGATACGCTTTGTACCGTGGCTTTAGTATTGTGATACGTATTGTACCGTGGCTTTAGTATTTTGATACTTTTCGTACTGTGGCTTTAGTATTGAGAAACGTATCGTACCGTGGCTTTAGTATTGTGATATGTATCGTACCGTGGCTTTAGTATTGTGATATGTATCGTACCGTGGCTTTATTATTGAGAAACGTATCATGCCGTGGCTTTAAGATTGTGATACGTATCGTACCGTGGCTTTAGTATTGTGATACATTTCGTACCGTGGCTTTAGTATTGTGATACGTATAGTTCCGTGGCTTTAGTATCAAGAAACGTATCGTACCGTTGCTTTAGTATTGTGATACGTATCGTACTGTGGCTTTAGTATTGTGATATGTTTCGTACTGTGGCTTTAGTATTGAGAAACGTATCGTACCGTGGCTTTAGTATTGTGATACGTATAGTTCCGTGGCTTTAGTATCAAGAAACGTATCGTACTGTGGCTTTAGTATTGTGATACGTATCGTACTGTGGCTTTAGTATTGTGATACGTATCGTACCGTGGCTTTAGTATTGTGATACGCATTGTACCGTGGCTTTAGTATTGTGATACGTTTCGTACCGTGGCTTTAGTATTGAGAAACGTATCGTACCGTGGCTTTAGTATCGTGATACGCATCATACCGTGGCTTTAGTATCGTGATACGTATCCTACTGTAGCTTTAGTATTGTGATACGTATCGTACTGTGATTTTTATTGTAACTTTAGTATTGTGATACGCCTCGTACCGTTGCTTTAGTATTGTGATATGTATCGTACCGTGGCTTTAGTATTGTGATACGTGTCGTACCGTGGCTGTAGTATTGTGATATGCATTGTACCATAGTTTTAGTATTGTAATACACATTGTACCGGGGCTTTAGTATTGTACCGTGGATTTATTATCGTGATACACATCATACCATGGCTTTAGTATTGTGATACGTATCGTACCGTGGCTTTAGTATTGTGATACGTATTGTACTGTGGCTTTAGTATTGTGCTACGTATTGTACCGTGGCTTTAGTATTGTGCTATGTATTGTACCGTGGCTTTAGTATTGTGATACGGTTTGTACCGTGGCTTTAGTATTGTGATACGGTTTGTACTGTGGCTTTAGTATTGAGAAACCAATCGTACCGTGGCTTTATTATTGTGATACGTATCGTACCGTGGCTTTAGTATTGTGATACGTATCGTACCGTGGCTTTAGTATGTGATACGTATCGTACCGTGGCTTTAGTAATGTGATATGTATCGTACCTTGGCTTTAGTATTGTGATACGCATTGTAGCGTGGCTTTATTATTGTAATACGCAGCATACCGTGGCTTTAGTATTGTAATACGCATCGTACCGTGAATTTAGTATTGTGATACGTATCGTACTGTGATTTGTATTGTGGCTTTAGTATCATGATACACATCATACCATGGCTTTAGTATTGTGATACATATCGTACTGTGATTTGTATTGTGGCTTTTGTATTGTAATACACTTCGTACCGTGGCTTTAGTATTGTGATACGTATCGTACCATGGCTTTAGTATTGTGATATGTTTCGTACCGTGGCTTTAGTATTGAGAAACGTATCGTACCTTGGCTTTAGTATCATGATACGCATCGTACCGTGGCTTTAGTATTGTGATACATATCATACCGTGGCTTTAGTATTGTGATGGACCCACATCATTGTGGCGAGGCAGAAGCTACGGAAGACCGTCTTGCTCTTGGCAGGGACCCCTTTATGTTTACTGTAAGCCAGGACTCCTGGCTTACAGCGCTGGAAGAATATAAGGGTCAATTACTATGGTACAACTAACACACCCTTGTACAGTCCATTATACCCATCAGAAATGAATAACAATGTCTATTTCCCAGTCCATTCACAGACTCCCTACCTGTCACACTCTTCTTTGATGAGGAATCCTTTTGAACGGAAGTACTCTGCCAAGGAGTCACAAGTGACCAACTTCTTGACCTCAGAAAGATTCATAATCCTCCCCTCTTTTGTCCACTTCTCTTGGGACTGCTTTGCCCTGGAGACTTCCTGCTGGATATAGCCATCCACCGCATCCCGCAAGCACATGTTGCTTAGATGGTGTTCAATTTTGGTCTGGGGCTCATGACAAATCAAGCAGTGGACCAGCTTTGAAGGACTCCTGCACATAGCTAACGAGCATCTAGTTGAATCCCTAGTCACATTGGACTGTATGCTGGAACAACTTTTACATTACAACGTTGATATGTATATCATTTTGTCTATCCACAGTGGTGTCTGCAGCTATGACAAACAGTGTACACACATAAAAACATGGTAACCACAAATGAACCATGCCCCTCACACCCAGGGCCGTGTTATCCTAATGGCTAACATGTGCTGCAGCCCAGGGCCTCGAACACTAGGCCCCGAGTCAACTCTCTTCTGGTTTTAAAGAGGGTTACCTGCCAACCGTTCCATAATAAAGACATCAGAGAAGCGTTCCGTATTAAAGCTATGACCAACTAGACCATACAAATAACGAATTATTTTTACAAATCATTGTTTGAATTGTGAATGTAGCCGCTAGACGAGGCTTTAAGACCCTGCAGAATCCTCTGTCGCCGGTCGTTCCTGTTCCACAGCGAATCAGTCGAGTGAAGAGATGTGATTATTGATCAGAAGCACAACATCCTGCTGCGCTCGCAAACTCTCTAAATCCCTGGTAGCCCCTGGGACAGGTACTCTTCAGATTGTGGGAGCCCAAAAATTAATTTAACTAGCCCACATAATAAAGACCTTTTTAATATAGAACATCAGATAGGAGTGTAAATGACAATCAAAAATATGTCTAATACACAAATATCAACAAATATGAAGGGAATTTTATTTAACTGTTTATAGGGTATCTGCAGAATTGTGAAAAACATTATTCAAGGTAGTTTTAAGAGCCGCACAAGTAAAATGAACACTGTGTGAGTGGTGTTGGACAATGTCTATGGTTACATACAGTATTGAGCCATAAAATTACATGAATTACAGTTCAGCTACAGGATTTCACAAAAACATAATAACAGCTGTAAAAATAACAGCTGTACACACAGCTGCTCACAGGTGAAATCAGGTAACAATACCAAAGACATGTCTCTGAGGAGATTGGGTTCCCTTCAGAGACAGTCAATTAAAGACATCCGCGAACTTGAACTTGAGCAATGTTGAACTGAAACAGGCAGAACTCAGATTTATTCAAGGGCATCACTGCCCTCTGAAGTTAAATACAGTCTTAAAAATGGCAGCAGGTAGCGGCAGAGTGGCAGGTATTGCTGTCTTACCTCTCCTAAACCATACTGGGAGACCGCCAGGTTATCATAAAATACGATATAAAACTTGGACTCTTCGGCGATATAAAAACTTTGTTAAGATCAATACATCCTTACGCCATGTCACCTTGCTGTTGCACTTGCTTTTTTTGATGGGCACACAAATGTGGGGGAGCTGGTGTTCTACCTCTAAACGTACGCTTGTGGACTCGCCTGGAAAACTCGCTGTTGGCCTGCCAGTGGATTCATGGAGCCAGTATATCCTATACTCAAGTGTTCTGGATGATGGTCGAGCGAGGCGTGTGCAAAGTGAGCTGCATGGACACTCTACAACATCTGTATCAACAAAGCCAGGCCCAGCCATCGTGTTTTGCGCATTTCTCCTTTTGTGCGGGGATGTCCACAAATCCTGGACCGAGGTCTTTGGACATTTGCCAATCAGCTGATCCTGACATCCCTAGATCGGCGAAGTGTGCTGCTTTTACTGGCGTGGGAATTCGAGGTAATATTCCTCCAATAAACAACATTAAGCCCTATAGCAATGTTGGCCAAATGACGATAACATTGTTCCTGCACAGACCTCCAACACTCACCACACAAACTACATCGTACCTTAAACAGCAGCAGATGAAATTGTTTCAGACTGTAAATCATGCGAGTGTGTTGTGGGACGCAAAAACGAAGCCGAAAGGCATTTTTGGTGGACATCTGAATGTACGTAGCATTATCTAAAAAACCGAACAACTTGAACATTTACTGACGGACTCAAACATCGATTACTTATGCCTCACAGAGACTTGGTTAACCCCAACAACCCCTTTATCTGTTTTTAATATTCCAGGGTATAATGTTTATAGACGAGACAGAAGGAAAGGGAAAGGGGGCGGAGTCCTGATCTATGTGAAAGACAGCATTCAAAGTCAGCAAACAGTCTTTCCGGAAAAAATGTGGAATGCGTGGGGGTAAAACTTACGCTTATTTTGCTGTCTTTTCAGTCTACCGTCCTCCAACTGCCACAAAAGAATTTTATGATTGCCTAAATGTTATACTTAAACAATATGGAAAGATGGAAGTTATTCTTATGGGTGATTTTAACTTAAACTGGCAAGATAAAACACGTAGGAAAAAGCTTAAAGATATTGCCAAAACTTTTCAGATGACACAGATGATACATAAGCCCACAAGAATAACAAAGTCTTCCCAAATGCTTTTAGACTTAATTTTCACAAATAAACCAGACAGAATTAGAAAGATTTATAACCTCATCACTGGGTTATCAGATCATAATCTTACTCTGGTCTCCAGAAAATTATCAAAAACACGTTTTAAAAATCAGAACTCAATGAAGGGGAAATCCATGCCTTTTATCGCTTCAAAGGACATGGCCCTCATTGAAAATGAAATAAAGCAAATAAACTGGCATGACACCATTGGTAGTTTGCCCTGTGAGCCAGCCTGTGCTAAATTAATGTCGACCATTAAAGGCATTATATTAAAGTACACCAGGAAAAGGGGCAAGAAAACAAATAAAAAATATATTCTACCCTGGTTTAACATAAATCTCTGGGAGTTAATGAAAAAACGGGATGCTTCTCTGAAAAAGTTTTTAAAATCAAAATTAAATACTGATCATCTAATTTTTAAAAGTTGAAGAAATAAAGTCACACAACAACTTAGAAAGTCTAGAGCAAATTTCCTCCTCAATGTTATTAGTGAAGCAAAAGGAAACTCTAAAAAGTTATGGAAGAGCATTGAACAATTACTTGGAAGGGAAAAATCAGTAAATAAACATTTAAAACTCATGGTGGATGGCTGTATCCAGGACGATGATAAGATTATTGCGGAATGTTTTAATGATTATTTTATGAATTCGGTACGAGAAATGAGTCTAAGTTCACCAAAAATTCAACTCACACAAGCTTTAACCTGTAATGATTCTTCTTTTAAGTTTTCCCTAATCAACACAGAGAAAGTTGAAAATGTAATTTCACTTCTATCTAATAGTAAAGCTAAAGATATATATGGTTGTGATACAGCTTTTCTCAAACAACACAAGACATCTATTATGATACCTCTAGTGATGATTATAAACAAGTCCTTTAACGAAAATATTTTTCCCAGTGTATTTAAGCCTGCCATTGTCACCCCTGTTCACTGGTTACATGACTCATGTCTCACATTAAATGTTGAAAAAACTGTAACTATGTTTATTACAAACCGGTTTATACTTAAAACTTATCCGGAAATTTTAGTAAACGGCCAACTTATAAAACATGTAGATAAATGTAAATATTTGGGGGTAATTCTAGATTCCACACTTCGTTTTAAAGGTCATGTTAAGAAATTGTGTAACAAATTGAAATTTAATTTAGTAAATTTTAGATATATAAGAAACTCTCTCACCACTGAAGCATCCAGCACTTATTTAAATGCAATGATCATCCCCCACTTTTTGTACTGCATTACATCCTGGTCTCAGGCATGTAAAACAGTCATACATCCTTTAGAATCTTTGTATAAAAACTGTCTCAAGATCCATGATAAAAAAACACGTTATTATCATCACTGTCAAATACTCGTTAAATATGATATACTTAGCTTTGCTTATTTTAATCATGAATAGTATTTTACTGTGTTGTATTGTAATGATTATTTTGTATTACTCTTGTACTTTTGTATTTTACTTGTTTTCTTTGTAGCGCTTTGGGTTTTAGAAAAGCGCATTATAAATAAAATGTATTATTATTATTATTATTATTGATAATCTAATAAAACACTCAAATGTGTCTTTGCTACATAAAATCATATATAGTGCTACTGCTCCCCCTCTGAAAAAGTTTGTGACACTCTGCTCCGAAAAAATAGTGCGAACAACTAGAAGTGTCACAAGGGGGGAGTGTAGCTTCCCACAACGTAAAACCCAATTTGGGAGCTCCTCCTTCTCATGTGTGGCCATGAGGCAGTGGAATACCCTTCCCACGGAACATATCTTGTGCACAGATTCTCACACTTTTTCATGCCTGACAAAGAGTTGGTTGCTAAGTAAGCAAGTTTGCACACATCTTTGAGATAGTATACCTGTGTGTGCGTGTGTGTGTGTGTGTGTGTGGGGGGGTGTGTGGGTGTGTGCTTAAGAAGCTACTGAACTGTTTAAGTGTGTTTGCTGGAGAGAGAGGAGACAGAGAGTAAATGGGTTGATGGCCTCCCTGGTTCTGTTTTTTGCAAACTTGTTTGTCTGCAATCTCAATGGACATCATTTTATCCATAATTCTGTGAAATTTCTATTTTAAAATTGTTATTTTTAAAAATTTGTCATACCTGCCCAGGGACTACAGGTGGAAATTAGCAATTGTTGCTATAACCTGGCCCAAGACATATTCTCTTGTTTAACAATTTAATGTTTATTTGTGCATTGTCCCTGTTTCAAATAAAATAATTTCCAATTCCAATTATCACGACTCTTGTCTCACGTCCCCAACTGAAAGAACTCTTGATATTATCATTAAGACATTTCTTTTTCTATTTAAATCTTTCCATGGCCTCAAGTTTGATCCTACTCACTTTAGGAGCGGATTCATTGATGGACCACCCCAGGCCGAAGGACAGAGATTTACAGCCCTGCAGCTAGAAAACACACAATCTACCAATGACTTTCACTAATTTAAGTTAAGTGAATGTTGCTAAATAGAGAAACTAAATTATCATTTAAAAAAAGTAACTTCTAGTGTATTAGCTATAAAAAAAATCTGTATTGTTTTTACATTCAAATATTTGGATCATCTTAAAACTTAAATGTGTTGTTTCTTAAAACTCCTAAAGTATGTTATTTTAATGTTTGAATTAAACCTCCTGAAAAACACTGAATGTGTGAATGTTGTTTATTGTTATTGTAATTTGTGTGTGCAATCTTAAGAGCTGTGTATACCAACTTAAAAGTGAACAGCATGAATTTACTGCAAATAAGTCCACATGGAGAATCATCAGCATTGATGTGAAAGGATTTGAGAAAGAAACAGACCTGTTTGTTCCTCCTGTTTCAGACTGAACACTTCTTCAATCCTGAAGTCCACAATCTCCTCTCCTCCTCCTACCATCCTGTAGATCTGTGTTTGAGAGTAGAATCATTAATAACACACACACTACATCTCAGAGTGAGCTGATCTGGGGCCCGTTCTTCGTACGTCGCTAACTCAGTTAGCTGGATTTGATTGTTGACGATTTGGTGTGATCTTGGATCATTTGGTTCTTCGAAGCTCATCCCGGAGCTGCTGTCATAGCAACAGGTCCGTAAGCTTAAACCTGCTCGGGAGCAGCTTATTTCATGTAAACAGGATTAGATCGCTTCTTTTCAACCAGAACTGATACTCAAAATATGTCTGCTACCACCGCTACTTTATTACAAGAGTATCGTACTGATCCAGGGACAATAATTTAAAATAATAATCATTAAAAAGATTATTTAAAAATAATATAAAAATGCTGTGTAGTCCATAACAGCCTACTATAGACACAGCCAGTTTTACTCACTGAAATATTTATTTGTCATAAAAGTATTAGTTCATAATTGTATTAGAGTCTTACACACATGCTTTACAGATAATAGAGTCGTGCATTATTTTGAGTGATGACTGCTATTATAAGAGTGGCTTGAGTGCAGGAGATGCAGAAAACATGATATTTACCCTTAAGAAACTTTCATTAATGCTGTCACGTAACAAATATGTCCAAATATAAAATGAAATGAATAGATAATTTCTACACTGAAATAAAAAGGTAAAGACAGCACAACTATTATAAATTGTGAATCTAAATAATTGGGAATCATGAAAAAAATTCTAAAAAAATGAAAACATGTATGTATTATCTGTTTCATGTATCTATTATAACATTTATGTAGTTTTGTTTGTTTGTTTGCTTGGCTGTTTCCTTATAAAAGTCCAGAAATTTGTCAAGTTTTTCGTCGGGTGTCGTTTTAAATTATATGACGTCATTACATTGCCGTCTTGCCACCAGCCAATCGCTGCACTGCTGATCATGGTTTCGAGTATCGATACATATCCCCTTTTAAGCCAACACATGAACGCGCAATTATCTCAGATAACTCAATCCAGCGAAACTAATCATACACAACAGGTGTGTTCGAAGAACCCAAATAGCCGGATCATCAGAATCAGAAGAATCAGAATCAGAAGAATGAGCTTTATTGCCAGGTATGTTCACACATACGAGGAATTTGTTTTCGTGACAGAGCTCCGCAGTGCAACATAACAGTGACAGAACAAAAAACACAATAAGGAATAAAAAATACAAAAAAATACAAATAGGTGGGTAAGGATTGACAATATACAAATTGACAATGTATGGCAGGTATATTAAAAAGAGCATTTATGTATGTACATGTATATTATGTGGAAAAATTGTAACTGTACGCTAAGTATATGTGTTGGATAAATAAGTGTATGTGTATATAAATATAAATATAAGTAGTATAGTGTGTTCCATGTATGTACATGTATATTATGTGCAAAAGATTTACGTGTACGCTAAGTATGTGTGTTGGATAAAAAGTGTAGTGTATATAAATATAAATAGTGTAGTGTGTCCCACAGTTATTATCAGCTGTTCATAAGATGGATTGCCTGAGGGAAGAAACTGTTCCTGTGTCTGGTCGTTCTGGTGCTCAGTGCTCTGTAGCGTCGACCAGATGGCAACAGTTCAAAGAGGGAGTGTGCTGGATGTAAGGGGTCCAGAGTGATTTTAACAGCCCTTTTGCTCACTCTGGATAAGTACAGTTCTTGAATAGATGGGAGGGTTGTATCGATAATTCGCTCAGCAGTCCGGACTACCCTCTGTAGTCTTCTGAGGTCAGATTTAGACGCTGAGCTGAACCAGACAGTTACTGAAGTGCAGAGGATGGATTCGATGATGGTGGAGTAGAACTGTTTCAGCAGATCCTGTGGCAGGTTAAACTTCCTCAGCTGGCGAAGGAAGTACAACCTCTGCTGGGCCTTTTTCACAATGGAGTCAATGTGAATGTCCCACTTCAGGTCCTGAGAGATAGTGGTGCCCAGGAACCTGAATGACTCCACTGCAGTCACAGTGCTGTTCATGATGGTGAGTGGGGGGAGTGCAGGGGGGTTTCTCCTGAAGTCCACGATCATCTCCACTGTTTTGAGCGTGTTAAGCTCCAGGTTGTTGAGACTGCACCAGACAGCCAGCTCTTTAACCTCCTGTCTGTAAGCAGACTCGTCACCGTCCTGAATGAGGCCAATGAGTGTGGTGTCATCTGCAAACTTCAGGAGCTTGACAGAGGGGTCCTTAGATGTGCAGTCATTAGTGTACAGGGAGAAGAGCAGTGGGGAGAGAACACAGCCCTGGGGAGCTCCGGTGCTGATTGTACGGGTGCTGGATGTGTATTTTCCTAGTCTCACTAGCTGCTGCCTGTCTGTCAGGAAGCTGTTGATCCACTGACAGACGGAGGTGGGCACGGAGAGCTGAGTTAGTTTGGGCAAGAGGAGGTTTGGGATGATCGTGTTGAAGGCAGAGCTGAAGTCCACAAACAGGATCCTCACATAGGTCCCCGGTCTGTCTAGGTGTTGCAGAACATAATGCAGTCCGATGTTTACTGCATCGTCCACAGACCTGTTTGCTCTGTAGGCAAACTGAAGAGGATCCAGCAAGGATCCAGTGATGTCCTTCAGGTGGGCCAGCACCAGTTTTTCAAATGACTTCATGACTACAGACGTTAGAGCCACAGGCCTGTAGTCATTTAGTCCTGTAATTTTGGATTTCTTTGGGATGGGGATAATGGTGGAGCGTTTGAAGCATGAAGGGACTTCGCACAGCTCCAGCGATCTGTTGAAGATCTTTGTGAAGATGGGGGCCAGCTGGTCAGCACAGGATTTCAGACAGGCTGGTGTAACACAATCTGGGCCTGGTGCTTTTTTCCTTTTCTGCTTCCTGAAGACCTGGCGCACCGCATCCTCGCTGATCTGTATTGCAGGTGTGGGGGAGAGGGGGGATGCAGGAGGTGTGAATGGTGAGAGCGCTTGATTGGAGAGGTGTTCAGGGTGGGTTGCAGGAGTTGTGAGTGGTGTGAACAGTTGTTTGGAGAGGCATTCAGGGTTGGTTGCAGGAGTTGTGAATGGTGAGAGCGGTTGATTGGAGAGGTGATCAGGATGGGTTGCAGGAGCTGTTAATGGTGTGAACGGTTGTGTGGAGAGGCATTCAGGGTTGGTTGCAGGAGCTGTGAATGGTGTGAACGTTTGTTTGGAGAGGCATTCAGGGTTGGTTGCAGGAGTTGTTATTGGTGTGAACGGTTGTGTGGAGAGGTGTTCAGGGCAGGTGATGGGTGTTCTTTCAAACCTGCAGTAAAACTCGTTCAGATCGTCTGCCAGTCGTTGATTTTCCACAGTGCTGGGGGGTGGTGTCTTGTAATTGGTGATCTTCTTTAGGCTTTTCCACACTGATGCGGAGTCGTTCGAAGTGAACTGAGTCCTTATTTTTTCAGAATAATTCCTCTTTGCCACTTTGATCTCCTTTTCCAGTGTGTATTTAGCCTGTTTATACAAGACATTGTCCCCCTTCACGTAAGCATCTTCTTTGGCCTGACGGAGCTGTCTGAGTTTTGCAGTGCACCACGGTTTGTCATTGTTGTAATTTAGTCTTGGTAGGAATACACATATCCTCACAGAAACTGATATATGATGTTACGGTCTCTGTGAGTTCATCCAGATCGGTGGCAGCAGCTTTTACAGTCCTTAATACAGGTTTAGCTGATTTTAGTTTCTGCCTGTAGGTCGGTATAAGATGAACCAGAAGGTGATCAGAATGTCCCAAAGCTGCGCGTGGAACAGAGTGAAATGCATCCTTTATTGTTGTGTAACAGTGATCCAATATATTACTGTCTCTTGTGGGACAAGTAACATGCTGTCTGTATTTTGGCAGTTCACGGGAGAGATTGGCTTTATTAAAGTCCCCAAGAATGATTAAAACAGAGTCTGGGTGTTGTTGTTCTGTCTCTGTGATCTGCTCAGCGAGTTTCTGTAAAGCTGAGCTCACGTGCGCTTGAGGAAGGATGTAAACACTAACCAGAATGAACGAATGAAACTCCCGCGGCGAATAGAACGGCTTGCAGTTAATGAAGAGCGTTTCGAGATTTGAGCAGCACGTCTTCTTTAACACAGTTACATCTGTACACCACCGTTCATTGATATAAAAGCATGTCCCGCCGCCGCGCGATTTCCCCGTTGATTCTGCGTCGCGATCCGCTCTAAACAGCTGAAAGTCCGGCAGATGGAGCGCGCTGTCCGGTATGGTGTCATTCAGCCAAGTTTCCGTGAAACACAGAGCAGCAGAGTGGGAGAAATCTTTATTTGTCCGAGAGAGCAGAAGCAGTTCGTCCGTTTTGTTGGGTAGAGAGCGGAGATTTGCCAGATGGATGCTAGGCAACGGCGTTCGAAATCCCCGTTTTCTGAGTCTCACGAGCGCTCCCGCTCGCTTTCCCCGCCTGCGCGTCCTCTTGAAGCGTGTGATCAGGGCAGCCGCTCCGCCGACAAGAATATCCAGCAAAACATCAGAATAGTCGAAAACCGGTGAAATATCGGGAGATGTGTGTTGCCGAATATCCAGCAATTCGTCCCTGGTGAAACTGATTGCAGGAATATAACTAAAGACAGGACAAACTAACAAAAACACAAAAACAACTGCAGAGCATGTCTGCAGCCATCCTGTATCGGCGCCACTCAGAGATACATATATCATGATTAGCACGATGATATCATCTTGGATGTGTCATTTGATCTCAGATGTAATAAGCGACGTACGAAGAACGGGCCCCTGGAGAGTAGATTTAATAGACCGGTTTGTAAAGTGCTGCTTTCATCACATAACACGTATTTTTTAATTGTTTTGTCGAGTTTGTCTGGTGACTCGAGTGACTCTGAGCACCGAATCGTTTTGAATCAATTGACTCAGAGTCTGTGATAAACTGATTCACAACACAGAGAGAGAGAGAAATGAGCCGCGCTTTTCTTTTCTGTTACTCTTGTGCTCACAGAAATAACGTGCATTAGCGGTATTTAAAGCATAACGATGCTGCGGTCAAGAATAATCTTGTCATTTACATCACATGTTTAGATTTAAACACTCTCCACAAACCTTTCTTCCGCCGAATCACAACAGCGCAGGCGTGACATCACAACACCACACCAAAATAAAAGACCCGTTCGCACGTGAAAACCACAGGAGATACCTTTTCTTTTTAAATGAATCACTCAAATAAAACATGTTACAGTAGCCAGGGAGCGAACACAAAGAGAACTTCTGATCTTAAAATAAGAAACAATGGTTTATAATTGATGTACATGCATTTATGAATACTAAACTTGGTGTTTAGTGGTATGGGTGGTGTTGGTGCAGTGGATAAGACACATGCCATTGGTGTGAGAGACCTGGGTTTGAATCCACTGTGAAACACCAATGTGTCCCTGAGCAAGACACTTAACCCCTAGTTGCTCCAGAGGTGCGTGACCTCTGACATATATAGCAATTGTAAGTCGCTTTGGATAAAAGTGTCAGATAAATGTTAACTTTGCCAGCAAAATTAATCAAATAGTATTTCTTATGGAATGACATAAGTAAAAAAGAAAAAAAAACATTTTCAAACCAAAGTTGAAAGCTGGGCATGATATATTTTCTTACAAATGAGCAGAAATAACTTCAAATAAACTCAAAAATAAAATGAAAAGGGTTTTCTGTATGTAGACCACAACATGTACATAGAGTTAAATCTGTTTACAAGGAAAAAGTTACTGGGGTAATATTTATAAATGAGTTTGAAAGAAATTTCTTTGACTTTATTTGTGTAATTTTATGCCATATCAAACCATCGACACAGCTCTTCCAGAGAGAGAGGAGGTCTAGAGACAGCATCCCCAACACACTGATCTGTATATATCTATGTTCTATATATCTATATATCTATCAGTGGCCCGAACCAGTCATAGACAGTAAAAGAAAGGGACACAGGGACCCCATTGGATTCAACGGAGACAAGTGAAGTCAATTAGAAGCACGCACTTCCTGGGGGTCGGGCGTACTGCGCAGACTCAAACTGAGCTTGATGACGTAGATGTCACGTAAGCAACCTGTAAATCTTCTAATCGCTGTGCCAAGAGAAATCTGAATCACCCACCGAATCTTCCAGAGAAGGTGAGCGTGAACAGGAGCAAATTTTGGTAGGTATTCTGATTAATTATGTCCCTTGACTTCATGCCTTCACGTCCCCCCGATAGCCTCATAGACAGTAAAAGATTGCCTGCGAGCTTCTCCTCCTGTCCATATGTGGCATGGGCAGTAGGTATGATGACAGAAAGAATTTGGAAAAGACAGACAAAGCAAGAAGAAAGAGAGAGAGAGAAGAGTCGACTACGCCACCCTGGTCACTAAGCCAGGAAAGTATCCCAACAAGGACACACAGGTTCGATTTTTCCCTTATACAGAGACTCTGAGACGTGGATATAACAATGTACAAAAATATTCTTTATTAGACAAAGATAAAATACTAAAGTGCAAGGCGATCAGGCTCAATCATAACCACCGCACAATAACGAGGAAGGCTTATCAGGACTCGTGATTACCAGGAGCAGGACGAGCTAGTGCCAGACTTCACCAACGTCAGCGATGGCCAAGAGGCACCCACACGTGCACTATACTGCACACACACACACACACACACACACACTCAGTCAACCAAGATCAATCACTACGGGTTGTAGACCACACACTGTGCACCATCAGGACCCACCACCAAAAAAAGAAACTAGCCTTCCTGCTCCGGACTCACACGGCCTGTAACACAAGAAATGCAAATTACAAAAAAAAAGAAAATAATTTGCTTACATTGGAGTACTCAATTTACAAGACACATTATACAAAACAAAAACAATATAACAAAAAGAAAATCAAAAGCAAGCAAAATACAAGAAAATAATGAATTAAATAAAATCACACAATAATAAAGCAACATAACTCAACCAATTAAACAAAAACATCCTCACATTGGAGCAACTGCACTCAAATGTGCATGTTGAGGAAACAGGACAATGGAAACAAAAGTTAAAATAGTAGGAACAAAACAGCAGCGGAGTCCCAATCAGGGCAACAGTCTTCAGGTGCCCTTATACAGGCAGATTAATTCACCAAACATGCGGAGATCACGTCATTCATCCGGCAACAGCAGATGAACAAAGTTCACAAAGGCGAGCTGGAATGCACGCATAAACCCCATCACTATACATTACTTAAATAAATACGGCTACAAAAGCTAGAAAGAAACTTACCAAGAAGCCAAGCAGCAATACACCAGTGACGCTTAGTGCAATATATAACGTGCGTTGGTATCAGGCAAACAGCGCATATTGCCAATGGCTACAAACACTCGACTAATCGACACACAGCCCAGCACCTCCAGCCAGAACACTAGACCGACAGCAGAATAATGACGCGCTAGAGAGACGGTCACGCATTGACGTCACATCCAGTGGCAAAACAGCCACCCTAATATACTCATGGAAATGAGACGCTGTTTACCTGCGGGCCTCTAGGGCGGAGTCAACTTACTCGGAGAAGACGCAACCCAAACAGCGGCACTTCACTACAATCTACCCTTCCCCTTTGCATCGTCGCCCCGACGATGAACTAACCAATAACCACCGTATTCAGATCCAAGGTCTGAACACCACGGTTACTGAACGGGACACTGACGGCGCTACACCCAACAAGGGTCTAGGAAGATGATGGAGATTTGAGTGTCGACCAGCAGTCACTCTTCCAGTCCTTCACAGTCCAACCTCGCCCCTCCCAGGCCCATCTCCCGACCCAACGGATTCGGCCACCGAACCAACTTCGACACCACTGCTCTCGTCAGGGATAATCACCCTTCCCATGGGGACCGGGTCCGAAGACCCTGCTGCCAGAGGTGGAATAGCCCGCTCAGGTGAAGCTAGCCTTACACAACCAGGACCCCCTGAGAAACTCTCAGGACACACCCTCACCAGATCCACTTCTTCCTCCTCTTCCTGCAATGACACAGGAACCAAGGGATCACTCGAGTTACTAAGGGGAGCCGGACCCAAGGGCTCCCTCTGGATCCGACTCTTAAGCTGTGAGCGGTGGACGGTTTTTACTGCGTTCCGATTTCCCACGGGCGCTATAGCGTAAACTGCACCTCCCTCTCGAGGCACTCTCACTACCTGGTAGACAACTGGACTCCATAAATCATGAATCTTATGGCGACCCCTTACCCCATAGTCCCGGAGATACACCAACTGGCCCTCGACCAGAGGTGCATTCTTTACCTGCTGATCGTGCCTTTCCTTACGCTTCGCAGCTACTACCTGTAAGCGTTCCCGTGCTCCTTCAAATGCCACTTGCAGCCTGGTTTGGTGTTCGATGACCCATTCATGCACCCTCCCTGCCACTGGTTCCTGCACCCTACCCAACAGGAAGTCAACGGGTAAACGAGGTTCTTGACCGAACATTAAAAAATGCGGAGACTCCCCAGTGACTTGATGAGGGGTGGTATTATAGGAAAAGAGAAGCTGGGGAAGACAAGACACCCAGTCCCTCTTTCTGGAAACTGGCAGTGCGCGCAAAAGATTGTGCAAAGTTCGATTGAAGCGCTCGCACTGACCATTCCCAGCTGGGTGATAGGGTGTGGTGCGAGACTTACCCACATCATACAGACTACAAAGCTGGTGGAGCAGGAGAGATTCAAAATGTCGCCCCTGGTCGGAGTGGAGACGACTGGGAACCCCAAACTTATAGAACCACTCAGTTACTAAGGTCTGGGCTACTGTTTCCGCTCTCTGATCCCTAGTCGGCACCGCAAGAGTGTATTTGCTAAACACATCGGTCAGTACCAACACATTCTCAATTCCTGACCTAGAAGGTTCCAGCACCGTAAAGTCTATGGCCAAGATTTCGTTAGGCCTAGAGGCCAACAAATGACCCATGAAGCTTTGAGCCAAAGGATGTGAATCCTTAGCTACCTGACATCTCTCACACGCTTGGCACCACCGCTCCACGTCCGACGACAAGCCAGGCCAGTAACATCGCTGTCTGACTAATTCAGTAGTACGCTCGATGCCCTGATGCCCATGTTGTTGATGTAACTGCATGAGGACATCAGACTGTAACACAGCAGGCAACAGTAACTGGAAAACCTCCTCTCCCCCGCTTGGAGTCCTAACCCTACGATAGAGTACCCCCTCCTCCTCTAACAGGCGATCCCACTGACGGAGCAATGCCACGGCTGAAGTAGACATGCGTCGTCGTTCCTCAGGCCCAGGACGGGCCTTTCGCCTCCAAGTCAAAACCTCAGAAATCACAGAGTCTTCTTCTTGCAGCTGACCCAAATCAACCATCGAATAACCAGGCATCGTGGCGACCACACGCTGTACTGCTTCAACAACTGGCTCTACCTCCACAGCTTGCTGTAATGACACCGGGACCACAGTCCCTGGGAAAAATTCACCTACTGCCCCTAGCTCTGGTGGATTCTGCCGGGAAAGAGCGTCAGCATTCTTATTACTCCTTCCGGATCTATACCGGATCTCGAAATCAAAAGCCGCCAACTGAGAAGCCCAGCGCTGTTCCGCCGCCCCAAGTTTCGCCGAGGTCAAATGACTGAGAGGATTATTATCCGTAAAGACCACGCACTTGTTACCCAATAGATATTCTCGGAATTTCTCAGTCATGGCCCACTTGAGCGCAAGAAACTCCAACTTCATGGAGCTATAGTTATCCATATTGCGCTCAGTGGGCCTGAGACTGCGACTCGCATATGCAATGGGACGTACCCTACCCTCGTTCTCCTGTGAGAGGACTGCTCCCAACCCTCCGTGACTAGCGTCCACCTCTAGGATGAAAGGCAAGGAAAAATTCGCATATGCGAGCACCGGGGCTGTGGTTAGCCTCCCTTTTAACTTCTCAAAGGCCGACTGACACCGCTCATCCCAAGCACCCTCAAAACTTAACCCAGTTCGTTTCTTAGACTTTGATTTCTCACGAGAAAACTCAGCCACCAGCCTATGCAGAGGGGCTGCCACTTTAGCGAACCCCTCCACAAAACGCCGGTAGTAACTGGCGAACCCGAGAAATGAGCGCAGTTCAGTGACATTAGATGGACGACGCCACTGAGCCACAGTCTCAATCTTACCAGGGTCGGTTGCAACACCCTGGGCTGATATAATATGGCCCAAATACCTCACCTCTGTCTGAAAAAACGCACATTTCTCCATCTTAACCTTCAGATTCTCATGCTCCAAGCGGCTCAAGACCACCTCCAGCCTCTCCAAGTGCTGCTCTACAGAGGAGGAATAGACAACAATGTCATCCATGTACAGAAGTAATGATTGGCACTGCTGGTCACCAAATAGTCGCTGCATAAGTCGCTGGAACGTGCTAGGGGCATTGCAGAGCCCAAACGGCATCCGATTCCACTCGAATAACCCGAATGGGGTGCAAAAAGCGGTCTTTGGCTTATCCCCTTCTGACATGGGAACCTGATTGTACCCACTGGTTAAATCCAAAGTGGAAAACCAGCGGGCACCAGTCAGGGCGTCCAGCGACTCCTCAATTCGAGGTAACGGAAATGCGTCTTTCCTTGTTTTGGAGTTCAATTGACGGTAGTCCACGCACATGCGCAGACTGCCGTCCTTTTTTTTCACCAGCACAATTGGAGAGGCATAGGGGCTACAGCTCTCCCGCACCACCTGAGCATCCAACAGCTGATTAATGTGCGCTCTTACCACTTCATACTCAGATGGGGGAATACGGCGATATCGCTGTCGAACCGGGGTGTCATCTATGAGTGGAATATCATGTGCAATGATATTAGTGCATCCTAAATCCCCCTCAAAAGCAGAAAATACCGACTGATACCTCCCCAAGAGAGCCCTAACCTTACGTTGTTCCTCTCCGGACAGGAGAGACAAATCCAACGCATCAATTTGGCCTGGGACAGTTGGAATACTTGCAGTAGCAATAGACCACACCCTACCAGAAGTAGATTTCACTTCGGTGACACCTGGGGGCAAACTGACCACATTCACAATTATTAAAGTGACTATTACTCGGTGAGGAAAGAGCAAAACATCCGTGATCCCGACATTAACCACTGGAACATACACAGTGCCCTTAATTACTTGAACCAAGGCAGGAGAAACCAATAACCTCATAGGTAGTCCCAATTCTGGAGGTTCAAGGAGTGCAGTAACATTGGAATACTGCTCCGAACACGTTGCGGCTACCAGTTTAATGGTGCCACCAGGTATACGGTATGCCCGAGGACCGCGGGTCTTAACCTGACCCGCTTCCCCAACTGGAGGAAGAGTGCTGGTTTGATGGCAATATTGCAATGCCCGAACGACAGAGACGGGAGCACTCGCTACTGGCGGAAACTCAAAAAGAGAGGGGCCATGTTGTCCCAAAAGCCCCTGGTAACACTTACCCAGTACATTCATCCCCAGCACTCCAGGGACCTTATCACACATGCCACCCGGGGGGTCTTTAACTACCAGCACACCACATTTCGGTACTAATTTCCCGCAAAGCTCCACATCTAATTCCATATACCCTATATAAGGAATGGAAAGTCCATTCGCAGCCTTAAGCTGCAACCACTGACAGGTTCTAAGGCGTTCCTGTCCCCAGGGCTCAAAATACTTTAGAAAACAACTCTCCGTAAGAGTAGATACCATGGACCCAGTATCTATCAAACACGGTACTGAAATACCACCCAGGAGAGCGTTAATATGAGGACAGGGGGACATCAAATTTAACATGGGGTCAGGAACATGCAACACATCTGAGCCGATGTTCCCCCCAACCGAGCTGTGGCTCTGCAACTCGGCGGGGGCTAGTTTTCCGATAACTGACCTGAACGATGCAACTCCCCCTCACTGACCCTAGAATCTTCTCTGCTAGAAGCGGGTACCCGAAGCGGAACACGTTCCCCGTCGCACTCCCTTGCAAAATGGCCCGTTTTTTGACACCGTCTACAAATAACCGAACCATTACGAAAAGGACGAGATTGGCTATGAGAACGCTGAAATGGGTCCTGTAACCGAGCTACATTTTGTGTGAGTTGAGTTAACTGCTGCTGCTGCAGTTTTAACATCTCTCTCAACTCACCCATCTCAGACCGCCGAGGAGAGTCACCAACACCCGGACGAACACCCTGTACACCGTATTGAAGGGGCTGAGGGGAGAGAATGACTACGACCTCTTGCCCCGCCCAGCATGCCCTCCTGCTCCCACCTAATAGCTTCCCTGCGAACCTCCAATAAAGTGGCACTAGGTTGACGACGAACCAACTGTTTAAGTTCGCAGCGAAGAGCACTATCGACCACATGCTCCACGAATTGATCACGAAGCAAGGTTTCGGCATTTGACATAACAGTAGGCGATTGCTGCTTGACTTGCTCCAAAAGGTTCATTAAAGCGAGTGAAAACTCCAACAGAGTCTCACCATCATGTTGCCTCCTGGAGAAAAAGGCCTCCTGCAAGGCAACATATTATTTGGAGCATCCGTATAATTCTTTCAAAGCCGTAATAATCTTCTCGGGGTCTTCTCGCTCCCCAGCAGGCCTATACTTTATCTCATCACGTGCCTCCCCCTCTAAATGGTCAAAAAGAAAGAAAGCCTTATCTGCTATGGGCATATGACGGGACCGCATGCAGGCCTGTGCCTCCTCAACCCATTCGTTAATTCCTACACCAGACCTACCATTAAATTTAGGACACCTTCGGTCCCTCGGTATAAAAACGTACCCTTCCATAGAAATGGCACCCACATCAATAGCCTGGGGAGGAGTAACCGACGGGCCAGGTACATTGGGAACATGGCCGAGGTCCGAAGGCCCTACAAGAGCTTGATCTTGCCGCAACTTTGAATTATCGGCCCGTAATTGGGCTACAAGCTCCCTCAGCTCTTGCAATTCTTATTCCATTTCTACAATACCCAATGAAAGGGAATCTACCCAAGAACATCCAAATAATGTTACCTGCGGTCACAGTCCATGCTGCTGTCTTGTTCCCAATACCTAATAAAAAAAGAAAAGAAAAAACAAAAACAAAAAAACAAACAAACATACATCCACACCTCAGCTCTAATATAGAACAGGGAAATCCTGCTGACTACGCCAAATGTGGCATGGGCAGTAGGTATGATGACAGAAAGAATTTGGAAAAGACAGACAAAGCAAGAAGAAAGAGAGAGAGAGAAGAGTCGACTACGCCACCCTGGTCACTAAGCCAGGGAAGTATCCCAACAAGGACACACAGGTTCGATTTTTCCCTTATACAGAGACTCTGAGACGTGGATATAACAATGTACAAAAATATTCTTTATTAGACAAAGATAAAATACTAAAGTGCAAGGCGATCAGGCTCAATCATAACCACCTCACAATAACGAGGAAGGCTTATCAGGACTCGTGATTACCAGGAGCAGGACGAGCTAGTGCCAGACTTCACCAACGTCAGCAATGGCCAAGAGGCACCCACACGTGCACTATACTGCACACACACACACACACACACACACACACACACTCAGTCAACCAAGATCAATCACTACGGGTTGTAGACCACACACTGTGCACCATCAGGACCCACCACCAAATAAAGCAACTAGCCTTCCTGCTCCGGACTCACACGGCCTGTAACACAAGAAATGCAAATTACAAAAAAAAAGAAAATAATTTGCTTACATTGGAGTACTCAATTTACAAGACACATTATACAAAACAAAAACAATATAACAAAAAGAAAATCAAAAGCAAGCAAAATACAAGAAAATAACGAATTAAATAAAATCACACAATAATAAAGCAACATAACTCAACCAATTAAACAAAAACAAACATCACCAATACTAAAGCATCCTCACATTGGAGCAACTGCACTCAAATGTGCATGTTGAGGAAACAGGACAATGGAAACAAAAGTTAAAATAGTAGGAACAAAACAGCAGAGGAGTCCCAATCAGGGCAACAGTCTTCAGGTGCCCTTATACAGGCAGATTAATTCACCAAACATGCGGAGATCACGTCATTCATCCGGCAACAGCAGATGAACAAAGTTTACAAAGGCGAGCTGGAATGCACGCATAAACCCCATCACTATACATTACTTAAATAAATACGGCTACAAAAGCTAGAAAGAAACTTACCAAGTAGCCAAGCAGCAATACACCAGTGACGCTTAGTGCAATATATAACGTGCGTTGGTATCAGGCAAACAGCGCATATTGCCAATGGCTACAAACACTCAGCACAACGTGTGCTAATCGACACACAGCCCAGCACCTCCAGCCAGAACACTAGACCGACAGCAGAATAATGACGCGCTAGAGAGACGGTCACGCATTGACCTCACGTCCAGTGGCAAAACAGCCACCCTAATATACTCATGGAAATGAGACGCTGATTACCTGCGGGCCTCTAGGGCGGAGTCAACTTACTCGGAGAAGACGCAACCCAAACAGCGGCACTTCACTACACTTACGGTAATTTCTCTACTGTGCGACAGAGAGTCACTGGTTATGATGCAATCATTAGCCTATTTTCTAGTGCTTGCCAGGGCCAGTCGCGTTTCCACTGTCACTTCCGGGGCTTGATCTGTCTCGTCGGGGCTTCCTCGGGGCCAACGGCCAGGGTTTTTTGGCCCGACGAAAACCTTGGGCCAAAGCGGGCCAGCTGTGGCTAGAGGAGTGATTATGAACAAAGGCGGAGTTTCTCTGAGTCTGGAGAGCTCAGCGCTGCAGATCATTACAGAAAGATAACAGCTTTAACACCAGTATTAAAGACTTTTTAAAATAAGTTATCAAAACTCACTCTTAGTCAGCAGCGAGTGTTTGAAATAACTTGATCCGATGCGACTTGATCGTGCTCTGCATTTAACCTATCCGAAGTGCACACACACAGAGCAGTGAACACACATACACACTGTAAGATAACAGCTTTAACACCAGCATTAGCCCTTTATGCGCCAGAGGTTTTTTCCTAAAACGTTCGATTTTGACATCTTAATTTCAGAAGGCTATATCTTAAAATTTATAAAAGATAGAGACTTTCTGTCAATTATACAAATATTAAGGATGACCCAATGTTTATGTAGGGATTTTATTTTCCCATCTAATTTGCATATCATGACGTCATATGGGGGTGGCCATCTTGAATTATAGAATTTTCATGAAAAGTCACATGTTTAAATAATAAAATGCAGCACTTCTTTCCCCCAAAAAATGTCCCTCACCTTCTGTGTGCTATATTGCACAATACTGAATGCTCAGGTAAATAGTAAGTAGTAAACAAACTGTGTAAATCATTACTAATAAATGGTAGAAACAAACCGAATGCATGTAGCAGTTGGGATTTTCAATTTACTACATGCAGCAGGCACTCTGATTCCATGTATGGGGCACATATATATTAATCATATGACACACAAACACAAGTAGACAAGACCTGTTTAGTTCAAAAGCTATGCCCCGTGTCACATCGCCTCTGCTTCTGCTATGAGCAGCGCGGCCAGATCTGCCTCGCGCACGCGCCGAGTGTGCACAGCTCGGACTACTGTCAGTGTCATTGCGACTCCCCACCTTGCCTCCTAACTGTCCTATGAATACTTCGACCTCGTCTAACATACCCAGTGGCATTAGACAAAGTCTCCACTACAATACTGTCGCCGTGATTGCGGAGAGGTGCGGTCAGAAGACAAATATACATGTCTAGCGCGGTAAAAATCTCCCGCCTCGTCCCCGCAACAATAACACGCATGCTAATTTCGCGATGAACACTCTGACCCCGGCAAACATTGTTCACACCTCTGACATTTGGCAAAGGACCATTTACATTAGGCAAAGGATTCACCGTTTGTGCTTGGTGTAGGGCTATACTTTCACTTTCAGTATCACCGGCATCTTCTGAATGCAGCTATTCCCCTTCAGAATCAGTGTCCGCAAATAGAAGTTCCAACACCTCATTGCGGCTTTATTGATGCCATTAGATAATAATAATAATGATAATAATAACAATCTAATGCCAATACTCGCTGACGTTGACAATATTGGTCAGATAAAATGGCTCAGTCTCACACTAGCTCCGCTATTGTTTGCACTGATTCAATACGCTCTAGCTCGAAGATTTTTTGTTATAGGAGCATGAAGTTTTTTTTGAGTCAAAGATGAAGTATTACATGTCTGCTATCTGGTGCAGGGGAGGTTGCATGAAATTTGACACCCTATTTGACAAAATCGGCCGTTTTATTCAGTGCCGCATCTTGTCGAGTAAACTCGACCGTGGCGCCAAGAGAGTTAAACACTTTATTAAATAAGTGAAGCTCAAAACTCACTTTCATTCAGCAGCGAGTGTTTGAAATAACTTGATCCGATGTGGATTATAATCACTAAACAAGGCAGAAATATTTAGAACCGATGTAAAAGACTACCCACTAAACATTGGACGTCGGATAGACGTGCAGATCATGTCTATATTGGGTCCGTCGGTCCATGACCAATTCTGGACATCTATTCGACGTCCAAACTAGGTCCACTATTTGGACGTCCAACCATGACCCAACTTGGACGTCATATTGACGTTCAACATTGGACCTTTGAACTGGGTAATTTTTTTCGACGTCCAAACTAGGTCCACTATTTGGACGTCCAACCATGACCCAACTTGGACGTCATATTTACGTTCAACATTGGACCTGAACTGGGTAATTTTTTGGACGTCATTTGGACGTCTATGACAGGTGCAGGAAATTTACATGATTATTATAATTTTTTTAATTTACAAATGAAGAGCTCTTTTCCA
This sequence comes from Carassius carassius, assembly GCF_963082965.1. Taxonomy (NCBI): domain Eukaryota; kingdom Metazoa; phylum Chordata; class Actinopteri; order Cypriniformes; family Cyprinidae; genus Carassius; species Carassius carassius. Next base: position 36,159,196 of record NC_081762.1, read on the forward strand.
AAACGCGAGTTTGTCATGTCATTTTGCTGTGTAATGAACCTATTCACTGCTCCATCCACGTTTCTAAATCGCTATATTTAAAATGTTATATATTTTTGAAATATTTAAAATATTATATTTAAAATATTTTAAATGTACTGCAAGATGCTCGTGATCTTATGTTCCAAGCGCCGAACCTATTTTTAGCCTAAACGCGATAATCAGAAATTATCTCACTCTCTCACCCTCAAATCACTCGATCGATTGATTTAATAATCATTGTTCAACATTTAGACTGATAACTGGAAATGCATACAAGTCTGATGCTGTAGCTCAAACAGTAGAGCGTTGGCACGTGGAGCAGATGATCACGAGTTTGAGTCCCAGGTAAAGCAAGGTGTGTGTGTGTGTGTGTGTGTGTGTGTGTGTGTGTGTGTGTGTGTGTGTGTGTGTGTGTGTGTGTGTGTGTGTGTGTGTGTGTGATTTATTGTAAACAAACTTTTGTGGATGGACGTCGAAAAATGACGTGCGGATGACGTCGAAAAATGACATGCGGATGACGTCGAAAAAAGACGTCGCCTGGCGTTACAAAACAACCCCTTCAATGGACCAAATTTGGACATCCAAAAATTACATGAAAATGACGTCACTACGACGTCACATTGCGCAGTGGGTATGCACGCTGGGCATTAACGTTACCATAGTAAACATGGTAAAAATGACCACTTGGAGAAATCAGACGTCAGCTTCTTATTCTCTATCACAATTGTGTATTTATTTAGTAACTTATATTATCTGTCACAAGCCTCCTCTCGCGAGTTTAGCTCACGTTGCCTATCATAAAAAATATAATAATGTTTTTGTTCGGGAGCTTTTATAAAAATAGAGAGATTATCATTCGTTCTGAATGTGACGTATAGGCTACTGTGGCTACAAATAAACAGAAACAGACTCGACTGAATAAGCAGGCTATTTTCATAAGCGTTAAAAATAAAGAAATAAAATAGAAATAAGTGTATTTATTTGTGATTAATTTTGAGTCCTGATAAATTAAATCAATATGATCAATGTATCACTTATTCTATAGTTAAAACATTGATGCTTTTGAATTTGAATATATAACAAAGCATGCAAACAAACGGCCACTTTTATCATGTTCCTGTGTGATCGCGCATGTTCCAGTGACTTATTTCTTATTAGTTTTCTGATAACTTCTCTTTGTTGGTGAAATGATGGGGTTGCATGATGTTGTTTCTGAGAGGCGTGTAAAGGGCGTGTTTTAGTGACGTGCAGCGTACTTCAGGCTCGACTGTGGAAACCCTGCGCTATTCTGGCCTCGGTGCTAGATCATGTGTAAAGATCTATCTATCTATCTATCTATCTATCTATCTATCTATCTATCTATCTATCTATCTATCTATCTATCTATCTATCTATCTATCCACACCAGGACCTAACACTTAACACAACCTTTGAGGTGAACAATATGTTCTTCCTTTACATTGTTCAATAGTCTAAATTGCTCAAGCCTACCTGCTGTTTCATCTCAAATTGTTTAAGTCTGACTCCTAATGATGCACTCTGTCTCTTTCCCTCACACACACACACACACACACACACACACACACACACACACACACACACACACACACACACACCTCTGCACACACTCATACAAACTGGCTGGAAACTGTTTTCATTTGGATGTATTTTTGGACTTTAACAGAATCAGAATCAGAAAGAGCTTTATTGCCAAGTAGGCTTGCTCATTCAAGGAATTTGTTTTAGTGACATACGCTTTCAGTGCACAGAGACAACAACACACAGGAAGAGAAAAAAGGAAAAAAAAGTGACTGACTTTCTTTTTGTCACACTTTAGACTGTTGTACAGTCACATTGGATTTGAAAGCAACATCCTTTCTTCCATAGATCCACGCTACCTGAAAGAAGGCACACACATACACTCCTGTGCACACTCACACACACATGTGCACACTCACACACATGCACTCAAACACACAGACACACACGAACTGGCTGGAAATCACTTTTTATTCAGACGTGTAATACCTTCTTGCTAAAAAGACAAATGATTTCACAGGTTATTTAATTTGGATGTATTCTTGCTTTTACCGATGATTGACTTCCTTTTTGTCACACTTTAGACTGATGTACGGTCACATTGGATTTGAAAGCAACATCCTTTCTTCCATAGCTACCTGAAAGAAGGCCGCTTTCTGAATCCAATGATACCAGTTATGTGCACATCGGACCTACACTTCAAAACATACGGACAGGTAAGCTTTGGCCAATCAGATCGCATATGCTAATGAGGGTGGAATTAATGAGGGTGAAACTCGATTTTATCTATATACCTAACCCTAACCCTAACCCAAACCTAAACCTAACCGACTAACCATAACACAACCTAAACCTAACCAACTCACCATACCCAAAACCTAAAACCTACCAGACACCCCGGGATTCATACCTTGGATTTTACAGACCCATCCTGCACAAACCTAAACTTAACCAGACCTAAAACTTAATAGCCCTGGCCTCAATAGCCCTATGAACAGCCTTTAACAGTTGGCCTGCTGTGACCTCCCTTGGTCTTTATGTGATTTGGGGGTGACCAGTGGAGGGATGGACCGTGCACAACCCAGAGTGGGACCCTCAGGGTCCTATCCTGGGAAAACTCTCTTCTTTCCTAACCCTAACATACAAGACCCATCCATTTCCCCCAGAGAGCAAAGAACAGTTAGACCAGGTAGAGTCCAAATAGCGCCCCTTGATGTTGCTCTCGCCACCTCAGGAGAAACGCAACAATGCCCAGAGTTGAATGCTGCTTCTCCACCACAGGAGGTAGCACCAATGGAAGAGCTAGACCTGTCAGGGGAAGAAGATTACAATGGGGAACAGTTGGTGCTCAGTGGCTTAGATCATTCATCTCCACTAAACATTTTACAGTTCTCTGACACTCCAGATGAACTCACACAGGGCCTCTCACCCATATCTAGATTTCTGGCAGAGTACGATGATACGATCAGTTCAGATGCACCACAAGAAACAGCAATGGAGGCTGATGAATGTGAGGCAAGCACCTCACATTGCATTCCCCAAATAAGGTCCAAACAGACCTCATCTGCAGAAATCCCTGACAGCCCTGTAGCATGGCCTACCAGACACATAAATATGTGTAAAAAAATGGCAGATTGGGTTCTAACAATTGAGAAAAAATATGTGATAATTGGTGATTCCAATGTGTCCAGAGTCCCAGCCCTCAACTGTCCTGACCTACAGGTAGACAGTTACCTGGGGGCCAAACTGCAGCTCGCAACTAACCTGATTGAAAGGGCCACAATTAGAGTACAGTCTGAAAAGATCATCCTATCCTTTGGCTTCAATAACAGACATCAAAGGTACAGAATTGTGGCCATAACCGAACTGTAAAAAGCCCACAAAGCTGTCACTAAGAGACTGCCTAACACAGAAGTGTTCTTCCCACTGATCAATTTCACCAGGTCATTGCCACTGTACGAGCTAATCATGATTGATCACTTGAACACTCACATAAAGAAAAATACCAGTTGCATCCCTCCACTTCCCTCAGAACAATTCATGGTGGAAAGTGATGGGATACACTGGAGGGCCTCCACTGCCAAAGCCATGCTTCAACACTGGAAAACGCATTTAAACTGTTAATTCATGAGAGTCCAAAACAAGACCAGAATAAACTCATTGTGAACCTCTCAAAGAAATTCAAATTATCCAAAGAACAACGTGCGGTTTTACTTAAAGGCCTATCTTTTGTTCCCACACCCATGGGAGTTAAAACTCAAAAAATACAGCTACTAAAAGACATGCAGGCCTATCACCGCAGAATCAAACTAGAGACTTTCTTTGAGGGGAAAAATAATCAAAAACAAAAAATTCCCTTCACTGGAGCCTCAGACTGGACTCCAGCATTATCTAGTCTAGTCTGCCCAAACAAATAAAACAAATAATCAGAGCTGACAACTACGCATTTAGGGCACCTAAACTGGGGCCTTCAAACAATGGAAAACCTAACAAGGGCAGAAAGAAAAGCTCTGCTAGAATTACAAAGAAATAGGAACATCATCATAAAACCTGCTGATAAGGGGAATGCAACTGTTATTATGGATAAAAGTCAGTACATTTGGGAAGGACAGGGGGGGGGGGGGTGGCTGATGAAACGCATGTGGGCAGGCGTCGTCACCCTTGATGACCCTTGGCGAGCTTAGTGGTTTACCAGAGGCAGCGCACAGGCCCTAAGGGTCGTAGACACAGCTCGAGTTTCTCTTCATTGTCGCATAAATATTTAGCCTTTTACTAAAGATTTCCATGGAGGGAAACTT